>NC_142516.1:138422222-138727500 GCF_057876585.1 Rhinolophus sinicus
ATCTCTATGGAAGTTACATTCACTTTCTTTTCCCCATGTTAAGTGGATAAATTCTTTTCCAATTGAAAAGGGAAATGGTGGGGTCATAGGTAACTTTAAATCATAATAGCAAATTAAAATCAATCGCATCTGGCACTCGGACATTTCATCTTTTGAAATAAGAACCTCACCAACCAGGAGTTTTTCAATGAGCATTCAGAGATATCTGAAATTGTGAATCCAGGAATAAAGATGATAAAAACCAGGAAATCAGTAGATCTAAAACCCTTTTCTATACCAAAATGTCCAGCCTCTAATATATATTATAGTTAACTATCTCCTATAAAGGACAAGAAAACGGATTTCATCTAATGTATTTTGAATTTGCAGAATTCCACTTTTACCTCTTATCTCTCCTTATATGTGTCTGTTTGATTATGCTATAAGCTCAGTGTTCTGTAAAATAGTGTTACTTGATATTGGGACAAGAAAAAGGTTGAGGAACTAAAGCTGGTTCTGCTTTCCTATAAGAAATCAACATGGGAAGGAGAGCAAAAAAGAGAATTTTGTGAGACAAAACAGCGAATGTTCAAGACTTGTAAAAGAGAAAATTCCAATACAGTTAGCGATGCAAAACCTTCAAATGGATTATAAGCCAATGAAGGAGAACCACTGAGACATTCTCTAGACTTCTAATAAAGGAGTACCATAATTAATCAGAGCCTTTCCGCATAGTGTTAAGACCAAATTCTGATTAAATTTGGTGATTTGAACAAATGTATTTTTTTTCTTCTTGTAACCCTATTAATTTGAGAATTAAGTAATAAGAAAAGAGAGGAGATAACAGTAGCCTATGAACAACACTAAATATTTTGGAAAAGGGAAATAAAAAAAGGAGGCATGAATGGACTTAAGAAAGCCAAAAACCAGTGCTTAAAGTGAGTGGTGTCCTATAAAAACATGCTAACAATTCTTACTATAGAACCCTCAAAAGGCTCAGAAATGGAAGTTATATGTTCCTCTAAAGGCTGATGAAGTGGTAGGGCTAAAAACAGATTGTTTGATGTTCATGTGGAGAGCTGTTGGACCAAGAAGCCCCCTCGCCTATGCAGTAAACCCAGTAACTAGCCCTCCTCCACTGTATTTGCAGAAAGCTGAACCAGAGGCATCAGATTGTGGCACAATAAGCATAGCAGAAAACAGGGGAGAAGAGCCATATTGAAAATAGAATGACTAAGTGAAAGTTTACACCTTGAATAGTGAGTCCCTCAGTCTCCTTCTCCTGTTAAGTTCCAAGGATACTTGTAGGCAATTGCAAATTTCTTCTCTAGAGAAACAAAAGGATTCCAGACTGGGGAAACCCGATAACTGACATTTGGATATTCCTGCAATGAAACATTCAAGTTTCAGGGTACAATAAAGCCTCCCAGGTATCACACAGCCTATTCCAGTCAGCTTTTTGATGCCTCATTTTTAAATGTTAAGAGAGGAAAAGATGACTAGACATTTGCAGAAAACCTCCAATAAGAAAGACAGGGTCAAAATTAATAAGCAAAAGAGATTCAGAAATAACAGAAGTAATCCTGGGTAAGTAGAAAGCATTTTTTAAAAACTCAGAGAGAAATTACTAAATCTATGAAATAAAATCAACAAGGTATTAAACACAAAACTGTGTGTGTGTGTGTGTGTGTGTGTGTGTGTGTGTGGTATGTACACACACACACACAGTATGTACACACACACTCAGAGAACAAAATGAGTCATGGAATACAAAAATGTGATTGCTGAAAAAGCAATCAATAGAATAAGTGATAGATACATGAGAGAAACTCTGCAAAGAAAGGAGAACCAAAAAGAAGAAGGGGGGAGAATAGAAGAGGAAAATTATGAAAGTCAGATAATGATGCAGAAGATGTGGCCTCTAACTAATAGAATTCCAGAAAAAAGAACAGAGAAAAATAGAAAGCAGTGAACTACAAAGAAATAATTCATGAAATTTCACAGAATTGAAGATTGTGACTTTCAAGATTGAAAGACTACACCAAATTCCCAGTACAATAAATGAAAAAAAGACTCACACCAATGCACAAATTGAGTGGTGACTCAATTTAAAATCAGGAATAAAGAGAGGGGATAAAAACAAACAAAAATAAAATAACCCACATAGAAAAACTATAGAACAAGTTTTTTAAAAAGCAAACAAACAAAAATAGGTAAAATATAAAGGATCAGGAAACAAAAAGCATAGACTATCTACAGCTAACATCATACTTAATGGTGAAATATTGAAAGCTTCCTCCTAAGATCAATAATAAGGCAAGAATGTCTGCTCTCACTACTTCTTTTCAACATTGTACTGGAAGTTCTAGCCAGTGCAATAACATAAGAAAAAAGATGATATCCAGTTTAGAAGGGTAAAAAATTAAAATATCTTTATTGGTTGATGATATGATTGTCTTTGTCAAAAATCTAACAGTAGGTGCAAAAAGATCTACCAGAACTTATAAAGAATTTAGCAAGCTTACAAGATACAAGATCAAAATTCAAAAATCAATTGTATTTCTATATATTAGCAAAGAACAATCAGAAACTGAAATTCAAAAAATAGCATTTCTTGGGGTGGTCGGATGACTCGGTTGGAACACAAGCTCTGAACAGCAGGGTTGCCGGTTTGATTCCCGCATGGGCCAGTGAGCTGCGCTATCGATTGAGGGAACACAACTAGTTTGAGGGAACAATGACTTGGAGCTGATGGGCCCTGGAGAAATACACTGTTCCCCAATATTCCCCAATAAAATAGCATTCTTACAATAGCATAACCAAATATGAAATAGTTTAAATATGACAAAATATGTACACAATCTGTACACTGAAAACTACAAAACATTGCTAACAGAGATTAAACAGAATTTAAATAAATGGAGAAATATAACATATCACAATTGGAAGACTTGATATTGTTAAGATGTCAATTCTTGCAAAATTCATCTACATAGTCCATGAAGTCCTACTTAAAATTGCAGGCTTTTTTCATTTTAGAGATTTACAAGCTTATTCTGAAACTTACATGGAAATGCAAAGGTCATAGACGAGTCAAAACAATTTTGAAAATAATGAAAAAGTTGGAGTATTTACACTACCTGTTTTCAAGAGTTATTGTAAAAATGTATGATATTGGCATGAAGAAAGACCAATAGATCAATGTAGCCGAATGACGAGTCGAAAGGGGACCCACACATACGTGGTTAATTGATTTTCGAAAAAGCTGCCAGAGAAATTTGATGGGAAAAGAATAATCTTTTCAAAAAATGATACTAGAACAATTGAGTACACATATTCAAAAAATATTAGCACTTACCTCAAACCACATACAAAAGTTAATTCAAAATGCATCATAGACCTAAATGTGAGAGCTAAAACTAGAATGTTAGAGCACTGTTCAATAGAACTTCCTGTGATGATGGCAATAGTCTTTGTACTCCCCAAGATAATAACCACTAGCCACATGCGATAATTGAGTATTTGAAATGTGGCTAGTGTAACTGGGGAACAATTGTTTTTTTAATTTAATTTTACTTGACTTAATGTTAAATTTAAATAACTATAGTGGCTATTACATTGGGCATCACATTTCTAGAAGAAATCATAGAAGAAAATCTTAGTGACTTGAGTTTGGAAAAGATTCCTGAAATACAGCACAAAATGCATGAACTATAAAAGAAAAATAAAATCAATAAATCAGACTTTATCAAAATTTAAAACTTTTTTTTCTTCGGAAGACATTGTTAAAAAGATGAAAAGGCAAGCCACAGATTGAAAATATTCACAACACAGCTATATGACTTGTACCTAGAATATATTAATAACTCTCAAAACCTAATAATACAAAAATAATAAAAATTGACAAAATGTTTCAACAAATAGTTCTCCAAAGAAGGTATATAGATGGCTAATAAGCACATGAAAAGATGGTCAACATGTTTCGTCATTAGGGAAAAGCAAATTAAAACTACAATGAGATATTACTACACCTCAATAGTATGGCTAAAATTAAAAGGCAAGTGTTGGTGTGTATGTGAGGTAACTGGAACTCTCATACACTGCTGGTGGAAACGTAAAATAGTACACATACTTTGAAAGACAGATTATAGATTATCCTACACCTACCTAAATTGCCACTCTAGTGTTGCACAGCCTACTAGAAGATATAACTTACCAAAACAAGGGAGTAATTCAAGCAAACATGGGGTCCAGAAAATGGGAGAGCCACATGGAAGAAAGGTAAAGTGAAGACCGATGATGGCGACTATGTGGCAAATCTTCAGAGCAGCACGTCCAGTCTGGAGCACGTGGACAGAGGGCTCTGGTAGGAATGGCTCCAGAAAGACATTGAACTCACAAATTCCTGATGTGTTTAATCGTGCAGAAGATACTATCAAAGATGCTTATGCTACGGATAGAGACTGGAAAGTATTTGTAATAGGAACAGAAAATTAAGTAAATGAACAACAACTCTTACAAAACAAGACCGTTCATAGCTTCAGTAAAAACAACGTTTTGTAAGAAAGGGTACACAGTCATAGTTTACTACTGGGCTCAGCCACGGACAGTACTTCCATGTTCAGACTAAGGTGTATGTTGAATACTGATTTAACAAAGAACAATGATATACTGACTTTGGGGAAGAGGGGAGTTGAGAAGAATGTACAAGAACATGAAAGCTTTATAGTCTCTGATGAATAAGTTGCAGATGTCTAAGATGAAGAAGTCAAGAATAAGCAACATAAACTTTTAATCAGAAATGTGAAAATAAATTATGGGAAAATAGCCAAAGGGCGTATAACAAGCTGCTGATGGGGAATGGGACTGAGAGATGAGGGTGGGTGAAACAAGGGGTGGACATTTTCTTTATAAGCCTTAAATACTGTTTGCCTTAAGAAAATATTCAGCAAAATTACAGACACAGTAAACAGATCAGTGGTTTCCAGGGGCTAGAGGGGAAGGATGATGAATAGATGGAGCACAGGGGATTTTTAGAGCAGTGAAACCACTCAGTATGATACTGTAGAATGGTGAATACACATCATTAGGCATTTGTCCAAACCCAAAGAATGGACACCACCAAGAGTGAACCCTGATGTAAACTATGGACTCTGGGTGACAATAAGGTGTCAGTGCAGGTTCATCAGTTGCTACAAATGTCCCACTCTGGAGGGCATTTTGATAGAGGAGGACGCTGTGGAGGGGGATGGGGCAGGAGGTATGTGGCACATCTCTGTACTTTCCACTCAATATTGCTGTAAACCTAAAACTGCTCTAAATATTAAAGTCTCTTTAAAATATTCACATGTATTACATTAATTGTAAATATTAGACTCTGTCAGTTCTAGATTTGAGTCCTGAATTTTTCCATCATAAATGATATGCCCTTTGGCAGATTACTTAACCTCTCAGTTTCTTCATTTATAAAAAAGGGGGAAATGGTTATATTTATAATTTGGATGTGTAATATCCAAAAAGGATTAAATGAGATTATATACCCGTATGTAAACTGTAATAGTGATTAATCTCTTTCTATGTTGCATTCTTCCCAAAGAAATGAAGGTGAATTACAAAGATGTATTTCATAGAGCAAGATAAATTGAATTCAAAGTAAATAAGAAAAACGAGGCCAAGTCTGGCACCCAAGAGTTGTTCAGTTTTCTTTCTCCAGTGATTGAAGCAAGACATTCATGACAAATTTCATGAGTTCATCATGTGCCCACTATGTGCTGTCTTGACGTGACTACAATGAGTCCCATCTGTTGTCCTGAAACTTCTACTGTGCTTTTATGTAGATGGTTAATTCAAGGTAGACTCCAAGCCAGTCTGAGGGTCCTGACTGGTTTCATTAAAACGTTTACAAATTGGCTTAGGTGATAATTACACATAAAATATTTGAAAGCCCACAAAAGACTAAACTACCCAATTTTCTAGTAGGGCCCTCAGAATGTGCAGTATTTACGGGGCAAGAACATTTATTAGTGTCATAATAAAAGAAAAGTGATTGTTATGGCTTTCATGGTGTTCCCCAAGAAGATGTTGAAATCTTCACCCCCATATGTGACCTTATTTGGGAATAGGGTTTTTGAAGATAACCAAGTTAAGATGAGGGCAGTAGAGTAGACTCTAATGCAACATGACTGGTGTCCATATAAAAAGGGGAAATTTGGAAACAGACATACACAGGGAGAACATTATGTGAAGATGAAGCAGAGATAGGTGATGCTTCTACAAGACAAGGAATGCCAAGGATTGCTTGCAAACCACCAAAACCTTGGGAAGAAACCTAGAACAAATTCTTCCTTACAGCCTCAGAGGGATCCAATCCGGATGACAACTTGATCTCTGACTTCTGGGATCCAGAACCATGAGAGAATACATTTCTTCTGTTTTAAGCCCCTCCCCCCCCCATCTGTGGCACTTTGTTACGGTGGTCCCAGGACACTACTATAAGAAGGGACTATTACTATACACAGGCAGGTTAAAAAGTCTTCTTACTTATAAGAATCCTATACAAGTGTAGGTAGAGGATGTGATCATTAACGTTTGTTCCCAATCTTTGACCAAAGCCCTCCACTTTGCAACAAGACATAATACACAACACATCTCTGAGGCAGGGTGGCCTCCCTGACAAACTCTTTTTGTCTTTCTAATATTTTGGTCCCTCCAACATGACCTATCTCTGACCCCCTCTGCTTTGGATTCACTTCTAGTTTCTGGGTAACCCCTCTGTCTTAATCATTTTCTTAACATAATCATTTTCTTAACATTCCATGTAGTTTTTGGCCTGAATTATGTTCTCTGCTTATTCCTGTGTTCTAGTCATTGTAATGAACACACCCAACCCAAATATATCAATCACATCTAGTTCAAATGCAATTATACGTTTATAACAAGAGTCCTGGCTTCAATGAGCAAGAGGTTATTTAAGAGTATTTTTATAGTGAGCATCAAAACAATCTCACATATTTCCCCCGAGCTGGGTGAAAACAGGTAACTTGAGGCCTTTCATTCTGTGCTCAAACTAAGGCCCCCAAAACTGCTGGTCAAACATAGCCTTACTGTTCCTGCTTATTCCTTCGCTCAGTGCTGTCCTGAATTTTCTTTGGCCTTCCTCAACTTTACTCAGTAAAACAAAACAAAACAAAAATAAATAAAATAATTTAAAAATAATGAAACACTTTTGGAAGAAAGTAATTTAATATGCATAATTGAGTTATCTCTCTCAAAAAGGGCATTTTCTTCTATTTGTATAAATTTGATGTTTATAAGATAAAAACAATTTGAAAAAATAAAAGTGCTAATCAAATGTTTTGGTTTCAGAGTAACAGTAATAACTCATACTGATCCCCTCTACCTTTTGAACCACAACCTCCACATAATGAATTGACTAGCCACTTCTATCATTAATAATACATACATATTATTAATACCATTGCTGCTATTATTACTACTACATACATGTTCCTTGTGTACTGCCCACAACATCCAGAACTATATAGACATTTGTCACCACATGATTTACATACAGAAAAGAAAATCCTGCCCTCTGAAAGAAAGAATGTGCTGGAACAGAGTTGTTTATTTATAGTAGAGTCAATGAAATGAAATAGACATGTAAAATCTAGGGTGACTCTTAAAGCAGTCTTGCTCATGGTCAAAATTATTAGACCAAGCATCTTTTTAGAAAGTTGGTGGAAATCCTGGCACTGGGAGCATTTATAACCAAAATAGACAAAAAGTTAATGGACATATTTTAGCAATGCCTTGGCATATGAGTTCACAAGTTAGTATTTTACATCTCTGATTCTCTCTGAGTTGCAAGGATTTCAATCTCGTTATATTGATCTGAGTAAGATATTAATGTAAAATCTTTCTTACTCATTTAAAAAATAAAGCATTTTTATTAGTCTTTCAAAATTAGAATATTACTAGAAATTTATTCTCAGTTTTAAAAATGCGAAATTTGGATAACAAGCTAAATTATCCACTTACTACAGGAAATTATACAAAACTCTTAAAATAATTAAACCAATACTCTATTATTCAAAATGAATACATTACCTGTATTATTTGCAGAAAAATAAGGTTATATTTCAAGTTGGAGCTCAAATTAAATGATGCCATTGTATTGACATAATATAAGCAAAAATAGATAATTTTAAATATACAAGCTACAAATTCAATATCAATTTTCTTCATATACATTTTGCCACACAATTAGTATTTTTTATAGTGCTGCAGGTCAAAAGAAATATCTAGCAGCTCTGGTTGTTAAGGAGCTAAGTCTAACAACTTAATTTATGTCCTAATAGCTAAGCAGCCATTTGAAAAAATTACATAAATTGAATGAAAAAAATAATTCTTTCACTTCATTCCCTGACAAACCAAAATTAGTAATTAATGGCTTGCATGTAACAGTTGAACACTGCGCAGCTTCTCCAACCTTGAAATCAGGTTGAACCTCAACACCTTATTTCCTCGTCTGCCTCACTTTTCCCACAGGAATTGCTTTTGATATAGCAACTACCGAAAACACAGTTTCATGAAGATATGATGTCAGCAAGAGAGATTTAGCTGCAACAGGATATTGAGACTGTGCTACTTTAAGGTATAGCTCACATGGCATCTGACCAAACGTCCAGCATTGCTGTGTTTCTCTCACAATTTATAAATATCCTGAGCTATCCCTCTGAATTTTGTGGGGTCTCTGAGGTGCCTCAGCTCAGTTTGGGAAACCATGGGAGGAGGGAACAAAAGTGAAACAGTTCGTTTGGCACTGCCCCGCCACACAATGTAGGTGCCCATTTGCTTTCCTTTGCATATTACTGTCACCCATCATTCTAACTGTAAGAAATAAATTTCCAGTACCATGCATTCTAAACATACAAACAAGTTCCACAGTTAAATTCATACCAGAGGAATGCGTAGTACAAAGGAGAGCAGTAAGGTAGGCGTCTGGAGGCGGATCTGGCTGTCCAGGTACCTCCACATCAAGGTCACTACCTGAAGATTTATCTCCCATAAGTTCCCTCCTAGATTTCTTGATAGTTATCTGATTAAAGATGGAACAGGTAAATCCCCTCCCTGCAGCTTATCACAGGTTCCCCTCAGAGTCTAGTCTTCCGTCTGAGAGGGTAATTGCCTTTTCCCTGCTTGCTTCCTCTCTTCCAGGTGCCTGCACCAGTATCCTGGTCTCTGGTCCCACTCTCGGTGGGTGGACACATAATAGGTGAGGCCAAACAGGAACAACAATGGAGCCATAGATAGGGGAGTCATACTACTATATTCTCCTGGTGAGTGAGTTGGAGATACAAAAGCAAACATCCGCCAGGACCCCAATAAGGGGTCTTCCTGCACCCCAGTCTCCCTGGCAGCCGGGCGACACACAGGAAGTAGGGTCCACATGATCCGCAATCCGTCCTCTGCGTCTCTGCGAACCAACCAAGCAACCAACGTAGCCACGGCAGTTATATCAGTGGCCAACTGGCTAACTGATGGCCAACTAGTCACAACTGATGGCCATCTACTACCCGAGCCAGCACCTTTCCATGTGAGGCCTAGAGCCTGGAAACTGCTCTCTGGGACTCTGTCCCCACAACCCGATTGTCTTTACCCTTACGGCCTTGAGAGGAAAACCGTACCTTGATATAATATGAAACAGCCCAGCATGATACAATACAATGTGATACGATACAGAACAACACAATACAATGATTGTAACAGTTCACTTGAGAAACATTCCTTGTACCCCACTACGTGCCAAATTGCATAGTAGGTTGTTGTAGGTCTAAGGGAATTCAGAGTTGAAAAACAAGCCCCCTGGCCTCGACACTCTGTCTAATATTTATGTAATACAAACAGGTGAGTCCTTTACTCTTACAGGACTTCTGGTATTCAAGCACCATGCCACAGGAGGAACCAGTCCTGTGTCCAGCTCTCAGGACTGGATTTTGCTTTCTGTATCTCCTTAATAACCACAAGGACAACAGCCACAAAAGCACTACTTCTCCTAGTGTTTTGTGCTGTGCCAGGCACTGTGCTGGACCCTTGAGGTACCTTCTCTTCTGTGCACCACTAGCTGGGGTTGATGGGGCCCACCTGGGAATGCAGGTGGCGCCTCCTGGGATGAAGCAGGTGGCCCTCCTCTATACTGGTTCTTATATCAACAGCTCCTTACCAGCAGGCTCAAGTCCCTGCCTTTGCCCTGCTGTACTGGTTCAATTCAATAAATAGTTGTTGTCCCTCTATAAGGTGCCTGGAACCGTGCTGATACTTGAAATCAAAATTTGAAAAGAAAAAAATCAAGCCAGACAGTGTCTGTTCTTCAGGAGGTTTGGTTGAGCATGTTAGTTTTCATGTGGTCTCTGTCCAGAGGCATCTGCTCCCTCAGAATATATTCTAGCAAAAGAAAGCTGTCACCTACGTGAAGCAGAGAGTGGCAGAGCTCCCAGCAGGCACTGTAAGATGAAGCATGGAGTGCTGACCCTTTCGGTTACGTTTTCTTAAAAACAATCATAAAGTGAAGACTTCACCTTAAAATGTTCTTGTAAATGTTCTATTTTCCTCAAACCTAATTTAATAGAATCAAACTGCTTCAAATTCAGTTAAAGCTTAAGCTGTTCAAATTTAGACTGAAGTTGTAGCTTATACTGATTTCAAATTATCTATTTTTAATGCAAATGAATGACTAAATTTGAGCTGTGACTTTAAATACAATTTTAGTTTTCTGCAAATAGTTACTACAGGTTATATATTCATTTTGGATAATAAAGTATGGTTTAATTATTTTAAGCCTTTTATGTAATTTCCTTTAGTAAGTGCATAATTTAGTTTGTTATCCAAATTTCATAGTCAGTATTTTAAAATTGAGACTACATTTCTAGCAGTATTCTCAATTGGAAAGACTAATATAAATGATTTATTTATTTTTTTAAATGAGCGAGAAAGGTTTTACATTAATATCTTACTCAGATTAACATAACCAAATTTAAATCCTTGCAACTCAGAGAGAATCAGAGATGTAAAATACTAACTTGTGAACTCATATTCCAAGGCATTGCTAAAATATGTTCATTAACTTTTTGTCTATTTTGGTTATAAATGCTCCCAGCGCCAGGATTTCTACCAACTTTCTAAAAAGAGGCTTGGTCTAATAATTTTGACCATGAACAAGACTGCTTTAAGAGTCACCCTAGATTTTACATGTCTATTTCATTTCATTAACTCTACTATCAACAACTCTGTTCCAGCACATTCTTTCTTTCTTTCAGAGGGCAGGATTTTCTTTTCTGTCTGTAAACCATGTGACAAATGTCTGTATAGTTCTGGATGTTGTGGGCAATACACAAGAAACATGTATGTAGTAATAATAATAGTAGCAATGGTATTAATAACATGTGGTAATAACCAAAACGAGAGTTTAAAAACTCTGCCCTCCCCATTATTCACAGGTGCCTGATTATCTGGATTGAGATTCTTATTCATTAAAATTATGAATGATTTAGTTAACAAAGACAATGTCATTTTCTCCAAAAAGCTATAGTTAAAATGCATAGGTTATCAGAGTTCAGGAATGATGCTTTGTGTCCTGAAATTAGCTAAAAGCCACATCAGAATTCTTATATTATCAACATAGTTTTGATTTTTTATATAGAATATTTTCTCTCATAATATCCCATTTAAAATTTATTTTCTCCCATGCTATTCAAATAGGTATTGATTTCTTCCATGGCCACACCTTAATTTAGCTCTGTATGTATAAATATAATGAATGCTGTTTTTATTATGATTGGCAGTAACAGTAATATCCATAATGCAGAATAGTGTGCTTACTAGATAAAATACTGCCGATACATAATAGTTTATTCTGTTTAATATGGTTATCCCCTCTCTTTGCACAACCTCTTCCTCTCAAAGACAGTTAAAGTACTTAATGTATCATCATTTTTTACAATAAGATACTCCCATTTTACAGATGACAATATAAAGAAACTTGATAGCTAAATAATATAGTATTATGATCATAATCATAATCTATCGGACTAAACCAATTTATTCTACCTCGTGTGCACTATTAAATGCACTTCTACTTTTCCAATGCCATTAAACTGACTCTCAACTAATTGACATGAATGTTTTGGCTCATATTGCATTCATAAGGGCTGTACAGACCTAGTCTGTGTAAATACAAATTACTTTGGTAAAATTAGAAATTGGTAAGGCACAACATAGGACTTTGCTTAGTCTTTTAATCACCATTCTTTAAAGCAAAGACGTGTGTGTGGCCTATGCCCCTTGTGTTTCACCTCGACTACACTTCAGGAGAGGCAAAATGCATTTAGAGGCAGCCGTAGAACAACCAGTCAGAAAATAGAAAATAAAATCAGTCCTTGTTATTTATAAGATTCTAATAATCTTATAATCTTAAAATTATAAAATTATTTAAAAATCTCATAAGCTTAAAACTTTTTTCTTTGCCCACTAATTGAATCTTTTTTTTTTTCAAAAATCATCTACTGAACAATTAAATGAGAGCAGTTTATAAACAACAAATTGCTACCCAAATTTAAATGATCTAGACACATTCTTAACAGCTATTCACCATAAAAATATTTGGGCCCATCTCCTAACATGGGTTTTCCAAGTGTCATGCAGGACCTGCCTCAGCATCTTCTGGAGCATGCCTAAGAAAGTGCAAATTCTTGAGTCCCACTGGAACCCCAGAGTCAGTCTGTCAGGAGCCCTGGGTCTGAGGATCCAATTTGTAACAAGCTCCCCGGGAGTCCTATGCACCTTGAAGGTGACAGACACTGCCCTAGTGAATCTCTAAGTCTAAATGTCTGACATCTCAAAGCCAATCTGGAGCAGCCATTCATTGAAAAACAAAGCAGTTATCATACGCACTCTGCTCAAATTTATATTACGATCTTCACCGATGCATAAAGAAATACAGTGTGCACACCTCATGGGCAGACCCACCATAGGGAGTGTTAGATCAATACTAGGATGTCTCCACTTCCAGCCTAGCTTTCACTTTCTCTGAGAAGCCTTCCTGACTCCCCAAATTGGGCATGAGTGATCAGATAGCAACTAGCATGTACCTCTGTCCCACAACGGTAGCCCTGTATATCACATTTGCTTATGTGACAATCAATCTCACCCACTGGGCAGTGAGCCCCATAGGGTTGATCTTTGCGTTCTCAGCATCTGGTAATAGGCCACACACAACACATGCTCAAATAATAACCCGGAAGTAAAACAAACTTGTAATAAATATTTGTTGAACAGATGAATGAATGAATGTGATGATTGTCCGGTAATTCTAAAGAGAAATTGTTATTAATATGGATGAATGGGACTATTGGTTTGTACAATGACCATTGTTTCTCACCTCGGCCAAATTTGGCACTTAACGTCACAATTCTCACCTTTACCCTTGCCTGAGCTGACCCAGGCTTATATGTCAAATGACCATTTATCAAGGCCTGCTATTTGCTAGATATTGTATATACTTTAGATCATTAATCCTGACTATATTCTTATGAAGTTGGTTTTATTATTTCTGTTTTGCATATGAAAAATATGAATGCATAGGTAAGGACATTTGACCACAGGCATGGATCTGAGATGTGATAAGCCATGATTCAATTGCAGTTCTGTCTTACTCCAATTCTTGTATTCTGTCCCATGTTGCTGTACTATGGTTCAACAGATTAGACATACTACAAAAACCATATTGAGTAACTGTTCACATTGATTCTTCCTTTTCGAGCACAAGTATGTCATTTTTCTGTGAGGTGAAAATGCAAATGGCCAATTTTTACAAGAATAAGCTTTACTCTTCAGTACAATTTCTTACACAAAGAACAAAGCTCCTACTTCTCCATCTACGTGGATGTTCACGTTAAACTTCTTGTTGAAGGTTGGGCTTTTCCACTTACTGATATTTCCCCTTTAGTTTGAATTATGTATAAGTGTGGTTTCTAAATTCTTTCCCAGGTTAAAACATGCTTACCTAGATTTCCACCTATTCTATCGCTTAGAAAAACAACGATAAGTTGGCCTCTGCTTTGAATTTCTCCAGGTCGATATTGATACTGCTATTACACTGTTCATAGATTTTGTACACCTATAATGTACTTTGCCCAATAAATTCTGGTATATGTCATGTGAAATCCTTGGTCAATCCTTTAGATGTCTAAGACTCTTGTTTTCAAATCTTATAAGTGTGTAGGACAAACATAGAGTGCTATTGCTGCCACTAGATATCATCTCTAGTTAGCGTTTCGGGGTGCTCAGAGAGAAAACAATGTCTGGGTGATAACTCTTGTCAGTTTCCCCATTGTCAAACCCAATCTTACATTCCTCCACACTCTCACAATATTTCCCCATTGGGAACATGCCTGACATTGCAATTTCTCAAAACTGCAGCTCTGCAGTGAATGCCTAATTCCTGAAACTGCAAAATCTAACAAAAGCTGATTTTTTCCACTGATTTGACTGGCTGACTATTTTGAGGCTTTGCATGTGATGACCTGCTGTTCTTCACAAACAACATCTTTAATGTACCCACACGCTTGTTCTGAAGTGCCTGGGGCAATTAAATCCTTGTGAGCTGCCTGTGGGGCATTCAGAATTACTCACAATGTCCAGAGTTTCTGCCACAGACAAATTTTCCCCATAGGTTACATTTAGCAACTTACCAAGTAGCAATCTGTTACTTCCTTTGGAATTCGGAACCTATTTACCACCCTAGTGTACCAATGTCACCCAGGGTAGGCTGTGGGTGTGCCAGTTCCCTTGGAGTTGTTTCATGTTGTTTTAAAATTTTCTCTCTTCTCTCTCTCTCTCTCTCTCTCTCTCTCTCTCTCTCTCTCTCTCTCTCTCTCTCTCCCCCCCCTCCCCTTGACGTTTACTTATTTAAAGATAAAAAGCCAATTTAGAGGAAAATATGGCAACCCCGTTTTTTTTTGTTTGTTTTGTTTTTCACTTTCTAAATAGATATTTTTCTATTTGGAGATATCACTTGTTTGGCTTCTTTTTATTTTTCTTTTCATATTTGTTAAAACTCTTGATGGCAGTGTTATTTCAGCAGAAATTCCCAACCTGACTGCTAAGGAAGACAAATGTATCTACTTTCTTTCCTTCCCTGATCCACTCCCACCAGGGTCCAGCACCACAAACTCCAGTTTTCATTACTTTTCAGATGAGCCCCTTGGATTTCACTCTCTGATGAACCATGCCATGGTTTAAAACCCAAAGTATTGCCTCATTCCTCCATCCCAACGGAGAACAAGGTCTAGCGACAGCATTCATATATTTCAACCCCCCGCGTCCCCCTCCCCCATACTGCTACACACAGAGAGAGAGAGAGAGAGAGAGAGAGAGAGAGAGAGAGAGAGAGAGAGAGAGAGAGAGAGACCAAGTTTTGCAAAAATCTACGTAAGTCAATGATTTCTGGAGAGACTGGTAAGGACGCTAAAGGCTGAGAGGCCAAGGACCTAGTCTTTTAGTTTTGGTTTCTTATGGAAATGAAATTGCTTTTGTAAGACAGAGCTTCTGGAGCAAAGCCCACCGAACTTTCTCTCCTGGCTCCTATGGGAGGAGCAGCCGGAAGACGGCTTAGGAAATGGGAGATGCAGGCATTTTAGTTAAAAAGAAGGAATTCTGATGGACAGCTAAGTAATCCAACCTTGTAAAGCTCCAAGCCTGCACTGCGCTTATTCGCGCCACCCGTGCCCCTCTGCACTGCACCCCCTCAGTGAGAGCTCGGGCCAGGGTTCTGTCCCTCTCCCCGTCTCCCTCCCGCTTGCTCAGCCAGGGGTGTGGGTCTCCCCATCTTCCTGCCGCCTTCCTGATTGCTCAGCCCCGGGGTGCGTGTCTCCCCATCTCCCCGCGGCCCTCCCGCTCCCCAGTCCGGGGATGTGGACCTCCCCATCTCCACGTCACCCCCCACTCTTCATGCCGCGCTGCAACTAGGCCGCCCTGCCACCCCTCCCCCTCCTTTCTCCCACTTGTTGCGGCCGGACCAGGAGACGCGCTTGTTCCGCTGGCTGATTGTAAAAGGGTTTGACTTGCAGCTGACCCGGGGTCAGGACTTTCTCTCTACTAATCCTTCCCTCTTTAAACACAAAAACACTCTGCCCTCTTCCCTAGCATCAGTCATCTTAATCCTGCCGGTGGCTGACACCCCGCTCGGCCTCCAAGTCCAGGCTGCACCTAAGTGAATTGGGAGCGGTCGCCAGGGCCACAGGCTCCGAGGCGGAGCCTGGGGACCCCCAGATCCCTCTCGCGCAGAGCCCGTGGGAACGCAGTCGAGGGAAGGTGGGCGACAGGCCGCTTCCTGACACCTGCAGACCCTGACCCGAGACTGAGAGGGAGCGTCCTAGGGCTTCAGCCGGGACCACGAGGGGCCAGGTCGTAGGCCTTGGGGGAGACAGGAGGCGGCGAGTAGAGACAAAGGGAAGTCCGGAATCGCAGAGAAAGGGAATGGAAGGTGCTGAAGTCAGTGAAAGGCGGGAGGGGACGAAAGGAGAAAATGAAGAAGTGAGTGAATAAAGTGACAGGAAGGGGATGCCAGAAAGGTGGAGAGGTAAAGAACTGAGCGGGATGAGAAAGGAAGGCCAGGAAATCGCCCACTCTTCAGGCTTAACAGCGAACAGACCGAGAGAAGGACGACGTTGAGACGCCGGGGTCGGGGGGTGGGCGGAGGAGGGGGCGGCGGCCGGCTGCCTCCGCCAGGAGGGGACCCAGGACCCGGATCCAGGGTGCGCGGCGCTGCCCGCCGCCGACGCTGCTGGGTTCCCGGGGGCGGGCGGAGCGGAGGGGGGGGCCGTGGGCTCGCAGCTGGAGAGGATGGGCCGGGAGGAAGGAGGGAGGCAGGGAAGGAGGAAGAAAGGCAGGGGGAGAGAGAGGAAAGAAGGGGAGGGAGGAAGAGCTCCTTCCCTGGGGGAGGTGGGCCGGGGGCAGGGAGCAGAGGGCGAGGGTGAAGGTCCCTGCGTGCCCACCTCCCCCGCCCGCCCTAGCTCAGTCCTCTCGCCCCCGGACCCTGCAAGACTGAGGGGCGGGGACCAAGGCCCACCTTCTTCAGCTTCTCGCCCCAGGGGTCCGCGCCCCCCTCACTCCTCCCCTCCTGGCCTGTCCTTTCAATCCCGCCAAATAGTCACGCTGGAAAAAGAGCTGCGCCAAGGCCAAGTCTGCTTTTCACTTGAAGTTTCCAAGGAATCAAACCTATTATTACATTCTACCACCGATGTTTCTGGAGCCTCTGCCCGCGGGCCAGGCTGCGGAAGCTGGGGTGAGAGCGTTGAAGGCCACGGGCAGCGGGTGCAGGAGACACAGCCGCCCTGGAGCGCTCCTTCCAGGGGCTTGCAGCCCAGGACAGGTGTCTCGAATTAACCGACATTTTCTGGAGACAGAAATCTGCGTTGCCCAGCCTTTGGCAGGAACATGAAATGCGTGAATATGCGTGTTATTCTTCTCTCACACGCATGATTTTAATAGACCTATCAGTCACGCTACCCGACACACATCTGCAGATCAGGCGCGCAGTACCGGCTAGTGGTTTTAAAATGAATCCAGTACACCTACCGTGTTTCCGGAAAATAAGACCTAGCGGGACCATCAGCTCTAATGTGTCTTTTGGAGCAAAAATTAATATAAGGCCCGGTCTTATGTTATGTTAGATAAGACCCTATACTGTAGTAAAATAAGAGTGGGATAGTAAAGTAAGACCCAGTCTTACATTATTTTTTGCTCCAAAAATGCATTAGAGCTGATTGTCTGGCTAGGTCTTATTTTCCAGGAAACAGGGTAGTTGGGTTGGGGGGAGAAAGGCGCTTTGAGGAGTGGGGCTGTCTTAACAACAACAAGAACAACAAAAGGGACCGGTATTTTTTTTAAAGACGGAGGGGGCGGGGGAGAAAGAAACGAGGGAAATCCCCTCAAGCAAACCCTGCTACCCTCAGCCGAGAGCCGGGCGGCTGGCAATGGCCGATTTATGAAGAATTTCCGCAGTTGTCCTGGCAGGAAGTTATGCAAACTTTGTACAAAGCCCCCAAAGAGTCCTGTCTGCGTTCGCTACACGGTTTTCAAACAAAATTGGAACAAGTGATAGAAATACTGCCCTGTGATTTGGGAAGTGAATGAAGCCGTCATATAATTATCATCATATAATATTTCATTTCGTGATTACGATGTGGAACACCTTGGCAAGAACCGAGTTCACAGTTCAGTTCTCTAGTGAAATAAATCCACGAATTTAAATTGAAGAAACACTGCGGGTGTAATAGGATCTCAGTGCTGAGAGACGAATTTTAGCTAATTTTTACTCCCATTACCCCTTGTTGTTTTTAAATGGAGTCATTAAAGAATTTGTTTTTCTCCCTGTCATTTATTCAACAAAACGAATTCGCTGAATTTCAGAAATTCCTATTTTAAGATTTTCCTGGGTTTTTAACAAAAGTAGCTTGGGGCACCATGGCATTGAATAGTTTCGCTGACTATGTATGAGGCACATACAACAAAAATGCCAAACTATAAGTCCACCTTCCAGGAAACCAATGGACAGCTCTGCCTGGAGTTCCTGGAATACTGCAAACTTTTTATAGTTTGAAACATTTCAAGCGTGACCCACATTACTAATATGTGTGATGAGCTAACACTTACATGCCGAGAGTTGAGAATAGATACAAACTTGGACATACACATAAGTGAGTATGGCCACACATGTCCGCCACTTTAGTAAGTGCAGGAATATGTTGAGATTGGGAATTAGCAAAATAACTGAAGAGAATCCATTTAACTCTGTATTTCAGAGTAAATGTGGCCTCAAACTGGCTAGTGAGTTAACAGAGCATTACAGCATTTCCCAAAGCATCTCCCAGAGGGGACTGTGTGTGGCAACCCACATACATCCAAACACTTTTAGGATCCACTGATTCACAAAGGATCTGATTGCTAAAGCAGAAAAAAAAGGGGGGGGACTTTATTATCTTGTTGGGAAGAAGCAGTTGACACCTTTTTTGAAATTTTTGCAATCACTTTAAGGAATAAGTGGTTTAAGCAAAATTATCAAAATGACTCCAAAAAATTACACATCAATTGTCAGGTTAGCATTTTACTTAAAGCTATTCTCAAATGCAGGCTGAATTTGGTTCTCATTAACCCACTAGCATAGGCCCATTTTTGAATGGATAGTCTATACTCATTCCAAGACAAGAAAAGATGTTGAGAAAATGAGGGGTTGATGAAATCAACATATTTTGATCTGGGTTAAAGGGTTTTTTTCAAAATATAATTTCACTTTTATGTTGTGACTAATTTCAAAATGTATTTGCTACAGTATAACTTTCAAATGCAATATTTAATGCTGTCAGATTACTTGAAGACAAAGTTTTACAGAAAACTTTAAATTCCAGAAAAAAACTGCAATGTACCAATTAAACACCTAGAAAAAATATAATTAAAAAATTTAAAGCATCAAACAACCTCAGATCTCATCAAGAATAATAAACACCGCATTTTGCATTCACGTCGGTTAGCAACTTGCATCCCAGTTCACGCGGGGTTAAGGGGGTGGCCGATTTTGTGTATGTGTGAAAATCCAACAAAATTATTTTGCTCTTTCCCAAGGAAAAATAAGCCCGAGGGAAGGCTGAGGAGCGATGGAGGGGGATCGGTTACAGTACATTTTGGTTCAGAGATTGTGTTTCCGTGAGCCAAATCCGGATAAATTCCACCTGCAATCTTTTTAATTGCAGGGGAATAGGGGGCACCCGTGCCCCTTCCGTGGTCTTTGTCATCCAGCCTTGGACTGGTCCCGCCATTAGGGTTTTCTCTCCTGGCGGCGCAGATCCCGGGCCAGCTGGATGACGCAAAGCCCACAGCAAGGAATCGCAAAACCCGCAGTGTCGGCTCTCAGATGAAAACTCACCAAAGGGCCACAGTATAAAACGATGTTTTTGTAATTATTTCTCATTCTGTATTAACACTGTAAATTCTACAAAATAATCTATAGATTTTAACTTCCTTCCCTTCCACTGAATGAAGCTCCGTGACAATCGTATTCTCTCCCCTGGGGTTCCCTCTCTTTCAGTCCATGCTGATTTCTCCTTCAGATTTACTAATTATATTTTGAGCTCATAAAACATGCATATAAAATCAGCACGTTTCAAATTTATGGGAAAAAAACGACTTTTCTCTCTCTTAAATTTATTGACTCAAAACTCGATGCATTTTTAAAGGGAGGGTGTCTTTTTCGTTTTTTAGAAGAAAAGGCTTTTTAGGAAACTATGTACATAAATCTGAATCTCCCTCCCCACGCCGAAACGCCTAAAAATAAAAATTTTACAATGCATTTACAAGAAATAATTACAAAACAACAAAAAAAAATTGAAATGCTCAGATACAGAAAAGTTTTACAAAACCCAGAATATAACGCTGCTGTCTGAAAGGGGTGGAAGGATCTTTCTGTATAAATTAACAAACCAATCCAAAAAAGCGGTAACAACTACAAAAAAACTTCTAAGTGTTTGGATCTGCCTTACTACATCGATAACAAATGAGAACAGCTCCCAGCACTGGGTCCCGGGAAACCAAAGCCATCAGGAAGCAATGCAAGATGACAGTGAGCGCGCCGGCGGGATAGAAAAGTTGGAGTCGCCTCTTGCTTGATTTGGTCTTTGTGTCCCCTTCAGCAAAGAAACGCTATCTGCCTCCTCCGTAGATGATAAATACTGTACAAAAAGTCTCAAGTAAACACCGAAGTTCAGTCTAAAACGCACGACTTTGTCCGCGCCTAGCGGTCCCTAGGAGCTCCCGGAAAGGCGAATGGGGGGGAGGGGGCTGGTGTGTGTGTGTGTGTGTGTGTGTGTGTGTGTGTGTGTGTGTGTGTGTGACCTAGTGTTTGTCGCCAGTGTTTTCCTTTTTACAAGAACGTGGAAATGGCTGTACAAAAGCAAGGCTACGCCTGGCCAGGCCGGGCGCCCGGGGCGGGCCTCACGCTTCTCGTCGTGCATCCCCGGTGCGGGCCACAGAGTCCCCCGCGTCCCTAGATGTGCGTCAGGGGCACCGTGCCGTTGACGCCCGCGCCCGCGCCCTGGTAGTGCTGCGGCAGCGAGTGCAGCCGGCTCTGCGCCGCGGCGGCTGCGGCCGCCGCCGGGTCTCCACCCTCGCCCGCCGGCAAGTACATGCTGATCATCTCGCGCAGGTCCCCGGGGCATGGCGCCCGCGAGTGAGCCGGGGCTGGCGGGCTGCCGCTGGGCTCCGACTTGACAAGCGAGCCGAGAGCGCCCAGGGCGCCCGACGACGCGGCCGCTGCCGCCGCCGCCGCCGCCACGGCTGAGTTCTGATGCGCACCGCCCGCAGCGGCGGCAGCGGCGGCCGCGGCGCCGTAGGGGAGGCCGCCGTAGCCAGAGGGCGAGGCGCTCATGTAGCCCTGCGAGTTGGAGATGGGGCTGTACTGCAGCGCGCCCATGTCGTAACGGTGCATCGGCTGCGGGTTGTGCGGGTGCGCGTGCGGGTGGTGCGGGTGAGGGTGCGCAGGGTGCGCGTGCGGGTGCGCGCCGCCCGCGCCCGGGTGCTGCCCGTAGGCCAGCTGTGCCTCCTGCATCATGGCAGCGGCGGCGGCGGCCGCCGCCACAGAGCCGGGGTAGGCGCCGTTGGCCCAGCCGTTGACGTGCGCGTAGCCGCCGCCCGCCGCGCCACCCGGGCTCTCAAGGCGCTGGCCCACGGCCGCCGCGCCCACACCCACGCCCATGGCCACGGCCGCGCCGCCGCTGCCCGCACCAGCAGCTAGCAGCCCGCCGGCCAGCGAGTACTTGTCCTTCTTGAGCAGCGTCTTGGTCTTGCGGCGCGGTCGGTACTTGTAATCCGGGTGCTCCTTCATGTGCAGCGCGCGCAGCCGCTTGGCCTCGTCGATGAATGGCCGTTTCTCGGCCTCGGACATGACCTTCCACTCGGCACCCAGGCGCTTGCTGATCTCCGAGTTGTGCATCTTGGGGTTCTCCTGGGCCATCTTGCGTCTCTGCCCGCGGGACCACACCATAAAGGCGTTCATGGGCCGCTTGACCCGGTCCTGGTTGGCCTTGGCGCCCCCTCCGCCGCCGCCGCCGCCGCCGCCCCCGCCGCCGCCCGCCCCGGCCGGGCCTGACAGGTTCGTGGGGGCCTGGGCGCTGCCAGGCGAGTGCAGGTCGGTCTCCATCATCATGCTGTACATTGGGGCGGCTCGCGGGTTCACCGGCACCGCGCGGAGAGGGCCTGGAGCATAGACGGTTGGGGGGCGGGGAGACGGAGGGGGGCTCAAACAGAGCGAGACTTGGGGGTGGGTGTGTGGGGAGAGGTCTTAGCAGAGAGAAGAAGGGGAGAGGTGGAGGTAAAAACAACAAAAAAAGATGCAAAACACACGCACTCAGCGCCCGTCCGGCTCACAGGTGGAAAGTTTCTCCTCGTGCACAAACCACTTGCAAAAGAGGCTAATGGCCGGAGTCGCCGTCCTCGCCGCCGCCGCAGCCGGGTCGCCCTCGGCAGAGCGGTACAAACAGGTGCAGTCGTGGCCAAGTTGCAGGTCCACTTTTCGGGACGAGAGTGATTCGCGGGGCCGGGTCCGGGGCTCGCCGCCGCCTCCTCGCCGGCAGCCGCTGCGCGCTGCCTCCTTTCTCCTGCACTTGGTCCTCAGCGGCCTCCAACTCCGGGGCTGCAACTTCTAGCAGGACGGCGCGCCGCGTGCGCTGGGTGTGTGCGGGTCCCAGGTGCCTGGCGGGGAGCGAGGCGCCGAGGGGGGAGCGGAGGGGACGCCGGGGGGCGTTACGGTGCAGCAGGGGAGGGGGGCCGGGGGCAGCCTAGGGAGCGCAGGCGCGCAGAGAGGGCCAGGAAGCCGGGGCAGCCGAGCCGGGGACGGGCTGCCCGCTGCCTGCGAAGGGCTGTGGGCTGGGAGCGGAGGCGCACACGGGGCCGACGGCGCGCGGGGCCCAGCAGCCATACGCCGGGCCCGGGCTGCCATTAAATGAGCGCGCCGCGGCCAATGGGAGCTGGCGGCGGCGGTGATTTGCATGGCGCGCTGGCGAGTGACGTGGGGAGGGAGTAGACACAGTGGGCGCGGGCGGCGGAGCGGGGAGGAGGGGAGGAAGGAGGGGGGAGAAGGGGCAGGAAGGAGAGGGGGAAGGAGGCCCGGGAGGGGGGTCACAGCCACGCTGGTTCCTGAGCGCGCGCGACGGCGGCGAACCCCGAGCTCACCCTCGATTCTCCCCGCCCGCGCGCTCGGAACGATTAACTACAGAATTTAAAAGCTAGACGAAGGAAGACTCATTCGGGGAAGAGGGGGAGGGGGGAAAGGAATACAGCCCCCAGCCAGGTTTAACTGAGCGCCACCGAGACCCTGCAACTCCTCTGTATCCAGCCCGCCAACTCTGCGCCTTCAAGGGAGGGGAAAGTTGGGGCTGAGGCAGGAACCTTTACCTCAGCTCGGCCCGAGGGCTAGAAAGGAGGGGTGCGATCTTGGGAGCAGGTATCCCCTGCGAGGTTAGGCAGCTCAGTCCCCCTCGCCTTTCTATGGATGCGTGCTTCACCGCCGCGTGTGCTGAAGTTCTCCAGTGCCCCCTCTCGTAGGCAAGGCCTTCACAGTCCAGGCCTCAATAATTCCCGTAACAGCGGAGCATTTGTGTCGGGCTTGGCTCCATAGCTTCTTTTAGCATCAGCCCTGAACTTTTTTTTGTTTTTTGTTTTTTTTGTTTTTTGGAGGCGAGTCCTTTAATGAGTTTAGGTGTTACAATCCCTCTTCCCAATTTGGCTTCTTCCTCCTAAAAAGGCATTTCTAGGAAGATCGAAAACAAAATCCATCTGGAATCTAATTACTCAACAATAGTTGAAAAAGTTTAAAATCGCGCAAGCATGATGTAGCCCGCGCTCTTCTGGAGCGCATCTTCCACAAGCTGTTTGCCTAAGAAATGCGAAAACTACGTGAGCGAAGCGAGGCTCCCCTGAAACCGATTCGGAAAAGTAGGGGCCTGGAGCGACAGGTGCTGTTTTCCTGCATTATGCAAACGAAAGGCCTGGTTCCTGGAATGACTAAGGCATCCACATGCGGTTATAGTTTGTAAACCTCAAAGTGCCTTCCATTCAGGGATGTGAAAGAGATTTCCAAACCCAATCTCAAACACCATTGCGCTCAGGCTACCTTTTCCATCCGAGTGATGTAAAAGTGGCCCCAAGACTTCTTGCAGAAAATCTGTTGAGACCACACACCCCGCCTGCGTCCACATGGAGTAACGGGAGCGTCTTCGTGCTTGCTTACTGGAGAGGGAGGTGCTTAGGAGATTGCTGGTGGGTAAAGTAGAGCCTAACCAAGGCCGGTGACTGACCTTGTAATAGAAATAAACATATGATGATCAAAGAGTAGTAATAAGAATCTTTAAGTATGTCGGGCAGTGAGTACGCAGATGCCTCTTCTTCGCCCCTCCTGTCTATTAAAAAAATTTTTTTTGAGGTTGTGAATTTCCTGACCCTATAGCTTGTCCAAGTACAAGAATAATGCTTTCTTTCCTCTCAAATACTATGATTATTACTGTAGCTTTTTTTTATTCCAAAGTTGCTACAGTATGGAATGCAACAAACAGCAAATTGGTCTCTGCAGATTAAACTGCTTTCACTTCAGGCCATTCAGCATTTAATAGTGAACTCATTGAATAATATATAATTACATTAAAAAGGAAACGTCATTTCATGTTTATTTTTCACTAAATATCTAGGTTATAAACTTGGTTTTCAACTACCTTCTTATTTCACCAATTGAGTTTGTTAAATCTTCTGATTTGTTTCATGCACTACCTCCAAATATCAGTTACATTGTGAATGAACAAAAAAAGAACAAGAATATTGTTTAAGAAAGCTATAGACCCGTTTTTCCTTTGATAATTTTGGAGGCGATGGGTGTGCAGTAAGATCCAGTGTGTTATGGAAAGTCAGCAAGGCTGAAATAAAGGAAATGGTTTACAAATTATAAACTATATTATCCACTTAGCAATTGAAAGATTTCTTTCCTCTGCTTTTCAATTTAGATTTTAAACTAAATAGCCTAAGACCCCCTGAAAATGCTTTGTATGAATCAGGCTTGGCACATTATTTTCCATATCAATGGAGCAATTTATTTTATAAACACCCTGCACTCCAGAGTGCATTGCAGGAATGCTTTATGCTTTGGGGAACTTGGATAGCTGACTTTGAAATGGTCTAGTTTCCTTCTGCCATACTTCTGAAAATTGTTTCCAAATACATTATCCTTGTTTTCTAGAGCATCTAAATAGGAGGTAAATGGTTTAGCCTTGTATAAGATCATGCTACTATTGCTTAGCGTTTGGGGTGCTCTCCATAAGGCCTTTTTAGTGAGGAGGTGTTCCCTGGGCCCAAGCGAGTGCACACAC
This sequence comes from Rhinolophus sinicus, assembly GCF_057876585.1. Taxonomy (NCBI): domain Eukaryota; kingdom Metazoa; phylum Chordata; class Mammalia; order Chiroptera; family Rhinolophidae; genus Rhinolophus; species Rhinolophus sinicus. The sequence goes on from NC_142516.1 coordinate 138,447,662, forward strand.
TATGGGTGCTCACGTGCATAAGTATTAAACTGGAGCTGCAGGTGTAACTTGTTGCCAAGCAATAGATGATTGGCAGCCACCGCCTGTGCCAATTAGGCAGTGGCAGGGCACTGCGTACCAGACCTCTCAGTGCCTTCCATCCTGGCACGAAGATTGAGAAACGTCGTATCAACTCCTGCTGGTAATGGCTTCTGGGAGCCTCGATTACTTGCTCCTTCTGACCCCTCTCTCCAGTAAATCTTTAAAAATAGAGAAAACAGTCCAAAACCAGTTTGAAAAACACCCGTTCTCCCCATTCTGTTTCTCCCTTCAGCCCCCCACTAGGTTGGCAGGAACCTCCTTCAAGCCAAGGACGTTCTCAAAGGCCAGGCACTGGAGGATTTGTTTACTCTTGATTGACCAAGTTTGCCCTCTTGACAACTCAGAAACTTAATTGTGCTACTGTGCTCAAAATGCCAAAGAGAAGATCAACTTAGAAATACAGATAAGTAAAAATGTTTTCTGTTCTTTTATTATATTTCACTTGTGGGAATGATCCTTAAAGAAAATTCAGATCCAAGTCATCATAGAGGAAATTACACACGCATATGTATACATGCATGTGTGTACGCAGAATATATGCATACATATACATCCATATGTACACAGAATATATGCCTATATATGATTACATACATCTCTATACACAATACATGTATAGATATACATGTGTACATACAGAATGTGTACATATATACATGTGTATGCACAACTATACACATGCATATGTATACATGCATGTGTGTATGCAGAATATATGCATACATATACATCCATATGTACACACAGAATATATGCCTATATATGATTACATACATCTCTATACACAATACATGTATAGATATACATGTGTACATACAGAATGTATACATATATACATGTGTATGCACAACTCTATACACATGCATATGTATGTATGTGTTCACACAACATATGCACGTTTACATATATGTGTACACGCAAAATATATGCATACATATGTATGAGATGTATTTAGACAGTTATACAAGAGTCCTTGACTTTCAAATACATTGAGTTATGGACTTAAACACCATTAGCTTAAACTGCCTATCTGGAGTAACTGAAACTTGGCTTTTGCCTTCTCCCCTTCCCTGTGATTGTGCTGAGGAGAAATTTGGGAAGTAAAGGGGGTCACTGGACAGAATCCCCTCCCTGTCTCTAGCAATCTTTACATGAAAGCCAGCTTTCAGGCACCTGCGGGTGACTTTCTATACCAGCTCATCTCAAGCTCCAGGCAGAGAGATGGACAGATTAGGAGTTCTGGGGAGACGAAGGTCACGTTAGGGAAGCAAAGAAAACTAAAAACTCTTTCTCTGCCTTGGCGCAGACGGCCTGTCCTGGCGACACCCTCCCTGGTGGATGTGTCCACCTGTACCCGCTGTCCTCCTACAGTTTGGTACCAGTGTCTTCTGAGGCCCCTTGAGGGCTGAGGCCAGGTGTAGACACCTCCGTGGATGGACCAGAGCAGTCTTCCAGGCTCTGGTGTCGCCCCAAAGGGCTGAGATTAGAGTTCTAGGGAAGCAAATCACGAGGTAGCCGCTAATTTCTCCGCAGGGCTTTTGGGAGAGAAAAAGAGTGATCTGAGCGAGGAAGACGAGAAGGCAGCAAAGAAAGCACAGGAGAGAGGAAAAGAAGAGGAAGACAGTTCAATTGGAAGAGGCTTTCGAGGTCTTCTTCGCCAACAGGAGGGCCTCCAACAGGAAGGCTTCCAACAGGAGCACAGACAGCGAAGAGGAGGGAGGAGCGCGCGCGTGGGAGGGGACCCCGGCGCGGGGCGGGGTGCGTGCTGCCGGCGGACACCGCGCGGCGGGGCGGCGGGGCGGCGGGGCGGAGGCACGGTTTCCCCTCACAGCCCTGAGGGGCGGGGGGATCACGCCCGGGTGCGCGACCCCGGCCCAGGCTCCGCGCGCGTCTGCCCTGACCCAGCCGCCACGCGGGCCGCGATCGCCGTCTGCTGGCCGCCGGCGCTTTTGTCGGCCTCGCGGAGCTGTGGGGCCTGAGGCCCTCGCTGTTCGCCGCAGCGCCCCTCATCAGCTCCAGCAGCCACAATCCCTGTTCCGGGGCTCAGAGCGCGCGTTCGGGTGTTAGCCCGCCAGGACGCACCGGCAACAGGCTTGGGAGTCGTGGCGGGTGGTGGGGTGGGGGGTGCTTATCTCTCCCTGGTCCCCGGGCGCGCTCGATCCCCCCCACACACACACACACACTGAGCCCTAGTCTGGCTAACTTGGCCCAGCTGTTCCCAAACATAGTCAAAGCAGCCAAAGTAGCGCAAAAGTTTTTTTGTTGGTTTGTTTTTGTTTTAGAGGGGGAAAAAAAAATAGTAATAGAAGAGGGGGAAGAGAGGAAGAATGAATAGAGGTTCGCTTGCCGGTATGGAACTTCGAGAACATCTGTGCTATTAGGGGCAGCAATAGAACAGATCTTTGTAGCCTCTCTGAAGTGTGCAAGTCCACTGTCCTCTCTTTCGACTGAAAGCGTCCGGGTGTGGAGGTCTGTTCCAGGAGCCTCTGCAGGAAAAGGAAATAAAACCCTTCCCCTCGAAAGCAAGCAAGGCCTCCTCTCCAGCGATCAGTGTGAGATCCATAAATTCACAGTGAAGAGCAAACAACCCTGTGTGTGCGTGCGTGTGTGTTGTTTTGTGCCTCCTGGCTCTCTGGGTGAAAGCATTTGGAGAATCTCTGGGAGCTTTCGAGTAGGGGCTCACCCTGTGAGCAGTACTCACACATATAATTCAAATTTCACAGCTGACCTGCTCTGAAAACCTCAATCAGCTTCTAATTGAAGGGAAAACAAAATATTGCTTCCCTACAGCAGAGCTAACGATTTAATCATTATATCAGACATTATAGCTTTTAATTAGGCTAATGCTGATACTGTATGGAAAGAGATAATTCAACACAGTTCTTGATGAATTCTGTAATTGGGTTAACGGAGGAGCAGTTGGGGGAGAGACGTCAATATTCAAGCTGCGTCTGTAGCCACCAGGTTTATGAATGAAAGAGGAAAGACAAGGGGAGGAAAACACTGGGACCGGAGGGGAGCAACGCGCCCTCCGCCCCGAGGAGCTGCGGGCGTTCTGGAGGAAGGGAGGCAGGGAAGGGAGCGAAGCTGGGCGGCAACGGGGTACCAGGCCTCTCAGGCCTCGCGGCCACCGCCAGCTCCTCCTGCCGTTCGGCCTGCTGGCCGTTCTTTTGCAAGAAACTTCCCGAGAAGAATCGCAGTCCGGCTACCTGTCCTGTACACCTGGGTGCTGGGGTCTCTTCGCGGGTGCCCACCCAGCTCAAACCAATCGGGGCAGAGGACTGGACTGAGCGCATCTTTCGCGTGCAGTTGTGTAGGGTGGCCTTTAAAGATCTGAGCTCTCCACGGGCTCACACCCCCTCGCCGGGCCGGGTGTCTGTCAGGTAATAGGACACCCTCCCGCCCAGGCTGAGAGCAGTCCTCGCGGGTCCCTGGCTCTATGGGTGAGATAGGCGCGCGAGCGCGAGGCGCCTGTGGGCACGGGAGGCTGCCCGCATTCTCGTGTCTACACCGATTATTCAGTTTGGCGGGACAGTGGCTCGAGTAGGGGACCCATGCTAGTTCCAAGTAGCATGGCCCAGTTGCCTGAGGCTAAGCCGCTGCCGGACCTTGGGGTGGCAGACAAAGACTGGCAGACGAGGAAGAGCCGAATCCCTTCCTCGACCAGTCAGTCACTAAAAGTCCTGCGAAGGAGTGGGTAAGGAAAAAGCCATCAGATTCACCCGCAAAAAGCGAATTGGGCAACAGGGTGTCCGTGACTCACTTCACCCACTTGCCAACTATGAGCTGGCCTGGAGGCAATTTCGGGGTCCCCTGGGATCCCGCTAGGCCCGCTGCGACAGACAAGCCGCTCCTCCCCTGGCGCGCAGGGCGGCCAAGATGGGGAAGCAGGGCTAGAAGAGCCCCCCGGTTCTGCCTCCCAGATTTCTAGGACCTGCAAAAGTTATACTTAAGGCAGCGAATCTGCGCAGGGGAGACTTAACGGTGCCAGAGGAGATGGTTAGGGAGCCTCGGATTTTAAGGAGAAAATGCTGGCTCTTCCAAAATTTGGATGGGCTTTTTAGAAAGCCACCTGAGTCGCGCCTTCTGCGAGTTTAACCCCATGATTTTAGAGTATGATTTTTACGTATATTTTCTATTTCTACAGTCTCCTTCTTTTTCTTACTCTATAACTTAATACGTAAGTGCAATATTCTCCTTCAAGATAAATATACTGTATTGTGATTTATCCTTGTCTTATTTTGTCAGTAATTACCACAAAATTAAATGGGTCACTGCTAAAGTTTCATTTACACAAATCTCCATAATTAACAGTTTGAATACACCTTTTACATTGTACAAAAGTTGTAATTTTCTAACGTGTGTAGTTTTTTATTGTTGAAGAATGCTTGTGTTCAATATGATAATAAGAATACAAAGCATCTCGACTGAGCAGGAGGTGTGTTTAGTTTCTTTCTTAAGACAGTGTAAAGACTTAGCACAGATCAAACCTTCTGGAATAGGGGAGCTTCCTACGATTTTAATTACAATTTGGAGAATATTAAGGCCTGAGAATGTAGGACATGATTAAGTCCTAAAGCCAAAATCCTTGCAAGAAATTGAACCAGCCTCTGCAGTTAAACAGACAAGCCCAGCAGTCCTGTTTCTCCAGTGCAGGGAGAAGGTGTGGTTTGACATAGAAGGCTATGGTGACGTTCATTCCAGAGATCAAAAATAGTGTTTCCGGCCCATGCAGTGTCCGGATCAAGTCCAGGTGGGCTGAGGACCAGTGGGTGTATGCTAGAAAGAGCTTTGCTTATGAGTAAACACTGCCCTTTCTCCTATTCTTTCTCATTAGCCCCCCAAATAGAAAAGGCATCACTCACAAGAGGAGACAAGTCATAAGGAATTTCTATATGAAAAGAAATAAAGTGAAATCAGAGATGCTTTTTCTTACAGGCCATCTCTGTTATTGCAAATTAGATTAGCTACACAAGCTTCAATATAAACATGACACGAGGTTCACGTGAGTGAAAGGACCATCCACTCCAATCTCTCCTTTCATCGAAGCATCTCACATAAATTACATCTTGTCCTTTAATACACTTTTCAATGAGATTAAAACATCACTTTGACACAATTTCAAGCCCTTTCAGTTGCATGTGTTGCTTACTTCAGAAAACAGCAAACAAGGAAGTGGGTCTGTTGAAATCTTCAGGCAATGGGATTGGGTTCTAAAGCCAGCACTGCTGCCCTGCGCTCTGAGCTCAGAAAGTCCTTTGGCTCCATTTTGATGCCATTTATCTTCACAGGAGCACAAGCCAGCTGTCCTGCCAGGGGAAATCAGATTTCCCTTCTGCTGGGTGGAAGCCGGGTGACTCCCAGGGTGCATGGGCCTTTTTGGAAAGCATACTTGTATAATTCATTCAACGATATTTGGGGTGGCAGCCTTTGAGCCGGAAGGATGGGCCCAGGCCAAAGAATTCCCAGGGACACTCCCCAGGACACTAACCATCTTTGGGATTGGGCACCATGAAAATGAGATGGAGGAAGGTTTGGCAAATTAAAGAGCGAAAGAGCCCAGTTTTAGAAGACCTTTTAAACCTAATTCTTAACTTAGGGGCAGCAAGGAAAAGTGGGTGAACATAGGGGAGTTGTCTACAAAAGTGGCTAAAGGGAGATTTCCACCTCTCCATCTGGCTGTTGGGTGCCATCTGTCCCTTTTTGGACTGACTGCTCCTGGACTGGCACTCAGGGCTCTCAGGAGTGACCCCAAAAGGACACCCCCTATCACGCAGCAGGGAAGGGGTATTGGGGACTCAGGGTACGAACTCAATGCGTTTTCTTTATGGTTCAGCTATCTAAAATTGCGTTCAACCTTGAGAACGCACAGGCGCATTTGCTTCCGGAGGAGAGACTGGTTACCATCCGTCTTTGCAGGTGGTTTGTACCCTCTGCCTCTCAGCTATAGGCCAGCCACCTGGAGCACAGCCCGGCGTAGGGCTCCCAATTGCCCCCTCTTATGTGTGGGCAGGGAGACAGGGCGCAGCGAATCTCGCTGCCCACAGTTTCCGCAAGTTCCTTGGAGGGCAGCCCCTTCCTTTCGATTCCAATCCTGTGCAACCAACCGCCACCACCCAGCTGCTGCCTCCCACGTTGGGTTCAGCCTTTTGCTCTATCCTTTTCAGTATTAATGAGGACCCGAACACAAGGCCACCCGGAGATTTTCTGTCATCCTCAGGGAGCACGCGTGGCGTTCCCTATGCGTGCGGTTCTCAGGCCGAGTCACCCGGTCAGCGTTACTTTATAGGTAGAGATGCTGCGGGGGGTGGGGGGAGGGAGGGGCGAAACCTGGGAGCACCGAGGGGAAAAGGGGTGGAGGCGGAATCCCTTTGCATGGGTCCTGGCCTTATCCGATTGTCCGCAGCCACAGTCGAGCACGTCGGGGGACACTGGCGGGCGAGGAAGTTTCCCTTTTTGCTGGGGGCGGGCGTCGCGGACCCGCCAGGCCGGAGCTGGGGAAGGGGCCTGGGGTAACAATATCGTGGTCCTGGGGGAGATCAGAGCAAGAGCCCTCCCTCGCAAACTCCAGCGGAGTCAACAGCCCCGGACCTGGCCTCTTGGGCAGCTTTGCTGTTGGGGCCAGGGCTTCTCGGAGGTCCTCTGCTCCAGCTGGGGAGCCATAAGTGCAGCCCCCCGTGCCTCCGCCTTTCACAAAGGAGCTTCCAGAAACGCGGCCCCACCGCGCTCCTGGAAATCGATGCAGTAAAGCGGGTTTTAATGGGTTAATTGACTGGAGGCTGCTATCGTGTTCAAACACCTGTTTCTTGCAAGGAGAGGCGGGCAGCGGGTCGTGTTCCGGATCGATGACTGCCGGCCCCGCCTGGCCCGTCGACTTCAGCACCAGTCACCGCCGAAAATCCATTTCACCTTTGAAACTTCGTGACCTTTCACGGGCCGCTCAAACCCGGGAAATAGGGGGGAAGCGGCGGCCAACCGGTCCGGGTGGGTAGACTACCGGCTGCAGCACCAACGACCGAGGAGCGCGTCGTATGGTGGGTACCTTGAAGCCGAGCGGGTGCGATTTCGCAGGAGGAGGGAGGACGCACTGAGGGGGACCGGGCACCCCTGTGGGGGGTCACCCCATCTAAGGCGCCTTACTCAACAGGCAGGGATTTGGGGGCACCTCGGACCCCACCTTGCAGTGCCATGCCCTACCGGGCTGGATGGAGGCGTTGGCCGCGCCCGCGGAGGTCCCGGCCAGGAGCCGGTTCCAGAGGCGCTGAGTGTCAAGGGCTTGCTGCTCATTGATTTTTGTGTGTGTGTGTGTGTGGCAGTATTAACACAGTCAAGACCGTCGGTCAGTCAAAGTTAAATTGATTCTTTGCCCAAAACACCTCTCACTAAATGGCACACGCTCAACATGTTAATTTTTAAAACGTAATTCCAACCCGCGGATTTAGTTCCTAGCACTGCCGGGTGCGCACTGCCGAGAGCAGGAGCTGGCGCGTCCAAAGGCCAGGGCGCCGAGCGCCTGGGCTTCCGCCGGGACGGAAGGCGCACAGCCGCAGGAAAAGGGGAGCTGCAGCCAACACGAACCTCTCCCCCAAATCGATGGGCTCTACCTCCCTCCTCCTCCCCCTAAAGGACGACCTAGAGAGAAACCGAGTCTCGGTCTACTGGGCGGCGGCCAATCCAAAAAGCCGAGGAAGAGGGGAGGAGTGAACCTACAGATAAGAAAATAACAAGTGGACCCCGCAAGCGAATCAGCCCGCGGCGGTCTCTACAGCTACCCACCTGTTCTCTACCGAGGACTAAAGCTGCGGGGGGACCCTACGGAAAGTCATCATAGAGACACCGCGCTCCCTCCCAGCACCTTTCCTGCCCCCCCACCCACCCCAGCTCCGGGCCAGCTGAGGCCCTCGCGCAAGTTCGAGACACACTTACAGTTAGTTCCTCCTTCAGTTCCAACGGGTCCCCAGGTCGGGGTCCTGCACGGCCGCGCCCCCAGCTCTCTGCCCGCGGGCACCTCACCAGTCCCGGCTCCTCGGGACTCAGTAGCCCGCCTGCTCCGCAAGCTGAGCGCGCCGCTGCCCTGGGACCCCAGCCCGACCGGCTCCCAGCGGCGCCTGCACCACAGACGCGGGCGCCGGCGCCACGCGCACGCACACTCACACGCGCACACTCACACGCGCACCCCCGCTCGCACACTCACTGCACACACACACACACACACACACACACACACACACTCCTCTCTCTCGCGTCGCGCACACCCTCCCAGACACACACGCTGCAGGCGAGAGAGACAAGAAAATGAAATTTATTATTGATAGAAAAGACTTTAAAGACAATTTCAAGTTATTGTTTCTCTCTGGAAAAAGGGGGATCCCTCCACATAATGAAACGCCTTTTGTGTGGCGCCGAACAATACCAAACAAGTATTCTAATAAATAGCCACTTTTTTGTTCCTACTCGACAGTGAATAGAATTGAGCAGTTGGTTCGCGAGCAGCTGCGACGCCGTTTTGAGCTGGGAGGTGGAGCCGCATCGCCGGTGCTCCCAGCGCCGCGCCCCAGCCCCTCTCCGCTGGCTCCCCCCTTTCGCTCCCCTCTCCCCTCCCGCAGCCCAGCCACGGCCCGCGCGCTCCCCCCTTTTCCTGGGCCCTGATCCCTAATCGCCTCCAACCTCACCCCCGTCTCGGCCTGGCCTGAGAGATTCCGGCCCAATAAAACTGCAGTGACCTGATAATGGGGAGAAGTCTCCCCCCCCCCTCCAATCCCCATAAAATAGTTGTCACTCCTACATCACACAGGCTACCGATTTTCGTCTTAAATTGTTCTCCGGATCCTTTCCCAACGTCTGGGTAGGAAGATGTCAGTCCCTCCACCCGCAGTCCGGAGTCACCTCGGTGGTTTCCTAGGATTATCAGTGCCGTCCTCCCTCCCCCACTCTCACCCAGCAACGTCTTCGCTCTAGGCTCCCTCCTCTCGGGGACAGAGCTTCAGCTTTGTTCTCCCGCTCAGGGGACACCTTGGCCTAGCTTCCCCCCCACCCCCCGCTACGTGCTTTTAAACACCCCCAGCCCCCCTCCCACGCGCGCGCGCCGCCCCAGTGCCTTTGAGACTAATGGCAGCTGCTGAACGAAAGACAGTGTCTAAGGATTAGTGTTGTGGATACAAAACTCTCCAGGTAAAAAGTCGACCAGACCAGGCGTCCTCAAGTTCCCCCGCGCGCAAAGCTGGTGGGGAGCCAGGCGGGACTGAGCCGTCACACTGCCTCTGGGCGCTGACCCTCGCTACGCCCCGACTCCCTCTGCAGGCGGAGTCCCTGGCCACCCTTTTGTTGCACCGAGCTGTCCTCCTCGGCGCACCCTCCCGCTCCCCGGGCAGAGGAGGAGGCAGTAGGAAGGGAAGGCGCGTGGTCTCTCTTAGTTTCTCTCTCTCTCTCTCTCTCTCTCTCTCTCTCTCTCTCTCTCTCTCTCTCTCTCTCTCCACCCCGCCCCCTCTTTCTCTCCCTCCCCCTTTCCCTCCCTCCTTCTCTTCCTCCCTCTGTCTCTTCTCTTTATTCGTGTGAAGTTATCAGCACTTTGTACTTAACACTAGCACCCTCTGATCCTCTATGGAAATGTATCAAAAGCAACTAATTACCTTTCTGAAAATGATGACCCCACGTTTTATCCAAAGGGCTTATGACTCCCTCCCACCAGAAGGAAAGATATTTACCAACATTTAATTTTAAAAAGTGCAAGAGCAAAACACCTTAAGTGATTGTCAGTCACTTGGTATTCCAGGATGTAGGATGTGTGTACTTATCTATATATCTTGGACAAATGTATGATTTTTTTTTCATTGCTGGCAGCTGCAGTTTTCAGGAGATCTTTGTCTGGCTTTAATTGCAAGGACAAAAAACCCCGCATGACTTTTACTCAATGGACCTTAATCTAGGGAAACACTATGCCATTTGGAAATTATTTCTCAATCTGACTAAGCTACTTAGAAGTGCAGGGAGAGGAGGTAGTGTTTTGGAAATCGCCAAAGAGCTCAGATATTAACTAGGATACTCTTCCTAGCAGCTCACTTTCCCCAAAAGACACGTTGGTGTAACTGTCAAAGGCTAAATAAAGCAGTATGTTGCTTTACTTGGAGATTATTATTATTTTTTGAAATCCACTTTTGAGAAGTTGTATTCCCATGAGTTTAATGTAATTTAGTTTTGTCATCCGAGATTTCGGTAACAAGAAGAAGAGAGTGTTCGGTCCTTGACATTTTTTTTTTTTTTTTTTAAACGGGATTGTTCAAGAATTTCGTGGTGGGAAAAAACGAAGCACATTGGAATCAGACCGATTTCAGCAGACACCCTGAAAGCGTTTTCCTTTTGTATGGAAAATGGAAACATTTTGGAATCCAGATTTAAAACTTTGACTTATATTTTACATGTTAAATTACTGAAAGATTGGGTACAACATTGCATAAAGCTTCAAAACCAGCAAATACTTGAATGGTTTTTTGTAAGCGGAGCAGCTGCCAGTCAGCTGGCTTTGACAGGCTGCCACAATTTTGTCACTTAATAGTGGGTGTTAGGCTAAGTGCAAAACACTCTGGCAAACAGATGTCAAACCCATATCTCATATCAATGGCGGTTGCGAAGTGGAGTTTTAACCCACATGTAGGTCTGGCGCACGGGAACCCAGGTGAATACGGGTGTATAGTGCTGGGAGCGCGAGCACTCGGAATGTCGTGGCCTGGCCCTGGGCGCTGGAAACGTGACCTTGGAATTCTGTAGAAGCCAGGATGCGCCTCTCTCTCGCTCCAGCAAAGAAGGATCCGGGCGAATGCGTGGTGCAGGGCCTGGGGGAATGACCGACCCCACCACTGCACTCGTTCATCCTACCCCTTCCCTCCCCGGATTGAGGCAGCTTTTCAGATCCTGGCGCGCCGAGGCGGACCGAGAGGGCAGTACGAACTTCCTTCCTCTGGTTTCGCTTTGGGCACTCCCCCAGGCGCCCAGGCCTCTGCTTAGCTAAGTTGGTCTCTGGCAGGACGCCTTTCCCGTGGCCTTAGTAGTGAGGCTGGTGGTGGAGACGAATGAAAAGACCCGCTATCACATTGGAGCCGGCTGGTACAGCCAAGGTCAGCCCAAAGGTCGGCAGCCGCGCCAGACCGCAGCGAGGCCCAGAGACAAGAGCCGCGGCAGGCATCAGCCGCTTTATCCTCACCGCCCCGAGTCGGGGCGTCTAAGTTGGAATTCGCTTTTCCTCTTTGTTGGTGCGGAGGGAAGGGACCAAAACACGCTCGGAGGAGCGGAGGGCGGAGGCACGCAAAAGAACATCTTTGTTCAGGCGCCCCAGAGGCGGGCCTGGAACTGCTCTCTCTCGCCAGCAAGCTCCCCTTCTCACAGGTCTGAACTGCCCCTTTAGTCTGAGGGACCCACGCTCCTCAGGAAATGCGCGCCCTTGTCTGGCAGCTCGCAGAGACCCTTCGTATTTCTAGGCCCCGCTCACGATGAATACTTGGGCGTGGTTCCTGGGCTCGGTGTCCTGTACATTCTGCTCTGCGCGCAAATCAGTGTAACGGATGGATTATTCCGTAATGAGAGTATGTCTGCCTACTCCCTCAGGCCTAGTCCGCCTCGAAATGTCGCCCCAAATTTTGACCTCTTGATGACGCCTAACTGGTACACAAAATGCAGAAGTTCACAAGATCACATTTATTACCTAATGTTATAAGTTAATGCCTGTGTCACAACGGATTATTAATGGTTGTTATATTTTTATAACATGAATTGTATTTGACTTACTGTTTCACCCACATTTCCCCTTTCCTTTGTATGACCATCCTGCCAGTTCTTCCTTTTTAGAACTTATTCGTGAAGCTTGGAAGGTCAAAATAGAAAATTTTTATTATACTACAAAATGTGATGAAAGGCATATGTGGCAGTATGAAGAGTAAAACCAAAATTCTCAGGTCTTTCCCTTGAAGAAAGAAAGCTATGTCACTCTGCTTTGCATATTTCCTCATGATAGGCGTTTTAAAAAATGACTAAGAATCGTGAGGCTACTATGTACTTTATAATAAATTCAGATCAAAACGCTAATTTTAACTGCTTTACTATAAGATCAGCCTGAGACCTATTCTTATTGTCCATGAATGCGTACACATGAAAAAGGGCTTGAACTAATACCTTCAGTTGTTTCTCGTATTCTTATTGGTGAAATCGAAGCAAAACACAATTAATGCCCCTCCCCCCAAACCCTATTAAAATATACAGAACAAATATTCTAGTGAGGTGGCACTTTTAGGATAATCAAAGCTTTTCTGTGTCCATTGATTTGAATTATACTTTAATGAAAAACCAAATGTGTTAACTTTTTAAAATCAATTTCACAGATTTATAGGATTAGTTCTAAATGCACAAAAATGAAAATGTGAGCATGTTCACTTTCTGGTTAGAGTTCACTATTTTCACATGTAAAAATATCTGACCTACCTGGGAAAATAGTGGTCTGAATACTTCACAATAGAATCACCTGAAGCCTTTTAGGGACATTGCAATTGCCCAGGCCCCATTCCAGAGCAGCTGACTCAAACTCTTCAAAAACTTATACGTTTTCAAAAAAGGCCCAAAGTGATTCTGATTGGAATCCAGAGCTGAAAAGTCCTGGCGTAAGCTAGTATTTCTAAGAAATTACTGGAAAATACTGAGGAAACCACATTGTTTTGCAATTATAATAAGTTGTTTTCCAATTTTATGGAAGAATTATAATGTAAAAACACTTACTACAGCCCATATAGACAGAGCTGTAGACATTCCAACATGCTGACATGGAATATGTATGCATACATGTTCCCATTTATATGTAATGTGCCGAGACTGAGCAGCTCACAATTATTCCACAGAATCCTAGTTGGTCCGCTGAAATATGCCGGCTTTCTGGAAAGGCAGAGGTGGTGGGGGAGGTTAAACTGGACAGGTGTCACCTCCTAGTAGGCAACCCGGCCTCAGCATGCCAGATATCTGACTTTGAGCTGTAAGGTAGGACTGGGCAAGAAGCAGGTCCTCATTAAACTGATTTATTAAGATATAAGGAGCTTGCCTCTTTTGAGGGAAGGGCAAGTTACACTTGCTAAATGTAACAGATAGGCAAAACTGTATAGTGAAAAATGTTCAGTGAGGGTCAGAACAGTGGGGGGAAGGCTGGAAGGATGGAGACGATTCAGGTAGAAGGAGGGAGAAGGAGGGCTTCATTCAGAAGGATGACAACATCATGACGAGTGGGATTTCAGGAGGTGAGACAACTTTCTAAAATCACACTTAGCAATTTTGATGTTAGAATTCACCCCCTGGAAAAAATCCTTTAAATTTAAGTTCTACTACCAACTTTTCATTGAAGATAACAATTTCATGCTCAAAGTAATATTTTTCTATGCCATTTATCCAAGGATTTAAATGGAACTGGTGAGCCATAAAATAATGACTTTTGCTGATTTGTTAAATTTCTGAGTTCATGTTTAACTGGACATAAGCTTCCCCTTTCCCATTCTCTCCCAATAGTCAACCCTCAGAGTTAACCAGATGTAATTAGAATCAAACCCACAAGTGTTGAATAGGAAGACAATACGAATATCAAAATATTTTCTGAATCAGAGCTGAAAAGGGCCACTATTTCATTTTATTCTAGTCCTTTAATATAGAACCACAACTGTAATTATTGGAAGAACTCAGCAAAGGGTTAAATATTGTTAGTAGAGAAGAACTTGAATAATTGTCATTAAAAGGAGGAGTATGCTGATATGTACCGTGTTTCCCTGAAAATAAGACCTAGCTGGACCATCAGCTCTAATGCATCCTTTGGAGCAAAAATTAATATAAGACCTGGTATTATATTATATTATATTATATTATATTATATTATACCAAGTCTTATATTATAGTAAAATAAGACTGGGCATTATATTAATTTTTGCTCCAAAAGATGCATTAGATCTGATGGTCCGGCTAGATCTTATTTTTGGAGAAACACAGTAGAGGGTGCCAAAAAAATGTATACACATTTTAAGAAAAAAAAAAAAAACTGTATTAATTGTAATTCTCAATATATATCAATAACAAAAGATGAATACAAGTCACATTTGACTTTTGCAATTACAAGAGGTGCTTAAAGTGGTTACCATCAGTGTCCAGATACTTGCAATTATGGTGAACTACTGCTTGAGCATAGATAACACCTCTTAAAATGTGTATACATTTTTTTTGGCACCCCCGGTGTGTGTGTGTGTGTATGTGTGTGCGTGTGTGTACACACGCACACACACACACACATACATATACATATATACATACTGGGGGTGCCAAAAGAATCTATAGAAGTGGCAGTTTGGTCAATATTGCTTAAGCAGTAGATTGCCATAATCAGAAGTGTCTGGACGCTGATGGTAACTACTCTGAGCATCTCTTATAATGGCAGAAGTCAAACGTGACTTGTATTCATCTTCTGTATCGGCATATATTGAGTATTACAATTTTAATACATTTTTTGGCACCCTCTGTATATACACACATATGAATAAGGAGCTTTCATTCTGTGAATATATATGGGATCTTCTCATTTTCTCAGTCGTTAATTAATTCATAATCAGAACAAATTTCCTTTAAAGTTAAAATCACTTTGTAAAGTTTCTAATACTTCAGGTCTATGCCTGGTTCATGGGTGATGTGCACACGAGCAGCCTAGACCAGGCTTTTCAGACTTTGTATAGCAATTTGTATAGATGAGGTCACAGCTCTGTGGGGGGCAGCTGTGTGGAAGAGTGGTAGGTTCATAGTAGGTGTGGAGATGTCTACTTATAAATAGAGTGATTTTGACATGGTCCTTACCGTAGTTCAATCTCCCCTGCACGAGAGCCTGGCTTTGTTCTACTGTTTTATGCTGTGTGACTTGAACAAATGATTTAACTTCTCCAATCCTGTCTCCTAATCTGTAGAGTGGGGATATAACTCCTATGTGATAGGACTATTGTGATAACTAAATGTAAAAGTGCCTGAGACCTAGCTCTCAAAAAACCACCATATTATTTAAAGTCCTCTCATTTGGTCTCCCTGGCAGACCCACTCATTGGTTTCTCTGGCAAAGGGGTGTGGTGAATAGAGTGAAATCAGGCCAAGCACCATCTTATTTCTCCAGGGAAAACCCCACTGGTCTGACCAACGGCTCCCCACTCTGGGTGCTGTCCCTTTTCTCCCAGCCAGAGGTGTTTGTTTTTAGGAACCCGGGACTCTGTCTACCTTGACATTTCAGTGTGTTCCTTTAAAAACCTAAGATGAATTCTCCTTTCTCAGAACATTTCTAATACCTGCAATCTGTTATTTGGTACTGTGTCACTTGCTGTTTTGTAATCCAATTGGCTTTTTTTTTTTTTTTTTTTGGGAAACGGTGACCAAATATTCAAATCTTATTACTTCCACTGAGAAAGGCCTATTTATTGACAGCTTAAAACTCAGTTGGCATACTCAGGTGACTCTTATTTCACAAACTATAGGTTTTAGAGATCTTACTCCTTCTTTGTTTGGAGATGTTTTTGTTTCCAACTTCATTCATTCATTTTACAAATAGTTACTGCTCTCCTACTGTGCCGAGCACTGTGTTGGCCCCACAGATGTGACAGTGAACTAAAGCAGGCCGGGCCGGTGTCCTGAAGGAGTGTGCATTCCTCTTGCAGAGAGCAGGTTTGCAGATGGGATTTGGGATGGCTCAGGTTATGCTTCTGGAATAGCCCCTTTCAGTCCTTCTTCTCTCCCTTTCATCTGGTATACATGTCTCATGGCTTTTTCCTTTCTGCTCTTGTTTTAGTTTTTGTTTCTGGTGATGTATTTCTTTTCCTCTTTTCCTGTTGGATTCCTTGGAAGAAAAAGTTGATAGGACTTTTCTCTGATTTTGAATCTACATGATGTCAAAGCCTCTGAACAAATCAGTCTAAATTTCAGTTCATTTGTTGCTTGTGAGCTCCGTGCAGGCAAATGCCTGACTATGACGTGGGACGATCACTTCATCTCTTGGGGACCTCAATTTTCCAAGCTTAAAAGTAAGGCAGCAGGACTTGAATTTCCTCTCTAGAGCTAATGCTTTCGAATTCTAGACTTGAATAATAGAATATTTTATCATGGTTTAGACCACCAAGGTTTAATTTCTTGATCTGGGAAGTGGGTACAAAAAGGTACTAGCCTCCCAAGAACATTGGCGTTCAAAGAGAGATTCAAAAGCTTCTAAAGATGTCAGCTGCTTATTATTACAGAGGGGACCCACTTTTACCCCAGGTCAGTGGGGCAGTCCAGTGGGCAGAGGAGGGAGGACAATGATCGCGCTCTCGAGATAAGTGCTTCCTGCTATTTGGATTTTGCAGCTCTGGCAGAGTACTGAGTATTAGGAACTCAAAGAGTGATTTCATAAAGAAAAAAAGTGTAGTTTATACCAAAATGGAATAAACCCCCTTTTGAGTAACAACAATCTGCATAAATGCTTTAAGAAAGCCTATAATTATGATAAAAATGTTGCTCAAAGTTAAAATTATGAAGCAATCAAGATTTATAAACAGTCTCTCATCGACTTTTAATCATTCTTTCTTTTTTATATACAAACTGTACACAATATATGGTTGCAATATGTCATACTATACATTTTATTTTCAGTAATTTAGCTGAGTAAAATATATGTGAGGTGACATTGAGAAACTAGGTTATATATGCACATGATTATGGGCATATAGCTGCCTACAGTGTACACACACACACACACACACACAAACACACATACACACTGAGACAGTTAAGCATCTTTTTGACTAGTATCTTATACAGAAAAAATGCATGCTTTACTGTATCAGAATATCTTTAAAATTTTAATTAACAGACCTTATTTTGCAAGAGTTTGAAAAAAAATATGACATGCATATGAGTATTCATTTCCTTTTGCCAAAAGGAAATATTTTAATCTCCAGATGATTGAGGAAAAAATTGACCAAATTGACCAACATTTGTCTATATTGGGCAAAAATTGCCTAATCTGAGTGAATAAAAATAATAAGCATATTGGTGACCATGTGAAGGGCTAACCTAAATATAAGTTTATAGATGCTGTGTTTGAAACTTTCTTTTTAGTGATTTAAAAATGTTTAAGCTTAAATTGAAGAGTGAAACTTAAGGATGACATTTTTTCACTGGCATCTTTATATCAGGGATCAAAAGAATATTCTGGAACCATCTCCAATGATTGTATATGAGTGATTTTCCCATGGGCCATCCTTATCTACTTTGACTATTCTAATCCTTAATATCTACTTCATCTTTGTCTTAACATTTACCCCCTAGAGTACTAGCCTGATCCACTAGAATTATCTAGTTTCTTCACTCAGTTGGTCCTAGCTACATTAAACGAGACTTGTTAGAGTGCAAAGAACTGATGCATAAAATTTAAGAGGACTTTTTAGGCAGGATTTCATCATCTGATCATTGGAAAGGGAAGGATTAACTGTTGACACTACCATTTCAATAAATATTGACCTACAGCACATTGAGTCTTCTAAGGCAAACATCTTCAGCTGGCCTTTACGTTGCCTAAAAGGTATATCTGTTCTTGCTCTCTTGGAAGACTCAGCTAGGACAGATGTATTATCACTGAGTAGGATTTTGTTACTTACTCTTAACAATGTTTCTGAACCTGATCTTAACCATTTCAGTGGTTCTCCATTTCTCTGAAGATATAAATCTCAAGACCCCTGTTTACCTTTCCACTGTCATCTTGAATTGCTGTCCCCAGACATCAATGTCCAGCCCCAAGCAATTTCTGTTCCTGCCTTGGGGGCCTCCTCTCACAATCTTTCTAGTTCTCATCTGCTCTGTTATCTCTTATATATCTTCCCTCAAACTTTTGTCTGGCTTACCCATCACTCAAGTCTCTTACTTAAAGAGTTTTTCTCCCCCAATCTAAATTAAGGTACTCTGTTTTATTTTAAACATATAACATCTATCACAATTTTAACTACAGGTTTATTTCTATGGTTATTTGTTTACTATTCAATTTCTTTCCACAGAATATAAACTTCACGAGGGCAAGAATCATATTGTTTGCTCAACACTATATTTCTAACACCTAGTACTTGTAGACACTCAATAAATATTTGTTGGATAGGTGAGTATAAACAATAAAGGGCAGCTGCTTCTGATGGACCAACTGGATTGCCCTCCAGCAGACAAATAACTATAAAATCGGACAAACTATATGAGGCAACTGTTTTCCAGCAGCAGCAGACAATAGGCATCACAAAATCATGATCTTTAACAGAAGGAAACTCCTTAGGTGAGCCCCATGCCCTGCCTGTCTGCCTGGCACAATTTCCTGGCGATAATGCAGAGGGCCAGAACCCAAAGAGAACATGGTGGTCCTTCCTGGTTGAGAAAGCAGAAATCAGAGTTCTGGGTACCTGAAGCAGCTGGGACTCTGTGGGGTGGAAATTCAGAGAGTCATACAAGGAGAGTGACCAGAAGGCTTTGTGGGGGTCCCCCACGAGTGTGTGATTGAGAGCCAGGCTGTCCGTATATAAGGCAAGACTAATCAAGGTTTAACAGATAGAAACTGGTAGGAGATCGAGAGGGAAACAGAAAAATTAGAGGGTGAGCAGTGCAGACCGTCAGAGTTCCTCTCCTGTCAGGTGGGAGAGATCTTGTTAACACCACTTTAACACCTGAGGCATCCCGATGAGACACCAGAAAGACTGCCTCAGGAGTTAGGATCACATGCTTGTGCAAGATTTGCTCTAGTCCAGTCATAACCTAATTCCAAGCCCTGTAAAGATTCACATGGGAAATAAATATAGGTTGAAGGTTAAGCCAGACCAAGTCTTACCAAGATGGGCTTGATGGGCACTTTGGACTTCCACAGCTATGTACTAACAAAGCATGAAACCAAGTTCATGATGATCATCCAGTAATTGAACCACCTGCTGTTGTAAGATTCAATACTGAAAAAAGGAAAGTAACAGAATCCAGTCTCTACAATGTATTATCTGTAGATCCATAGTCTATATCTGTGACTTTTGCCATAAACAACTGCTACTAAAGTTCTTGTCATGTGGATGGGCAGGGGCTGCAATGTGGCTGTGTGCAGACCTTTAGTCTTTAACTCCAACAATTCTTCAGTTCATAGGGCTATCTTCTGTGATCCAGTTTATGTTCCAATCAATCAGTATAATGATTGCATTATATTATATTAATTATATTCCAACCAATCAATCACTCCCTTGAAAACCTCATGTCTTCATTCTTGTTTCACTAACATTACTATGGCCAAACCATAACCTTAGTTAAAATGCACTCTCCACACTCCATACCTCTAACTGTAAAGCTGAATGTGGCTGGAGAAAAAAAATCAAAACAATGAAAAAAATCATTAGACGTATTGGGAAACAGGAAATGAGAGGCACTGTCAAGTGAAAAACCAGTGAATAGAAACCAATCCTGAGATGCCCCAGATGTTGCACCTAGCAAAAATTTAAAAGGTGTTTTTATAAATATACTAAAAAATGTAAGAAAAATATAGTTTTAATAAGTGAACATATGGGGTCACCAAGAAGTGGAAACTATAAAGAAAAACCAAATAGAATTTATTAAACTTAAAAGTATAGTAATCGCAAGGAAAAATTCACTAGTCTTGACAGCAGGTAGAAAATGTCAGAAGGAAGAGTAATTAATTTGAAGACCTCAACAGAAATTATCCAATCTGAATAGCAGAGAGAAAAAAAAATGAAGAAAAATGAACGGAGCCTCAGGGACCTGTGGACAATATCAACTGGTCTAACATCCATGGTAGAGGCCAGAAGGTGAAGCAAGTGATATTGAGGTATAAACATATTTTTTTTTTTTTTGAGGAAATAATGGCTAGATACCTGACTAATCTGATGAAAGATATGACTTACAGATCCCAGAAGCTCATCAAACTCTAAGCAAGATAAACATAAAAACAACCATACCTTGGGACTTTGTAGTTAAGCTGCTGAAAAATAATGCTAAAGGGAAAATCTTGAAATTAGCTGGAGAAAAGACACATGTACAGGGATATAAGCTGACGCCTCATGAAATACAATAGAGATCAGAAAACAAAGGCAGGATATTTTTAAAATGATGAAAGAAAAAACCCCACAAAATTATCAACTCACAGCATTAAAGAGAACCAAGTGTTTAAAAAGTAAGTCTGCAATTTTGTAATTAGTATAGAGTAAATAGATCCTTATGGAGACTGAACCCATACTTTTGGCTTCAGTAATTCCAGCAATTGAAAGTTTATTTACAGATGAAGCTAAAATAAAAAAGAGAAAACAAAAAGTGTTGAGGTGTACCAAACAATGTAATAGTTAGACATTTACACCCCTCACAGACCCTCTTCCCCTAATCTACTACCCCTCTGACATCTTATATAGCTGTTATAATTCCATTGACTCTATTCCCTATGCTGTACTCCACATCCTGTGACTATATATATATGAAATTATAGTTGACATTCAGTATTATTCAGCTTCAGCTTCAGGTGTACAATGCAGTGGTCAGGCATCACCATTGTTTTGTACACCTGAAACTAATTAAAAAAAAAAGTGTTGAGAATAAAAGTGTTTGCTCACAACGACAACTGAAGCATTGGGAGTTAGTGAATTTTCAGAATATTTTGCCAACACTGAGCTTTTAACCCAATCTTACCAAATTTCTTGAAGATGAAAGGTCTATTATCTTCCAGTCATAAACTATGCTATTTGAGAAATTTTTGTGTTTATTTTATTCTACTTCCATTGTATTGTTAGCTTGTTTCTCTACCTGTTTCTTGATCTCCTCAAGAGTCCTTATTTCAGTAAAGACACGGGACAGAAGTGTTAAGTGAGGAATCTGGCCCATTTTTACAAACTGTGATTTATTTGCAACATAAATTGAGTATATTATCTTTCACATTGCTGCCCAAGGGCGTTTGGAATCATTTCTCTTCATAAGAGGTCCATGGAGAGATATTAAAACTGAATAG
Source organism: Rhinolophus sinicus (assembly GCF_057876585.1). Taxonomy (NCBI): domain Eukaryota; kingdom Metazoa; phylum Chordata; class Mammalia; order Chiroptera; family Rhinolophidae; genus Rhinolophus; species Rhinolophus sinicus. Next base: position 138,468,780 of record NC_142516.1, read on the forward strand.
TTACTTGACTCTGGATCTGTATGTACAATGATAAAATTAAGGTACATTTTTTGGGGAAAATAAAAAAAGTAATAGCAAAACACTCACTGTAAGACTTGTTATTTTCTCTTCCCTTTCTTATTCTCCTCCCATTCCTTCTTCTTCCTATCTCCCTCCCTCCCTCCCTCATCCTCTTCCTCCTCATCCTCTCTCTCTCTCTCTCTCTCTCTCTCTCTCTCTCTCTCTCTCTTTCTCTCTCTCTCTCTCTCTCTCTCATGGGATATTGGCCACACACTTTTTTTCTGTAATAGTCCTGGATAATTTTCTATTCTTGGTTATGAGTCTTTTATTTTAAATGAATTACAATCTGGAATAAAGAAAGCATGCTGTATCACATTGAACTTAGTACTAGGAAAGAAGAAACACTTCCATTCATTAGGATAAATATAATATTCACCGTGAGGACATCTAATTTTTATTTATTTTTTCTTTGCTACTTGACATAAAAACACATTTTTATTTTACTGTCTCCATAGGCTTAGAGGTACAACAGAGAGAGACAGAGACAGAGAGAGACAGAGACAGAGAGAGACAGAGAGAGAGAGAGGGCTCTTTCTCTTAATCTCTCCTGATGGCATATCTACTTACCAAAGTCTTTTTTCGAGGCTTTATTCTCTACCCTTTTTCCAGCCCTCCCTGGGATGCTGTCTCAAAAACTGCTGAAGTTCTGTATGTTAATAAAGAAATCTAAAAAACATGTTCAACATGCCAGTCATTTGCAGTGGTAGAGACTAATATTAAAAGATCAGTGCTAAGCTAACAGTCTCATCTAACTTATGTAGACAAATGGACTTAATTTTAAACAGAATTAGAATATGATTGAACATTTTTTATTGGTACAATTACTGGATTTTTCTTACATCTCCTAGATGTTCTAGAAGGACTACCTTTTTGAGCTTTGTATCTTGAAAATGAAATACCCCACGACCAGCAGTATGAGCATTGCCTGAAAGTTTGTTAGAAACGCAGACTCTCCGGTCCTGCCCCAGACCTACGGAATTCGGATCTGCATTTTAAAAGGATCCCAGGCAGTGCCACTCTTCAGCGTGGGTTTCAGATTTGCCTATTAGATTGATTATTAGAACAATTTTAGAGAAAAACAATGTTGTGTACATCTTTGAGGAGGCCTGGTGCAATCAATTCCAACACAGAAGTTAATAAGAATCTTAAATGATTGTTTTTGATAACTTCTTGGAACTTGTGTTTATACTCAGTGTTTTGCACAGAATGATTAATTGTCTTATATTTTAAAATACTGATAAAATGCATTATAATGTTGCTCTAAGACAACCCACAAGTTATTTTGGGGTTTGATTACTTTAAACCTTAGTATAGCATCTAAGCACTGAATGATTTAATGCCTAGTTACTTACTATTATCCCAGGCTTCTTTGTGCTTGCTAAAATACAAACTAGTTTCAATGATTTAAAAAAATGTAAACTCACTGTCAATCACACATCCTTCTTAAAATAAATGTACATTTTTGTTATAACTCCTTCATCATTTAGAAACTGAGAGAGAGTGAAGGAGTATTGAAGTGAATATCCATGAAATAATATTTTCGGTTGGGAAGCAGAGAACTGGTGGTTACAACTAAAAAATAGGGACAATCAGCCACTAAATTAATTTTTACCTCTCTTCTCTCTGGATTTCTTAAGCCATTATTTATAAGCTGTCAAATTTTATGGTTGAAGTAATTTGTATAAAATATGCAGTGAAAGCATATTTTATCCATTGATTTCTTGGCTATTGATGGTTGCCACTCATTTCCTGAAGAACTCTTTTCTCCTTGCATAAAACATAGATTAAAATATCAATTTTCAATCCTGCCTCTAATGCAGAGTTTAAGAGCATGGGCAATGAAGTTAGCCAGGCCAGGGTTTAAATCATAGCTCCGCCCATTACTAACTGTGTATAATTCGGCCAAGTTATTCTATGTCTGTGGCCCACATTTTCTTCACTTTAAAATGTAGTTAATAGTAGTATAGCATGTGAGATATTTGCAATGAGCACTAAATGAGTTAATACATGTGAAGCTCTATCACTTGGAAAATTTTAAAAGGGCCTCGAGAGGATTTTTTTGATGAAAATTTTTCTAAGTTCAGCTTTATCTATACTTGAGATTTTTATTGAGGGAACTGGCCACTTCTAGTAATAGCAGATTAGACAATTTTCTATAGCTCTCCCACAGAGGAAACCCAAAAAGCTAGCCAAAATGTAATATAAACAAAATCAATTTTTTAAAGCATGAAATAATTAACAAAACAGTGAAAACATCTGGAAGAAGACTGGAAGCCACGGACAGACCCTGGCATTACTCTTTGGATCTTATAGGCATTGACCGAACAGAAAGAGATGAATGAAACCTGAGCTGTGCTTTTGGTGGCCTCACAAAGCCAAAAGGAAAAAGTTATAATTTGGAGCCCACCAAATTGGAGACACTGGTAAAGCAACCCCCACTTTGGGCTGACATCCCTGAAGGATTTTGCCACAGGACTAAGTAAGGATGAACTGATATAAGGATGAACTGCCGCCTTCTCACAGTTCTGCAGCCTTCAAGAAAACCTCAAGACTTGAACTTGGTTTAAGGTAGTCCCAGACTGCTACTCCCCCTAGTGAGCTACAGAAACAATAAAAATCTTCCTTAAGGGAAGGTAACATCATCCTAGGCCTAAAATAATTTTTTCAAATACTCAAAAAATAATGTGTCAAGTGCACAAAGATAACCCAACACAAGGAGACAACATACCATGAGTGAGAATGAGCAGAAACAAGAGACACCAAAATCAGAAATACAGTAGCTACAGATACTAAAATTATAGATGTGGTATATACGATAATACTATATTGTAAGAGATAAAGTCAGGCTTAAAAAATGGGCAGGGAATTGGAAAAAAATGAAATGGAAATTTTTTAGAATTCAGGAGAAAAAATTGCAATAACTCAATTAAGAACTCACTGGATAGATTTAAGATCAAATTAGACAGTGCTAAAGAGAGAATTAATGAACTGGGAGATATATATTTAGAAATATTCAGAAATATTTAGAGATATATTTAGAAATATATCCCCAAATCAACATGGACAGAAAAAAATACCACAGAGGTAAAGGGAAGAGGCACAGAGCATAGAGTTTAATTGGAGCCCTAAAAAGAGAGGGACCAGAGAGTGAAGACAAAATAGTTGATAAGATAATCGCTAATAAGTTTCCATAACTAACAAATGCTATCCAACCACAGATGCAAGAAACCCAATATATTCCAACCAGGATAAATAAAAGGAAATCCATACATAGGCACATCATAGTGAAACTGCAGAAAACCAAAGAGAAGCAAAACTGAGAAGCAGCCAATGAAAGAACACTGACTCCCTTCAAAAGAGCATCACTTGTGTTGACCTACTTTCTCACAACCACAGGAGATGCAAAAAAGGTAGTGGAATGACGCTTTCAGTCAGGACTGAACCTAGGGTGACTGGGATGAAGCACTTGCCTCCGCACAAAATTTAAGGGGTGCCCAAACACTTAGTTATCAGAATCAATAATAAGTATTGATTGTGCTGGGAGAGCATACAGATTTGGATTTCACTAGCAATATCAGTGGAAGGGGGGCATTTCTGGAGTATTTGGGCAATAATATAGTTAACTAAATCTGAAAACCTCCTTAGCCTAGGACATATATTTTTTACTAACCTTAACAAAAATGTAAATGATATAACAACATTAAATAAAATTAGAGGATTAGAGAAGAAACACAATTCTACCACTCTCAATAACAATCATTTTTAAATGTTCCCTTCTTGTCTTTGTTCACATGTACATGACGTTACATGGTTGTAAGAACAGGACTTGAAATCATGATCCACATGCTCATACCCATCTGGGAGATGGGACAGCTTCTTTTCTCCCCTGCTGGGAGGGCTAAGGTAGGACAGTGTATCCATGTGCTGGGGATACCTTAACGAAGTACCACAAACGCAATGGCTTAGAACAACACAAATTTGTCCCCTCAGATCCCTGGAGGCCAGAAGTCCTAAATGAAGGTGTTGCGCTCCCTCTGAGACTCTAGGTAGAATCCTTCCTTGCCTCTTCCAGTTTCTGGAGGTGGCTGGCAATTCTTGGCATTTCTCCGCTTGCAGCTGTATCACCCCTTGCACCTGTGACTCACCCCTATCTCTGACTCCACTGGAACATGAAGGCTGCCTTTGTATCTTGTCCTCTTCTAATAAGGACACCAGTCACATTGGATCAGGGCCCTTTCTACTACAGTGTAACCTCAAAGGCCCTATTTCCAAATAAGGTCACATTGTGAGGTACTGGGGGTTAGACTTCAACATGACATTTTTGTGGGACACCATTCACCTCATAACAGAGGCAAAACCAGAAAAGACAGCAATGACCGAGACAGGGAGGTGAGGGCACTGGTGTGACAGGCCATGGACGCAGCAGTGGCCCTCAGCCTTCTTCTCTGACCTTCCATTACAAACTTCAAGTGTGACCACTTAGGAAGTCTTTCTCTATTCACTTAAAACTTCGTGTTGGGCTAGGGAACTTTTCACTGTTAAGTGGCATTCTAATGGATGAACTTCTCAGGAAATAAAAAAAGTATGCTGATTTCATATATTTTTGTCCAATCCCATTGTTTTCCTAATAGAAGGTATTTCTCACCCCTGGCATCAGCCTAAATGAACCACATCATGTTGTGTTAATAGCTGTAGGGATCCAGTGGGACTTCGGTAGGAGTGTAGCACACTCAGTTGACTCCTGCACATCTTTCTGAGAACGCAACTGGGAAAATCAGTAATTTAACTAGTCTTAAAAGGGCAATGATTTAGTCCTTCTTAAAAGGTTAAAAGTATTAACATAGCAAAAGATTAAATGTCTTTTCAACAAATATTTATGCATTTTAGTCAAAGGAAGTATGCTTTATGTTTGCATGCAAGGTCCATAGTTTGAGATTTACATTTTCTTTTGCATGTAAAAGTAAGCACATGTCAATTACCCACTGAGGGGGTGCTGTGATAGAGAGGGCATTTCTCAATAATCACCTGAATAAAAACCACTTATGCAAAATGCCATTTCTGATGCATGTGCACAAAGCAGGTAGCACGCTTGGCAAGGAGCACTGGAAGCAGCTTCTCTCCTATTCTCAGGCTCTTAGTCTTCTGCTTTAATGCGATTAGGTTTGCATCAGGATAATTTCAGTTGCATATCAAAGTCATTTAGGTGCAATAGATGAAGTTTCCTCCCAGGGAGCCTTTGGAATTAATAAATCCAACCAACTTTCTGGGAGACAAACCAGGGATGAGGGACCCAAATCTAAACAGTGCCCTGTTCCAGGTTCCAAAAACAGATGTCCTGGTGCAATTGCAAAGCGGACCAGGTGTCTTCATTTTTCACTGTCCCAATACTGTGCTGGCCAAAGGATTATCTTGCAAGTGTGGTACATTTTCTGAATAAAAGTTAGGACTCGTTTGAACTCATTCTGGAGCGATGTGATGGCCACAGCCTATCATTTCAGAGTTGTAGAACCCCAAGGTTTTTAGTAGAGCTTTCAATCGATATTATTAATCAATACCATTCAATAGAGATGATTGAAGTCCTTCTATATGCGAGGTGCAGAGTATTCAGACAATGGCACATGGCAAATAGGTGGGATGAACAGCCACTACACACATCAACATGAACGAATCTCTTAAAAATCATTTTGAGCAAAGCAAGCCAATACAAAAAAATACATAGTGCAGGACCTACTTTTAGAGAGCTCAAAATCAGGCAAACTAGTCTGTGGTGTCTGAAGTTAGGCTAGCTGGAGGACTTCTGGGGTGCAGGCAATGCTCTGGTTCTTAGTCTGGGTGCTGGTAATACGGGGTGATTCACTGTGAAAATCCATCAAGCCATACCCTGTGACCATGGCACTTAACTGCATGCATGTTAGACTTTAATAAAAAGCTCCTTATAAAACTATGGGGGGGGGATATTAAAGCAGTAACATGACCAAGTGCAAATATTACATGGAGCTCTCTTGTGCTGTGGAAAGTAGATTTTAGAAAGAGATAGCAGAGAAACAACTTAGGCTATTGCATTTGTCCGCGTGAGAGGTAGGGTGACATGGTCTGGGATGGTAAGAGTTGAGACAAAGAGGATAGACAGGTTGAACTGTAATTAGGGGGGAAAATGCCAGGACCTACAGACGCAGGAAGAGAAAGAAATCTCAGCCTGGTGAACAATAGCAATGGTCACTGAGAGGAGGAAAATTGGAAGTGGAATTGATTTATTCTTTCATTATTTTAGATCGAAAGTCCCATACAGTCAAAAGCAAATAATATCACATTCATCTTAGAGACCGTGAGGCTATGATACATAAAGGTTAGCAATTTTTAACTTTATTTAACACTTTCTTTGCTAATGTATTCAAATCCATATTTAGTTGCATTGTTTTAGTAGGGAATACAAGTTCGGTGAGACATTATCAGCTCTATTTTGTAGTTGAAGAGGCACAGGGTTGAGAGGTGAGGAGGGCAAGGCCAACAGGCTCTACTTCACAACTCATGGTCCAGTGGTGAGCACACAATAAGAGGGGACCCAACAACCTGCATATTTTTTACATCTAGAAATCCCTTTTCCAAGATGTGAGAATCAGAGGTTTCCACACATTTTGAGATAAAAAAAAAATGTGGAAGGGAAAAAACACATATGTCAAAAATTACCTTTGGCAGCTCTGTTCCACAATGCTCTTTTGTGATACAGGGGGCACCAAAAAATCTCATGGTTATGTCTTGGCACCAGCAGTGTCAATTTCCTTGTGTTAAATACTATTACAGTTTTACATCACTGCCCACAGTGTGGAAATAAGATCTTTGGCACCAAGGATTGGGAGAACAATTTAATGTTCGCTCCAAATGTTGATGCTCAGATCCATTTTAAACAGTTTTATTACTCTGTTTCTTTCCCATGTATATATACATGTGGAATCTTGCCAGATGGCAAGATGGTTTATTGAAATATTTTTTTATGAATCTGTAAATTTTTGTTACGATGGTGCAATAGACAGGATAAATTATTTTCTTTCTCTCTACATTAAATAACCTGTTTAGCCTCAAAAATTGGAGACAGAGAATAACTCTAGGTAATCAAGGGTTTAAGCCTGTGCTTTCAGATGAACTTTCTGTGATGACTGAAATGTCCTAGCTGACTGTCCACACCTATAGCCTTGACTTTCTCCGTCTGTTCGTGTCAGTCTCTGTGTCTCTTCTCCCTTCCTTATAAGGACACCAGTCATGCTGGATTAGGGCCACCTAATGATCTCAGTTCACTTGACCACCTCTGGAAAGAACCTTCTATAAACAAGGTCACATTCTGGGGTTCTGGGGGTTAGAACTTGAACATATTAATTCTGAGGGACACGATTCAACACGAACACCCCCTCTGCCTGAATACATTTTAAAAAATTGCTGAAACGTGTACTGGAATATTGGGCGGAGCCGAAGCTGTGGTGGTGGTGGGGTTCCTCTATTCCCTTTCCTGACCTTCAACTCTCATTTGTTCAATTTAAGAGACCCCTCTTCTCATGTTTGTAGCAGTTTGCATTGTGGAGGCCACTCCCAAGGCAAGAGAGGCAGGGTGACCACCGGGACAGTCACCTTGGGAACACCCATCACTATGTGCTGGGCTGGCTCTCAGCAAGGACCTTGGCACCCTCCTCCACATGCCAGCCATAGCATCTTTGCTGCTTGGAACTGGGAGACCTGGGGCAAGTTACCTAACTTCTTAGCTTTGATTTTCTCATCTGAATAAATGAACATTCCTCTTATTATGAGTCAGTACAGGTTCTGATGCGCACTACACGTCAATAACTAGCACCCATTTTGTTGTTTTAATAGAAGCAAGTCTGTCCTCCAGGAATAAACACAGAGATTAAAGTGATGTTTGATAGGGATGAACCTGGCATCTCCGATCTGACAGTAATAGATGTTTGGTCTTGGGAAATTCCAGTTCTCAGGGTGTTTGCCAGGGGAATAAGGTACCTAGACAAGGCCTGAAGAGCTGTAAGTTCTGCTTTAGACACTCCCTGCCTTAGGTGGAAGGAACATGGGGACAACTGGGTCAGAGAGCACAGGAGCACGTCAGCTTTAGGTCCCTTGGAGACAGATGAGGACTGGACATGGAGACAGGAGATGTGTTGGAAAATATGAGTTGCAAATGCGAAGCCCAAGGAAAAAGAGACCGAAATGGAGTCAGGAGTCAGGAAGGGGAATTGGATGCCTAGCAGTTTGATAAGGACTAGTTCCCAGTTCTGGTTGTGGTGCTAGCAGTAGGTTGTTTTCCTTTGATGTGAGTAGGGCTTTCCACAGAGACGCAGATGCCAACATATGAGTAAACACAGGCGTGCTTGAGTGCTGCTTCTCCCATAGGACCCAATAGGGAAGGAAGTGCTAGATCCCTAATAAAATGGGGCAGTAAGTGACGCTGCTACCTGCCTCTCCAGGCAGTTTCTGAGAGGGTAGATGGTGTCATTCTGAGAGCCTGTGGGTTCCCAGGAAACCAAGTCTCCTTCCATGGGAGAAGGACACTTCCAGTAGTGTGAGTTTGGAGGGCCACCATGGTATCACAGACTCAGGGGCCATTCCTGTGGCCTTGAGCTGTCTGAACAGATGGCCACATGTGGCCCTGCTTTATCACTAGTGACGAGACCATCAGAGACCAGCTGCCAAGGTAAAAACCACTCACCAACCCCTAAACTATATCCATAGCTAAAAGGCAGTCACTGCTTTGGTTTCTAATACAACATTAAGGCCTGGACCTAAAACAGCTCTATCCAGCTGTACTCAGTCAGATTTCTATAAGGCCAACAGACTTCTATAGGTGGCAAGTAATGATCAAAAGAAAAAAAAAGGCAAAAGGTATTTGCTCAGAACCTCAGGCCCAATAAAGAAATTGTCCAAGGAACGCCTTGAAGTCAACTGGAGAAATTGATGAGTTTGGATTTCCGTTATTTAGGAATGGTGAAACCCCCACTGCAGCCGGGGATCAGATTTTTGCCAGAGGCTGCTCCCAAGCAGAGCCGTAAATTGTGACGCCAAATGCTGTCTGTGCATCAGAGTGTGGCATTCCCATGGACTTTAGAGAGAGAAAGCAAGCATGAGGCAGGGGCAGCGATAAGTCCTCCCAGCCAAGTTGCTTTTCTCTGGGCAGACAACACTGAACATGCACAAGCTGGCCTATCTCCATTTGGAATCAGAATATCAGCAATGATGCCTGCTTCTGCTTTTTTATTGTAATGGGTCATGAGGCAATTCCAGAACAGAGAATACAGTTACAGTATTAGTGTTGGAAGCGAGAGGGGATTGTGACATGGGATTCTGGCTATTCCACTAATAAACCATGGAATCAAAGAGAAGCCCAAGTGTGGTCCAGAGTTGTCTGGGGGTGTGTTTATTTCTAAGTGACATTGGGTAGTTTTTGAGATTCTTATTGTTGCCCCAACTGGAATTAGTATCTGTAAGAATTCACGCCTCATTTTTTGCTAGTGTTGGTAAAAAAACCAGATGGTGTGTCAGAAAGCACTAAGTCTCCTTGTTGTTTGCAACGTTCCAGATCCAGAACAAGTATTCTGCTCACCAGGCCGTGGCCCACACCAATTTGGACACATACTGCAATGGATATGGTCCTCTTCACAAAGCGTGCGTTCCTTCCTCTTCCTCTACTACGAAGGCTGGAGAGCTTATAAGCACATTTCCTGATGCCTTTGCAGCCAGGATTCTGAGTGTCAATCACATTTCCCCACTTAGGGTCTCTTACTGGAGGAAGACTTCAAGGCAGAAGGGACGCCAGCTTCTTCCTGCTACCTAGAAAGGCTGCACAGATGAGACTTCCCATAGCCGTGCTCCTGTGTCCACAGCTCTGCGGAGTGGCTTTTGTGATGGAGGCCACAGTGGAAAAATGCAGTTTTACATTGAGTCACCAGCTTTGTGGGGTTGAAAGGCCTTGTTAGGGTGGTGGGAGTGGCCAGTAATCCTGACAGTGTGTCCTTGAACCCAGTTGTTTCAGTGGCACCTGATCCCTCATTTTCATATTGTGACAAAGTTGCCAGTGGGTCACTTCTTCAGGGGTCCAAGGGTCCTTCCTAGAGATCTAGCCTGGAGCCCGTTTGCCAGCCCTGCTACTAAAGGTTCTCAGTTCTTATATGGGGCCTCAATAGCAGTTTCTGTTTCTTTTGCTAAGTTCTCATTGATATATCTCATCGTTCCCTGGGAAGGGTAGTTCTCTCGCTTGTTCATTCATTTATTTATTTATTCATTCATTCCCTCATATATTCATTCATTCATCTTTTCATTTGCTCTTTTGGTTAACAAACACTAACACTGAACATGTATGACTTGTAGGCACTGTCCTAATTTCTGTGGATACAGAATAAACAAGACTTCATCTTCAAGGAGATGACAATTTAGGGGAGACAAATGGACAGATATCCCACTACAATAAAGCATATCATGGGCACTGATAGAGGGTACAGGTTAGAGCTCCTAATCCTACTGGGAGTGTGGGCAGGAGGTGGGCTGCCAGGGGAAGGTCTATGCAACCATCACAGGAAAAAATAGAAAAACATAGTCCCTGATCTCAGGAGCTTATAAACGAAAAAGATTGTGGGAAAGAATACCTACCTTTTGACTGTCGTGTGTGTTCTGATTGTATCTTGATGCCGACTCTGCAAGGAGAGGACCTGCCTTTTCCACAATGATTTCATCAGCATCTTGTGTGGCATGTGATGTCCACAGCATGTGGGAACAACCAGATGCAGAAATGATGTGGCATGAGCCATTCAGCTACTCAGTCACTCCACAGACACTTACTGAGGAACTGCCACCATGAGCAGAGATGTTGCATTGAGCGAGATAGGTAGGGTTTCTGTCTGCACAGACCTGGGAAACCCAGATATCTACACAGGAAACAACTGCATAAAGATAAATGAGAAATTCCATCCCTGCAAGAAGGTGATAGCCTGGTGCAGTAAGTAGAAAGGTAAACAAACAATAAAATTCAAGGTGGCCAGGGTTGGCATAGGGGTACATACCAGATGTGATGAGAGGCTGCTAAGGGGCATCTAACACCAAGAGCAGGGGGAGTAAGAGCCAACATGACGTAAGCTAACATTAAGTAATGCTATGCAGGCTTAATCCCAGGTAATGCTCACTGTAGGCAGTTGTCACTGCATCTCAGACAGGAAACAGGAACACAGAGCTTATGTACCCAGCTCAAGCTTGCACAGTCAGGAAGCAGAAGAGCAAGGATTCGACCAAGGCAGCCTGTGTTCTGAACCAAGTCCTAGACCATGAAGAGAAGCTCACCAGTGGGCAGCAGGAAAGGGGGAAGGAACCACAGTGCAAAGGCCAGGAGGCAGCGCAGGGCACACAGCAGGCACTCAATAAGCACTGACTTGATTTGACAATCCAGACTTTCCTCTGTGAATCCTACTGCTCCTCCTGAGAGGGGCTGTGGAGAATAGATAGGGCATAGGTGTCGAGTTTCTCAGACCTGTTCAAATGGCAACTCTACAACTTACAACTGTTGAGATCCCAGGCAAAATTTAACACCCGGACCTCAGTTCTGGGTGTTAAATTACACCATTCGGGTGTTAAGTTCAAAATGCCAAATGTACTTTGAGGTGTTATGTTGAGTTTAGGGACAATATACAGAGAGTGCCAAAAAATGTAGACATATTTTAAGAAAGGAAAAAAACTGTATTGAAATTGTAATACTCAATATATACTGATAACAAAAGATGAATACAAGTCACGTTTGACGTCTGCAGTTACAAGAGGTGCTCAAAGTGGTTACCATCAGTGTAATTTTTAATATAGTTTTTTTCCTTTCCTAAAATGTGTATACATTATTTTTGGCACCCTCTGTATATAGAATTCCTAGCACAGTGCCCGGCATAGAGTAGGTGCTCAACAAATGGGCACCACTGACATTCCCTCACCCAACGCACAGCTGCCTGAAGCCTCCCCAATTCATGGGGCATGGAAGAAGCCCCATGGGCTCTCCCCTTTGCCTTTGGGTACCCAGAGCACCAGACCTGGGAGCCCAGACCTGATGTCAGCGGTGATGTGGGAGTGTCTGCCCTTCTGCTGGGACTCACTCGCTTCCTCGCTACTCATCTCCCAGTGAAAGCTGGCAGCAACCCACCTGAGAGCACCCAGAAAAGCCCTCTAATAGAGCTGAGAGCCACAACTGCGGTACAGAACTGCAGCAGACCCTGTTTGCCTCATTTCAGGGCAAGCTGTCACAGAGCTGGGTGCCATTTTAGACAAATGCCTCTCACATTATTGATTTTAGTCTTGGTACCTTACGTCTTTCTCATAAGTGATAATACTATTTGTCACAAATCATTGAATATCAGAATTGGCAGGCACATGAAAAGGTCTTTTAGTGATGCAACAGAACAACAAAATTTACCAACTCATGATTCTCTTCTTTCTCTACTGGTTCATCTGCTTTTAGGGGGAGCCCTTCAAGGAATTAGAGATGAGAGTGTCCTGCTGCTGAGCCCTTTACTTAAAGTGAACCCACAAGAACTTCCTGCAACTACTTAGGCAGGGGCTGTATCAAGACAAAAAATAGAAAAATGGTTCCCATTTCTCAAGAATGCCCATGCCTGAGTCTAAATGCATCTCCAGTGAACAGGAAGACTTTTCCAGAAAGCTTATCATATGTATTTGCTGCTTTTCTTTTTGTCACATTAGAAGTGTTCCGCTTTTCCTGTATTGATTCTGTGCACTGTTCAGCAGGTAGAGGAGGAGTGACAATTGGGAGTACAGACCACCTTCCTCTCGGAGAGCCAATAACCCAGTGTGACTGTCGGGGATGTTTAACACGTCCCCTTCCATGGAGCTGTAAAAACAAAGCCTGCAAAGTGTGCAGCTTTTTGAGTCCGCACGCAGAACTGCACTTGAGCCTGCCATTGATTTTCGCTTGTGTGGGTCAGCAACTGTGGCATTTTGCTTGGACTTTGACTTTATTTGAAACTCTGTGGGTGTGAAAATATGTCAATCAGGCTGTCTTCTTGAGAATGAGGCTTTTGCTTGACAGACATAGAAATCTAACCTGCGTGATAAAATACAATACTTTCTACTAGACAGGTGGGGCGAAGCTTGGATCCTTAGAAACTCTGGGAAAATTCCAGCAGCATTGGACTCTGAGAATGTAGCTCAGGCAGGCAGAAGATGGAAAACAGTTGACAATTCACCTCCATTCTCTCTTTGTCACCTGCTCCAGTTTTGGCGGAAGAGGAAGGTGTCCTGTGTGTGACAGAGAGGGTATGCTTCTGGAAGGTGAAATCCATCTGAATCTTTTTCCTGCTCCTGTTCTGCTCTTGGTGGCCCCTGTCACACTCCCCCAGGTGAGGGCTGACACCGAGTCACCAGGACCCATTCTAAAGGAACCTGCCTTCTCAGGTTTGAGTCTGTAAGAGTCAGATTTTTGAAATTAATTTGCTCTTTTAAAAAAACCCGATTAACAAAAGTTTGAGCAGAACCCTTGTCATTATAGAGTGGCTTGGGCAGGCTGCTAGGTTCGACCTCAGGGTTCCCTGGGGCTCTCTTTACAGGTTCATATTAGGACAGCATCTTTAGCTCTTGTGTTCTAGGAACACATTGTGGTGGAGAGAGAAGCTGAGCATCATCACAGGGCTGAGGAAAGAACTGTGGGACACACAGAGTAAAGATGCACCGAGGTTTGTTGAGAGAAATGTTGTGGAATAAAGGTTTCAAATATAAGGGACTTATATTTTTCAGTCTACCCCTCCCTCTGATTATGTCAAGTCAGTTTAGGTGCAGAAACCTTGATTTGAAGTAGCTTCTGTAATTTGGGGTCTCATAGTTTTCCCCTAAACTGTTCTATCTTTTAAAAAACAATGGGAATCTTGTTTATCTGACAAAGTCACATCTAAAAAGCATCAGTTTCTTCATGTGTTTCTGAGAGGGCTGAGCGACTAGCAGTCTGGTTAAGTGATAGATAAGATCATGTCAAGGAAGCCTTGGTGGTCATTGCTCAGCTATTGATGGTTGATTTATTGAAGGAGACTTTTTGGATAAAGTTTGTCTGGGGTGTTCAGTCAGTTTTACTCCTATGGGAGCAGCTTGCTGATGCTTGCTGGTCCCATGGACACAGGCCTTTGTCTATTCTGTGTTGGGCCCCTGCCTGCTTCCTAAACTCTGACCACACTGACCTGTACCTTCCTCCTTAACGATACTAGGTCCTGTGACATTGCTCATAAACTCTGTGGGTCTTTCTTTGCCTCAACGACTTAACGTCCAGGCCTTCTCCTGGCACCCGCTGTAACCCTGGCCTTTGTCAAGTGCATTGTGTTGCCTGGGTGACTCCTGCTGCAAGATCTGCAGAGAAGCACACTGGGCTCCTGGTCATCAGAGTAGAGCTGTGCTTAGATGAGACACAAACATCTGGCCATTAACCACTTAGTGAAAATAACACAGACACCACCCTGGAGATGAAAAAAGAAATCTACACAAAAAACGAATTAATTTTACCATATAAGTAATGCCATAAGTTTTAAGGCGTAATGAATTTTACATTCAGAATAACTTGCAAAGTCTGTGTCTTTCTTCATGTAATTTCCCCCTCTCGATATGCCTCTTCTTCCTTTGATAGAACCTGCGGACCCTTCACAGTCCTCTTGAGCTCCCCCAGACCAGTGGCTTGGACTGAGAAGTTCATGGAGACAGAGACAAGAGCTTCAAACACAGGGCAGGTACCCAGGCACTGGACATCTCTAATGATGGAGGTTCTGAAGACTCACACACCACCGTGCTGCTCAATAAAACTCGTCTCTATGCCTCCGTAAAACCCACCATCATCTTAATGTGGGCCTGGTATCAGGCTCAGGCTCTCAATGTTTTCTTCCTGGAGCTCTCTGGGAAAACATCATAACCTCTCAATTTACAGTCAATTCTCCTGTTCCTACCACATGGGACTATGTTAGTTTGCTTCGTTTTACTCTTGTAATTTCCATTCTCTCATCACAGTACCTAAACCATCCTTCTTCCCATGTGTCCAACATGGACTCCCCTAATGCCTTCAGGAGATCCTCGTTGGTGTTGCCATGCCCAACACCCACATACATTACGTTCACTTTGCGCCTGACACCCCTTCCCCTCAGCATTCATCTGGATGTCCTCCTGCTTTGGGTTCTGATGACTTTGTAACATATATTCCTTCCAGTCATTTAGGGTAGAGAAACATGCCCACTGGTATATTGTGACAATAGAGCTTCTGAGTTCAGGAGAACTGTTGGAGGTGCTTCTGGACAAGGGTCCTTCCCAGGACTGCAGGCCGCAGGTGGGCTCCTTAACCCATTCTCTTTTTACATCTTTGAGACCTCTCCTTCCCGCCTCTCTCCTGGGCTCATGATCTTGAAAAGTCTGTTTTTGCAGAAGAGATAGCATAAGGCAAGGGCTTCCTCGTGTCCATTCACTGTCTGGTCCTTCTCTTCAACAACTTTCCTTGCCCCATTGGGAACCCCAAGGTCAGTGGACTCCATCCTTCTGTCCCTCAGCCCCACATCTAGTCATGGCCCAGACTGGCAGCCTCCTTCATTGACGTCCCACCTCTCGACTGCCTGGCCTCTTCCTTCATCGCTTGGGCTAAATCCTGCTGCCCCAGGACCCCAGACTGGCAATCCTTTTCTCAACACTCCATCCTTGACTAAGAAGAAGGACATTCTCTTACAAAACCACAATACCCAATCCAACAACCTACCCTTCATTCAGTATTGACATCTAGTTATATAGTCCATACGCAGATTTCCCCAACTGTCCCCAAAATGTTCTTTGTAAGAAAGGTTTTTAAAAATACAGATCCAAGTAAGAATTACACATTGCATGAACTCATGATGTTACCTCAGTCTCCTTTTAAATTGAATGGATTGAATGGCCTCCCACCTGTTTTGGTTTTGCCCTGGGATTTTTTTTGTTTTTTGGCTTTCGTGGTATTGTCATTTTTGAAAGAGTTTAGGATATATATATATACATATACATATACATATACATATACATATGTATATGTATATGTATATGTATATGTATATGTATATGTATATGTATATGTATATGTATATATATATCCTAGATATACCATATTTTAAGATATAGATGATATATATGATGGATATATCCATCATATATATCATCTATATCTTAAAATCAGGATCTGTCATAGATACAATAAATTAGAATATAAAAATGGAAGACCCTCCCATTTATCACCACAAAAAGAATAGTAGCAGCATAATTATCCACAAAAACAAAAACTAGAAATAAACTCAAGAAACATGAATAATGTCTGTCAAGAAAGCGTTCAAATAGTTAAAGTCCAAAAAACTTGAGCAAAGGGAAAGATACAGTTTTCTTGACTAAGAAATTGCAACACCAGAAATATAGAAATTCTTTTAAGTTATGGTATAAATGCAATATCCCAATAAAATTACAATGTTGCTGACGTTTACTAGGTAGCCAGGTCTAGGATGGTTGCATCTGTACTGAACATGAATAGACTTTTTTTCTTGTCTTTATTTCCCAAACAACACAGCATAATAACTATTTACATAGTATTTGCATTACACTAGGTATTATAGGTAATCTAGAGATGATTTATAGTATATGGGAGGATGTGTGTAGGCTATATGCAAATACTATACCATTTTATGTAAGGGACTTGAGCAGCCGGGGTTTTGGTGTCTGAGTGGGTCCTGGAACCAAACCCATGAATATACTGAGGGATGGCTGTACTTGGTAAAAATTCATCTCAAGTCAAAGGAAAAAGAAACAGTGTTGGGATAACTGCAGAGCCAATTGTAAAAAATAAATTTGTGTTCACATATCACAACATATGCTAGAATAGACTCCAAATGGACCAAAAAGTTGAGTGTAAACAAAAGAAACTATACAAATACTAGAATAAATGGGCAAATTCCTTTATGACACCTGGGTTGGGAAAAACTAATTAAGACTCATAACCTCAACTGTAGTTAAAATAAATGCAATTTATATCACAAAGTTGCATTTATTTCACTACTATGTAAAGTATCTTGCAAATCAATAAAAAAAAGACCAAAGACATAGAAGAAAAATGGGCAAAGGAAATGAACAAATTGGTCCACAGAACAGGGAATGAAAATGACTGCTAAATATATGAGAAGATGCTTATTGAGATACCATTTTTCACTTACGAACCTGACAAATATCCAAAATTTGGATAATATGCTCTGTGGGCTGGGAAAACAGTACACACATTGTTTGGTGCATGTTAAAGTGTGATTCCCCAATATCTATTAAAATTACAGATGTAATCCTACTTCTGGGAATTTATCCTAAAGATATACCTTCATAAGTGTAAAATGTATGCAAAAGGTTATTCATCACAGCCTTGTACAAATTAGCAAATAATTTTAAATAATCCAAGTGTTCATCGACAAGAGACGGATTAAAGATGTAACTCATTATAATTAAAATATGGATCTGTAAAAATGAATGAGAAAGCTCTATACTAGAAATAGGGAAATAACTCCCGAACATAATATTTAGTAGGAAAGCATGGTGCAGAAGAGCGTGTATAGTATGCTATGTTCTGTGCAAGGAAGGGGGAGAAAATAGGAATATTCATATTTCCTTCTCTTTACACAAAGAAACCCAGGCAGAATACATTGGAAACTAATAAAAGTGTTAATCTGAGGAAAACGGGTAGAATTAGGGTAGGTGGGGTGGGTTACAACATCTTTCATTTTTATCTTTTTACATTGTTTTGATGTTGAACCATATAAACAAGTTCCCTCTTTGGAAATACACACATTAATTCTTGGTGCAAATTGGGACAATCACCTCAAAAACACGTCTGGCAGTATTTCTTAAAGCTAAAAATAAGCCTCCCCCATACCCAACATTTCTACCACCAGGTATGTATCCAAGAGACATGAGAGCAAATAGCTGGAAATAACCCAAACGTGCACTGACAGGAGAGTAGCTAAATCAATTGTAGTGTGTTCTTACAATGGAATTCAACTTAGGGATAAAAAAGAACAAATGATTAATACATGCAACCATATGGCCAAATCTCAGACATGCTAAATAGAAGTCAAGCAATGGTCCGTCCAGGCTCTGTGATTCTGTTCCATTCAGAGTGGGGGTTCCCCTGACGGGCCTGATAAAGAATGGGAGGGCAGGAAGTGATGTTCTAAGGTTACATGGGTTTAATCGAATGCAGAAATTCAGAGCAGGACTCATATAATTCATGCACTTTGAGACCTTACTGGATGTCTATTTTACCTCAACAAAAATGTGTTCCTGGGATGAACCCCATGCATGCTTTACACCTTGGTGAAGCCCTCTACCTCCTTGTTTATTTTTTTTTTTAACATTTTGTTTTGAAATAATTACTGATTCATAGAAAATTGCAAAGTCATGTAAAGGGAAGTCCCTTGCATAACATTAGTACAATATCAATACCAGGAAGTTGACAGTGATCAAATCCACAGAGCTTTTCGTTTCCTCCTTTTAGATGTGGTGTGTGTGTGTGTGTGTGTGTGTGTGTGTGTGTGTGTGTACCCATGAGTATAGTTCTATGCAATTTTATGTTGTATGAAGCTTCATGTCACTGCCACCACAGTCAAGATCCGTTTCTCAGTCCCTAAGTCTTCCTCCATCCCACTCAGCTCTCCTCCCCTCCCTGACCCCTGGAAACCAGGAATCTACTCTCCAACTCTATAATTTTGTTATCTCAAGAACGTTATGTAGTGGGACGCATACAGCACATATCCTTTTAAGACTGATTTTTTTTTTTTTTCACTCAGCTTAATTCCCTTGATGTTCATCAATAGTTTATTCCTTTTTACTGCTAGGTAGTTTACCAGGGTATGTATGAACCACAGTTTGTTTAACGACTTACCCACTGAAGGACATTTGGTCGTTTCTAGTTTTTGGCTATTGTGAACCAGCTGCTGTGAATATGTGTCTATAAGATTCTGCGAGAATGTAGATTTCCCTTTCTCTGGGATAAATGCCTCGGGTGGGATGCACGTTTGAGTCTGTTTCTATTGTGTTTCAACCATTGTGCATATTTGGGTTTATTTGCACTATAAAGCTATTTGTTCTTTATTTATACAGAGTGGAAGTTCCCAGGAATTCGAGTTCATGGGCTCACGATGCAGAGGTGTCCAAGGTATTTTGCACAAGCTGTTAGGGTGGGGGCTTGTTACATGCATGACGGTGAGCTGGGTATCTGTTTGTTATCCCTACTGGGTGGTGAGCACCTAGAGAGAGAATGTCTTTGCATATGGATCTAGGTGTTCTTAAAGCTGAATGTAGTGTGTGACACTCAGGAAATGCTCTGGTCCTAAGTAGGTGTCAGAGAACTGCCTTTCTCAGGTGAAGTCAATGACCAAGAGAAATAGATTTCTGATTGGAATGCTTAAATGCAGGTACTTTATTTGAAGGTAGGTTGTTGCACTGATTATATCTGTGAAGACCCTATTTCCAAATATGGTCACATTCTGTGGTACTGGGGGTTGGAACTTCAACATAGGAATTTTGGGAAGCTGCAATTCAACCCATAATGCTTTGGCCTCCTCTTCCTACCACAAGGACATCTGCTGGTTGTTAGGCCTAAATTCTTATATGGTGACCCCCCCACCCCCATTCCTGATGGGAAGGTGGGAACGACTCTGTGTTGTGTCCCCTCTGTGCCATAGACTCTGCATGGACCTACTGGACAGGGGAGCATTTTCTTTGATGAGGCCAGTTGAGCTAATTATCTCCCGACAGGAACTTTTTTTTAAAATCAAAAAGTATTTATTAAATATTTTAAGTGATATAATATAGCATCAATGTCAAGAATCTGAATAATACAGAAAAGTAGGAAATAATCATTTAATTTACTACTTAAAGATAACTACTACTAGCACGTATAATTATTTTCTTCCAGTATATACATTGGATTGTATTTTATTTCTACAATTATAATCATACTATGATTTATACTTTGAGAAATTATAACACTCATATCAGCAGAATTAGTTGTGAATTTACCCCACTTGTTAGACCAAAAAGACCTGGCTCATATCAAGTGCCCAATAAATATAAAATAAACTACATAGTTTCTATCTACCTATGTGCAAAATACCTTAAAAAGGAAATTTCTATTTTCACTAATGGCAATGACTCAATCTTCACATTTTCTTCAATCTCTACGATCACCTGTTCTAAGATTTCCTTGCTCAACTATACACATTTACATCCGCCACATGCCTAGGGATCATGTTTAACAATGCTTACATCTTACAAAAGACATTAATAGAAATTTACGTTTTACTTTCTATCTGCTTCAGGAACACTCTCCTTCTACTGAATCATTCTAATCAAGGTTACACAGTTAGGACCGCAGGGTGTTGGAGTCTGAACGTTCTTCTGAGACACTGCAAAGCCAAATTCCTTCCCGTTGCCCGCACCGCCACTGCCCACCACAGATAGGGCTGCTGCTTGCCTTTCTGAATATACACAGTGAAAAAGGAAAGTAATGCTAAATAATTTTGCACCAAACATCAAGTCACTGAAGAGAAGCTTGAGAGCCTTCCGCGCAACTCCAATCTGTTTCATAATTGCGGCGCTCACCTGCCCATACTCTCGATGGAGGTGCAGAGCGATGTGCTGCGCAAGCGCAGAGGACCCCTAACCGCTGTGTAGTCGCCAACCCCAGCGGCATGTGGCGCTAGCCAATTCTTCTCATTATTGTAAGTTCACTCAGTAAAAACAAAGCAAAATAACTAGAATCTAAAATAAAATAAATCTATCTATGCCTATGAAAAAAGAAAACCTTGAGGAGTTTTTGTTTTTTGTTTTTTGGGGTTTTGTTTTGTTGCTGTTTTTTGTTTTTGTTTTACAGAACGGATGGCTGGTAACAAGGGAATCAGGATTAACATATTTCAGAATTTGCGTCCAACAGGAGGCAGGGAAAAATGGGTAGATGCATCGAGAAACACAGAAGGGGTATTTTAAGAAATTCGTATATTCCTGAATTTAAGGTCCATTAGGAGACAGATATAAAATGAGGGTGTGGTGTCAACACACCACAGAAGATAAATATTTTGGGAAGAAACCAGATCAAACCAGGCAGGGCAGCAGTGGCTAAGGGTGAGGGTTTTGAGTAAGAAGTTTGATGTTTTGCTGTCTCCAGCACTTATTGGCTATGTGGCCGGAATGAATTACTAATCTCTTGTTTCTCTGCCTCTCAGCCTGTGAAGCGTTGTTAATCCTCACAGATACCAGTAGGGCTGTGATCAGGGACAGGTCACACACACGACCAGCTACCTGCTTCTCGCATTGTAGGTGCCTCGAGAGGAGGAAACTGACCACCCAGCAGCAGCCCAGTGCATGGTGCTGATGTCTGTGGCAGATCCGTGTTCACCTGTGGAAACTTCTCATCAAAATGCTTCGTGGACAAAAAAAGATCTTGAATCTGATCAAGTTTCTAGGACTATGCTGTCCTAAACCTGGCTTCTAAAAAGTTTTTTTAAATTAAATTAATTAAAACGAATATACAGTTCCTCAGCGGCAGTGGTCACATTTCAAGTGCTCAAAAGCAATATGCTGCTAGCGGCTACTGTATGAAACAGTGCTGATGTATGAAACATTCCTATCACTGTAGAAAGTTCTATTGAACAGCATCGAGAAAATAATAATCAAATTACAGAAAATCCAGGGGACAGAGAATCATGGATGCAATCAGCATCCATGTGCAAAATATGTAAACTTTTACAGAACAAATGACTTAGTGTCTTCAGTAAATAAATAGCAAGAGTGTAAGGGAAGTAACAACAGCTATAGACCAAAAAAGGTAGAAGAAGCACATGTAGTGTGCAGATCTTGTTTTGATCTTGATTTGAACAAACCAATTTTTAAAAAAAGGCATTTATGAGACAACTGGGAAATTTTGAATATTCGCTGGATATTTTATATTATTGATTTTTGTCAATTTTTAAAAATTGTAAAACTTGTAAAATTGTTCATTTTAACCATTTCGTAGTATATAATTTGTCGGCATTAAGTGCATTTACATTATTATACAACCATCACCACCATCCATCTCCAAAACATTTTTCATCTTGCAAAACTGAAACTCTGTCCCCTTACACATTAAGTCTCCATTCCCTATTCCCTCAGTCCTTGACAACCACCATTCTACTTCCTGTCTACAAATTTGATGACTAGGTACTTCTATGAATAAAATCACATGATATCTGTCCTTTTGTGACTGGCTTATTCCACTTAACATAATGTCTTCCAGGTTCATCCATGTTGTCACATATATCAGAATTTTCTTCCTTTTTAAGGCAGAATCATATGTCATTTTGTGTACATAACATATTTTGTTTATCCATTCATCTCTTAATGGACATTTGGATTGTTTCCACCTTCTGGCTGTTGTGAATAATACTGCTATGAATATGGGTATACAAATATGTCTTCAAGATTCTACTTTCAATTCTTTTGTGTATATACCCAGAAGTGGAATTGCTGGATAATGTGGTAATTCTATTTTTAATTTTTTGTGGAACTACTGTATTGTTTTCTATAGTGACTGCATATATAGGTTCCAATTTCTCTACATCTTCACCAATACTCGTTATTTTTCTGGGTTTTTTTTTTTTTTTTTTTTTTTTGATAGCCATTCCAATTGGTAGGAGGTGGTATCTTATGGTTTTAACTTGCAGTTGTGATGGTAAGCATCTTTTCATGTATTTATTAGCCATTTGTATATCTTCTTTGGAGGACTCTCTATTTAAGTCCTTTGCCCATTTCTTTTACAGTAGAGTTATAGTTCTGGATATTAACCGCTTATCAGATATATGATTTACAAATATTTTCTCCCATTCCATGGGTTGCCTTTTTACTCTGTTGATAGTATCCTTTGATGTACAGAAGTTTTAAGTTTTTTAAAAAAAATTTATTGGGGTATATTGGGGAACAGTGTATTTCTCCAGGGACCATCAGGTCCAAGTCGTTGTCCTTCAATCTAGTTGTGGAGGGCGCAGCTCAGCTCCAAGTCCAGTTGCCACTTTCAATCTTTAGTTGCAGGGGGCACATCCCACCATCCCATGCAGGAATTGAACTGGCAACCTTGTTGTTGAGAGCTCACTCTCTAACTAATTGAACTATCCAGCCGCCCCAGAAGTTTTAAGTTTTGATGTAGTCCAATGTGTCTATTTTTTCTTGTTTCCTGTACTTTTAGTATCATATCTAAGAAGTCACTAATGATTTCCATTAATTTTTAGGTGTAATAATAATATCGCTTATTTTTAAAAAGTCTTTTTTTTTTAGACACACATACTAAAATATTACCACTGAAATGACATTACGAGTATATCCAGTAGAAGAAGCTTGATGATAACCTAGCAGGGTAAGGAGGGGGGGTCAGGTGATTGGCTAAATGTTAATAATGGGTGAGGGGCTTGGCAGGGGTATTTAGGGTATGTTTAAAATGTTCCACAATAAAAAAGTTGAAAAAAAAAAAAGATCAGAAGTACATGTTCTTTCTGTAGTAGACACTGTTTCTGCACACAGGTTCCCAAATATGCCTATAATCATGGAACCAGGGCTCTCTCCCCAGATAATCTCTCCCCAGAGCAGTGCCAGCCCTCAAGAATGTGAGCAAAGGGACCAGTTGCACCCTTCCCGTAGCAGTCCGTATTAAAGTTCTGCTGAATAAAATACCTTATTTATCAGCTCTTTCAAAGACCCAATGAAGAAAGCAAATATGGTAACCTTGAGAAATGATGTGCTGGATTATATTCCTTTCTTCTGCCCTGGTACCACTATCCTGATGAAGGAATTTTGAAACTGCATTGTCTGATGGTGTTTGCCTATGGGCTGCACAGTGCACAGAGCAATTGAAGAAGCAATGTTCTAGTGGGAAAACTTGTATCCACTGGCCATCTCCCCTTTTTTCCCCCATTGTAAACTGAGATGTCAGCTCACCCCACTTGTTTCAGTAGTATTTTATAGCAGAGTGATTCCAAAAGGAAAAGTTAGGATTCATACATTATGCTTTCAAAGGCAGCAACAAGAACAATTACTACCATTTATTGAGCACTTATTATTTACCAGGCCTAGTCCATGGACCACTTCATTCCATTCATTTTCACAAGACCCCTGTGAGGTAGATGTTATCATTAAGCTCATTTTACAAAACAGAATACAAAGGCTCAGAGGGATTAAGTAATTTCTGCAAGATTACATAGTTAGTAAGTAGAGCTGAGATTCAAACCCAGGTTGCTTTTCCCCCCCTAACTATAGAAATCTGTAATAATCACCATCTTGCATTTATTTACTTTTTAAGAATGATTTGGAGCCTTACATTTTTATATATAAAATATACACTCTGTAGAGACTTTTGAGGATCTTCTTAGTTCGTCTTGCCTATAGTTTTTCATTTTTCCTCTTATTTCCCAAGATATATTGTTAATTTATACCACGCACATTATGAAATACACATATTATTACCCAGACCAGTCTTCCTGGGTGTATGACACTAGAAAAGATCACATCAAAAATTTCATTGAGACCCCTGGGGATTGCAAACATTAGCACCCATTGGTCTGTTAGATCACATATGTGCATGGCTGATGCATGAAAGCATGCAAATATCATAGGGTAGTAACTCCTATGGCAGAAGGTGTGTGAATTTTTCTCATCAGTAACTTCTCAGAAAGAAAGGATTCTTTTTAAAATCTGCCACCCAGACCTGCTAACTGAACATAGCTCAATGTCTATTCTGCATCAAAGAGAATGAAATTAGGCAACAAATGGCCAGGTGGGCGTGGCTTTGTATTGGTGGCTGGTTTTCCTGGCTATATGTATTCTAATTAGATTTAAGACATTTATTAAATAACCAGTCTTATGGATAAAATGTGAAATCACCATACATGCAATTTACTATGCATCAATGCCATATAAAAAACATGGTAAATAACATTATAATTATTGGTTGAGATAAAGCAGAGACAATTCTAAGTGCTCATTTCATTGTGAAAGGTTTAATAAACAATTATATTGCAGTTATGTAGTCTCCTTAGTGGCTTATTAAACTGTAATAAAATGATCAACAACTGGTCCAAACAAGACTTAAAAACACCTCGCAAATACTTTGTAATGTATTTCCTGTGTAAACTAATTATGAATTATCAATATTCTTAAAATATCAATACACATTAGCAATGCATTTACTTTCTGTCTTTAGACCTATCCTACTCTGTTCCCAAAAAAGCTTATTAAAGACATTTTTAATCAGATGCACAACCTTTAAAACAAATGAGCTGAGAGTTGCTGTCTTTGGCATCAATCTGAAAGTCTCATAATACAGTATATTTTCAGCCCTGTTTTGCTTTTGCCTGAATTGAAGCCAAAAAGCTTTCAAAAACCTGTGTTCACCAAAAACAGAGTATACTGCCAAAGCATAAATTGAATTCTAAAGATTAACTGCAGTGCTAGCCATTGTTAGCTTTTATTGTCTTTGTTTGCTTAAAAAATGGATTTATGGTCTGAAATGTGGGTTGCTTGCATACTAACATTTTACAAATTTTACCCACTTTACCAAAATGATACTTCTTACTTTCTAAGATTTATTTTTAATTAACTATTTAGTTTTCTAAATAGGATGCCAGTCACATTCCTATCTAAAAAAGTGAATATTGGCTTTTATTAAAATGACCAATAATTCCAGTTATACTGAGATTTGTGTACTCTTCCCAACCGCACCCCCAGTAGGGCCAAGGCCATAAAAGTAGGAGGTGCGTGTTCAGCCCTTTCCTAGAAAAGCAGAGCAAGCCTGTTCCTTCCCCTAACCAGCAGCCCACCAGTGTTGGTTTAGAGGTTCAATTTCCATTCATTCTTCACTTGCAGTTTGGTAGATAGTCTCTCAAATTGCAGATGCTACTTAGCCCTTTATAAGTTAATATACCAGTTATTTCTAGGCATTAAGCTTTCAAAAAGCTCTCAAAGTACATTTTGGCCACTTTGATGAAGATCCCCCCCTACAACTAGGGCCCGTGTTTGAGTTATTTTTATGTGTTCCTGGAGTTCCCATAGATTTCTAGTAAAACAACTGCTTTTTTTTTTTTTTAACTTTTACTCATTATCTAGTTTAGCAATTTTCAATATGTGGTACACAGTAACCTCAGGAACCCCAAAACCTTTATAAAGAATCCCAAGATCCAAACTATTTTTGTGATAATGCCAAGATGTTATTTGCCCTTTTTACTGTTTTGACATTTGGACATTTGTTGATGGTGCAGAATCAATGGTGAGTAAACTGCTGAGGCCTGAGCCCAAATCAAGGCAATGGCAGCCAGCTGTGCTAGTAGTCATGGCATGCTTCACTGCCATGTGTTCACAGGCAAAAATAGTAATCATTACATTCGTCACTGCTATGTGTTCATGGGCAATGATAGTAGCAGTAATGCCAGTTATACTTAAGAACTGTTGTGAAAGGATTGTACAAAGAAATGCTGTACAAAGGATTGATTTCATTAATTTTTGACCCTTCAGCATTTGTCTTTTTAGTGTTTCGTGTGATGAAATGGGAAGTATGTACACTGAAGTGCAATGGTTATCTCAGTAAGGACATGGTGAGATTGTTTGAGTTGCAAGCTAAATTAGCCACTTTTGTCTTGATAGAATATCATCTTTACTTGAAAGAACACCTGACAGACAAACTATGGATATTGAGGCTTGACTATTTGGTGAAAGGGAAAGAAATGGCCTGTCAACTCAAGAAAATAATTGGAAATATTTGTTGCCAATGGTAACGTCTGATTTTTGAAATGAAAATTCAAAGTTTTGAAAACCTACATCTGCCACCACTGAGCTCAATATGATTCCTATTCTTAAAAGCTTTTCTGATGAAATTGGTGGTGATATTAATTTATGTAATTTTTGGATATAGTACAATAAAAGTGTCAGTTGCATGATTCAATGAACCAATATTTTCCAAATGACCAATGCATGATGTCACAAAATCATGAATGGGCAAAAGATTCATTCGAAGTGCAAGATAAACCAATAGATTTAATTGTAAAATACTACAAAATGTTCATTGACATGAAATGTTCATTGACATGTTTTCAGATTCTGCAGAGCAATTAGCTGATAAGATACTAACACCTGTCACGTTTTAGTGTAGTAACAGAGAAAAATATCCACAATTACTTAAAAGGACTGTAAAACACTCCTCTCATTTCTGACGACATATCTGTGTAAGGCCCTATTTTTTTTTTCAAAACAACATAGCAACAGATTGAGAACTGAAGCAGATATGAGAATCCAACTGTCCTTTATTATGTTAGATTTAAAATAATGCTATTCTCACTAAAGTGCTTATTTTTCTTGAAAATACAGTTATTTTTCATAAAATACATTAAAAAAGTAATGTTTATTTACTTATTTATCATTGTTATTTTATATATTATTGTCATTTAAAAATAATAAATATTCTAAAATTTGCCAGTGTTAATTTTTTCATATGGTAAGTATTCATAGGTATAACTCATATAGACAAAAGGTCTTTAAGTCTTCTATATTTTCTAAGCATATGTTGTGGCCTAAAGACAAAAACATTTATGAACTGCTGCTCAGAAAGTATTGAGCGATGACCATGCACACCTAATGTGGTTGCAAGTGCATTTTACTTTCTTAACCTTGAGGCTGGTGAAAAAAAATTAAGGGAATTGGGAACCAACTTCAATTTCGTTATTTCCAGCTCCAAAAAGAATGCTTAAGGTACACTTTATTTTGCGGTGTCATAATATAATCATTGGAGTGATGGCAGCTCAATTTTAATCTTAGATTGGCCACTAAGAACATTGGCTAGAGTGTCGTCATCGGATAAAATTAAAATTAGCTTTAATGCAAGATTACAATAATATTTCATTAAAATTAGCTGGAAGAGTGGGAACTGTTGACATTAAAAAGTCAAAGGCAGAAGTCAATTGTTGGCAATGTGGAGAAGTAGTACCCCTGTGGGATTCCTGTCTCCTTGAGCTGTAAGCAACTGAAAAAGAAATGACCCTATGGGAACGGAATCTCTTTACTAGTCTTTCTAGAGCTGGCCCATGTCCCCTGGACCATTTCTTTATGCCAGCTAAGCAGGTTATCCGTGAGTTTGAGTTATCCATACACTTGTCTTGACTTCATTTATAGAAAATGCTAAGATACCAGGAGAGCCAAGATGTAGTAGATAAATGCTGTGCTTGCCTCATCCCATGAACACATCAAAATCACAACTAAATTATAGAACAATCAACCTGGAGAACCATCTGAAGTCTAGCTGAACAGAAGTTTTATAACTAAGGATATAAAGAAGAAGCCATGTCAAGAATAGTAGGAGGGGTGGAGACATGACATGGGCTCGTCCCACACCCACATGTGACAGTTGAAAATTGGGAGAGATATCTTGGCCATAGAGGTTCCCTACGAAAGTGCAAGGGGCCCCAGCCCTTTCCCCCCACCCTCACAAGGCTACCCAGCCCGGAGTACTGGTGCTGGGAAGAGGAGCCCCACAACTTCTAGCTGTGAAAAACAGTGAGGATTCAGATTATCCAAGTGGGATGGAAGGCTGTGGGAAACCCAGACATCCTCTTAAAGAGCCCATACAGGCACTCACCCTGGGATCCAGCAGGGGGATGGTGACTCTGGGGGTGTCAGAGACATATGAGGATAGAATGAGTTGTGTAACTTCTGTTCGAGGACTGCAGGGACAGTCCTCATTTTCTCTGGGTAGGGTACTCCACCCATGCAGCTGGTGGCGGGCACCATCTTTCCTGTGCTGAGCCCACCCCCAAAGGCCAAATCTGAACCTGATTGGCCTGGTAAGCTCTGCTGCTCCACCCTGCTGACTCACTGAGACCTTGCCTCACTCTCCTGCATACCACAGGAGGCTTTATCAGCAACTGAACCTATGGGAGTCGGCAGGTAGCAGCAGGCCTCAGACTGTCCTGGCATTTTGTGGAGATACCTCAGACCCGATACTGGTGGCAGCCATCCTGGGGTTTGCAGTGTGGCCCCTCCCACACACTTCCAGGTACAGCACAGGCACTGACCAAACATGGATTGTTTTGTAGCTCCTACCAGGCACTCTCCAACTGGTTATAGTCAGTGACTGACCTGGGCCTGCACCGGAGCCCCTTCCAAGAGGCTCTAGATCAACATACTTGGAGGTTGGCTTCAGACCACAAGACAGCACTGCCTAAATCGCCCCATAAGTGGCACACACAAAGGGCAGTCTTAATAGGCACTAGAGCCCACTGGGGTGAATTCTGATCCATGGGGTAAGCCCCCTGCATGGCAGCCCATAATCTGTGGATGTAGCAAACCCCATAGCCAGTCAGTCTGAGGGTTAATATCACTCACTGACATCCCAACAGCAATCAAGGCTCAACTATAACAGGAGGGCACACATATCCCACACAAGTGACATTCCTAGAGCACCCAGGTCAGGTGACCAGGGACACTGTGCCACAGGGCCCCACAGGACACCTATTACATAAGGCTACTCAGTAAGACTGGGAGACATAGCAGCCCTGCCTAACACATAGAAACAAACACAGAGAGGCAGTCCAAATGAGAAGACAAAGAAATATATCTCAAATGAAAGAACAGGAGAAAACTCCCAAAACAGAACTAAACAAAATGGAGGCAGATAACCTACCACATAGGTTCAAAACAATGGTTATAAGGGATGCTCAAGGAACTTAGTGAGAACTTCAACAAAGAGATAACAGCATAAAAATAGACATAAAAACCATAAAAAAGAACCTGAAGTGAAGAATACAATAACTGAAATGAATAATGCACGAGGAGGAATTACCAGCAGAATAAATGAAGCAGAGGATCAAATCAGCAATTTGGAAGACAAGGAAGCAGAAAACACCCAATGGAAAGAGCAAAAAGCAAAAAAGAATCCAAAAACATGAGGAGAGTTTAAGAGACCTCTGGGACAACATCAAGCATAACAACATTTGCATCATAGGGGTACCAGAAAGAGAAGAGAGAAAAAAAGGGATTGAGCATCTATTTGAAGAAATAATAACATAAAACTTTTGTAACCTAGTGAAGGAAAGACACATACAAGCCCAGGAAGCGCAGAGTCCCCAAAGAGATGAACTCAAACAGGCCCACACCAAGACACATTATAATTAAAATGTCAAAGTTTAAAGACAAGAGAAAATCCTAAAAGTAGCAAGAGAAAACAAGTTAGTTACCTACAAGGGAGGTCCCATAAGACTGTCAGATAATCTCTCAACAGAAACTTTGCAGGCCAGAGGGGATTGGCACAGAAATATTCAAAGCGATGAAAAGCAAAGATCTACAACCAAAGGTACTCTACCCAGAAAAGCTATCATTTAAAATCAAACGACAGATAAAGAGCTTCCCAGACAAGAGAAAGCTAAAAGAGTTCATCACCACCAAACCACTATTACAAGGAATGGTAGAGGGACTTCTTTAAGATGGAAAAATAAAGATTAAAAAATATGAATAATAAAATAGCAATAACTACATATCTATCAACAATTGCTTTCAATGTAAATGGATTAAATGCCCCAATCAAAAACATAGGGTGGCTGAATGGATAAGAAAATAAAACCCTTACATATCCTGTCCACAAAAGACTCACTCTAGATTGAAGGTCACATACAGACTGAAAATAAAGAGATAGAAAAAGTTATTTCATGAAAATGAAAACAAAAAAAAATAGGTGGGGTAACAATACTTATGCCAGACAAAATAGACTTTCAAACAAAAGCTATAACAAGTGACAAAGAAGGACCCAGTAATCCCACTTCCTGGTGTTTATCTGAAGAAACTCAGAATGCCACTTCGAGGGATGTGTACATCCATATGTTCATTGCAGCTTTGTTTTCAATGGCCAAGATGTGGAGACAGCCTGGGTGTCTGTCAATAGAGGAATGGATAAAGAGGGGGTGGTACATAGGAATAGTGGAATATTACTTGGCCAGGGAAGGGAAAGGCTTTTGCCATCTGCAGTGGCATGGAGGGTATTGTGCTGAGTGGAGTGTCAGACAGTGAAAGACAGATGCAATGTGATCTCTCTTATATGTTTTGTTAAAGAACAAAATAAACAAACAAAACAGAAACATAGATACAGAGAACATTTTGAGGTTTGTCAGATAGGAGGGGAGTTGGGGTGGTGGGTGAAAAGGGGGAAGGGATTAAGAAGTACAAATTGGTTGTTACAAAGTAGTCATGGAGATGTAGGGTAGAGCATAAGGATTATAATCAGTAATTCTGTAACAACTACATACGGTGTCAGATGGGTACTAGATTTATCAGGGTGATAGATGGGAGTTTGGGGAGCAGGGTGAAAAAGATGAAGAGATTAAGAAGTACAAATTGGTAGTTACAAAATAATCATGGGGATATAAAGTAAAGCATAGGGAATAGAGTCAATAATATGGTAATAACTGTGTATAGTGCCAGGTGGGTAGACTAGTCAGGCGGATCACTTCTTAAATTA
The DNA here is from genome assembly GCF_057876585.1 of Rhinolophus sinicus. NCBI lineage: Eukaryota > Metazoa > Chordata > Mammalia > Chiroptera > Rhinolophidae > Rhinolophus > Rhinolophus sinicus. Next base: position 138,500,410 of record NC_142516.1, read on the forward strand.
TATAAATGTCTAACCATATGCTGTACACCTGAAATTATTATAAAATAATATTGAAAGTCAACTGTAACTGAAAAATTAAAAGAGGGGGGAAGGTGAAATGCAATAAGTGGTCCAAATTTCCAGGTATAAAACAAATAAGTCATGGGGATGTAATGCACAGCTTAGGGAATATAGTCAATAATATTGTGATAGCATGGTACGGTGTCAGGTTGTTGCTGGACTTATCATGGTGATCACTTCTTTAGGTTGAAAAACTGTTGTGTACACCTGAAACTAATATAATATTGCATGCTAACTATATTTTTAAAAAAATCTTTTTTAAAAAAGAAAAAGCTAAGAGTGCCTGTATGAACATTGGCTCACTGAAACAAAGAGATCCTTGAAACTCTCAAATCTTAACAAAAGAAATCAACAATCTACAGCAACCAAAAATTTTTTGTTGCATTTGAAGTTGCAACTCCTTGAATTAAAATTATTCCATTGTACATATAAGCATACACATACGTAGACATGCATATCCATAAACAGACGCACCTGAAATCACACAGGAAATTTAAGAGTATTACAGAAGTGTAAGATTCTGTAAGATTTTAGTTTTGTGTTGTAAATTGTGAAATCAATACTTATTAGCAAGAAAGGGAAAAAAACTATCAAAAAAGGTGAAAAAAAAATCTCTTGAGGGCATAAATGCCTTCATTCAATTTGAATTCTGTTCACTCTATGGGTCCTGAGTTCTGCACATGTTTTCAGCGTGTGTTTCTGATAGAATGCTCTTAAAAAATGAAAACGTTTTAGTGCTCCTGCCGAGTTCATAATTTTCGAATGTTAATAATCTTGCTAATTTTAACTCAAAAATTCTTTACGCTTCATAGGATTCCTCTTTCACTAAGGTCTTCCCACATGTTCCAAGTTAATTCTCTGGTGTTTTATGGTGGTTAAAAATGACTCAATAATTTTATTCAGAGACATCTAAGGCAAACAGAGGGTAAAATTTATCAGAAAGCATATTGTCAATGGACTTCTAACTCTGGGACATTAAAAAATCTAAGTTTTTTAGCTCTAAGTAGTAGTGACCTTGATTAAGGGAAAACATTGAGAAAATTGTCCTGTTTTTCCAAATGCAGGCACAACAGGCCACCCTGAAACCTACAATGGGGGGATGGGACCGTCCTCAAATGTGCATCCCTGTGCCCACAAAGAAAGACATATTTGAATTTGTTTGTAAAGTTGCATCATTGATAATAAAGAACTGCTAACTATTACAATCCTTTTCTTCAAATGGACACTGGTGAAGAAAGGTGTGAAAATGTTGTCACATGCTAACGACAAAGAATGCAAATGTATGGAATTAATTCACATGTTTCATTAGGCTAGTTAGGTGCTGGTGGGTTGGGGTAGAGATCTTTAGCTTTCATTCCCCATAGAAAAGCCCTATGCTCTTCCACTGTGCAGGCACACATGTACACGTGTGTGTGAGTGTGTGTGTGTAATTATGAATGCTTTTTCATTTAGATGAATGTCACTCTTGAAAAAGTATCTGAGAGTGGATGCATATAGCCAAAGTACCTCATAGAGTAAGAATTGGAGAAAGTTTAATTTTAATTTATTCACTCATGTCTGTATATTTTGGCCACAGCTAATCTCAAAATCCAAATTACTGAGGGTTCATATTTCACAAAACAGCAGTCTGTGTTTTTAAAAAGAAAACTGAACAAATGCATAATGGAGGATAATATCTAAAAATTAAATTAATCCTTAAGTCTCTTGTCACATATTTCCAAAGGCCATGGCAGATGCATTGGCTATAGAATTAGAAAGACATGAATTTGAAATCTGGAATTGTTAGTTGTATGTAACCTTGGGCAAATTACTTAAGGTCTCTGACTTAGTTTAGGCATCTGTAAATTGGGATTAACAACACCTACCTTTAAAAAGGGGTTGGGACTGGGACGCCTTTCCCTTGAAGCATGTGATCACAGGAAAGAGAGTGGAGACTTGAAGAAAATCAACATTTAATTAAAAGGGGGGAAAATAAGCATGTGTGAATGGCTATTGGGTAGACAACTAATAGTGTCCACTATAAAGAGAGAAAACATGGGCAGAACCCATGACAGCTTTCCCACTTTTCCAAATATGAAAGGCAATCAAAAGACCCTGAGGAAATTTGGCCTGTGGAATACTGGACATGTATTTAGTCATCTTTTGTGCATTATTAGACCTTTGAACACCAGTATGTCCCAATCCCCTAAAAAAGCTTTTGTCTCTTTCCTTACTCTCTGCTTCTTATTTCCAAGGGTTTCCACCAGTGCTTTGGACATCAGTTATTAGTAAAAAAAGTGACTTTAGTAAGAAAAAAATAGGGTTCCACATTTACCAATTCTTTAGCATGAATTCTAATGTCAAAAGTGGGTTCAACACTCCTTTCTTTCTTATATTTCTCTACAGATCCTTGCGGTGCTGATATTGCCAACTTAAACACATTCATCTGGCATCAACTGCCCTGAGTGAACAGAGAATCTGTTAGCGCATAAGTAGAGATGAAGAGAGGGCTCAAAAGAGGAGTGAGAGGTGACTCTAATGTAGTTTCTCCATCTACAGATGTAAGTGGAAGGAAGAGAGGAGGACCGCGCTCTCTGAATGCTCACTTAGCTCCTCAATACTGGATACAAGAGGATAAACACAAGCTAGAGTCAGACAGTGAAGGAAGATGAGAAGGCGTTATCGATTCCAAGGAGAAACAGAAATTGCAACGTTAACTTTAATCTAGTGTAAACGGTATAAGGGCATGACTGATTATAAATGAAGGCAATATCATATTCAATATTCATATATTATATGTGTACAATGAATTGGTAGATGATTTTCAAATGAAAGATGACTCATAAAATAAAAAGCGAAGCTCTCAATAAAGATGACTTGAAATATTGTCTTTGCTGGAAGTTTAACTTCTAAAGAAGTTTAACTTCTAAAGACCATCTGATTTTGATCAAACATAGCTTATGATAAATAAGCAAATCGTACAGGGTTTAACTAAAAAGCAATTTGTATTTCATGACAAATTGTTGTAGAAAACCAATATATATAATGATATGTGCAATATAAAATTTATTACTTGGGTCACAGAAGGAAAAACATTAATGGTATATTAATTATTGGAAGATTTTCTTTACAAGTTTATGTCACCAGGACAAATTGATCCTATAGTAAATAGATAGGCATCATATTTAAATGTTTATACATACCAAAAATTAGAATCTATATTTTATGTACAGAATAAAGGAAACTTTATCTTTAACCAGGTTTAGGTGAATATATCATAAATGTAAAGAAACACATTAATAGGAAAAATAAAGAACAAAAATTTTTGCGCATTAAATGTACATAAATATATCAAGGTCATGATTTTTTTTTTTAGCTATATACTATATACAGTTCAGTGGAAGAAAACTAAATGACATTGCTGCAGCCAGTTCCTGTGAAAATAGTACTTATAAGTGTTACCAGCAGTCAGTATACATTAATCCCCTCTCCCATCAGTTAATTACATCACCCTTTAAGATAGACGTATAATGTAATTAGAGATTTGAACAGTTCACAGCCAGATCACTTAAAGTAACATTGTTAATGGGCTCTGGAAGTTCTCCCTTTAATATTGCCAGTGTTATAACTTCTAATTACCTTAATAATTAGGGCTCTGTCACTCATGATTGAGGTAACAGGTCCTAACACTAATGGGTATTAGAGGTCTGGTATGAGGCATGTTTTGATATTCTCATCTAGTTGCTTAGGGTCTGGAGGACTTATGTGCCCTTGGAAACCTGGCGGTTGCTATGAGGTGGCCTGGGCATCCTTACCAACTGCTTTAATGCCGTCCCTGCCACTGCTGTTTGCATTCAAGAAAGAATGTATAAACTGTATTCACTAAAGACTACTCATGAAATGCAAATGTGGCACCTATGGATGAAATTATCTGAATTTCAATTGCTCCTGTTGCTAGAACTACAAAATAACAATATAAACTTGGATGTCAAATCAACTGGGATTGAAATTAAAAGGCACCAAAATTTCTTTCATGTGTGGTTAGGATCTGCTGTGACTTGATGAAGGTGAGAGATGTGAGAGTAAACTGGGAAAATGAAAAGGATCTTGCCGTCCTGTTGAGAATTCTATGGGAGCATGCGAATGGCGGGGGGACTCTGCCTGCTAATTTTACATGTCTATTCAAAGAAGAGACAAAAGGTGAGAAAGAACATTTTGGGGATAAAAATTGTATTTATAATACTGACTCAGAAAGTATGGTTCTTACAGCAGTACGCTAAGAAGACAGGCCATTGGCGCTCATGTCTGATGCATATAAAGGGGTCAATGTCCTCTCCAATGTCTTCTCAGCCATTAGTCCTTGACCCCTCACTGAAAAGTGGGCTTCCCTTCCCCAAGCCATTTCTTTCTCTCCGGTTAAGGCACTTAAACTCTGTAATCTTGTATCGTTGTCGTTTGTAGATCTACATCTTCTCTTGTGACTGTAAGTCCTTTGAAAATCAGTTGCGGACCTTAGCCATCTGTGTTTCCCTGTTGCCTTTCACAGAAATAGACACCATTCATAACACTTGGAGTAGGCAGGATGACATCTTGGTCATGAGAGTATAGGGATGGTTGAATCATGTCACGAAGAGGGGACATTCATGGAGAAACAGCCTGCATATCACTGGGAATGTAGTTCCTGCATTTGGGATGTAGGGAGTGGTATGGGCTGAATTGTGTCCCCCAAAATTCCTATGTCCAAGTCCTGACTCCCAGTGCTTCAGAATGTGACCTTATTTGACAGTAGGGTCATTGCGGATGCAATTAGTTAAGATGAGATCATTAGGGTGTGTCCTAATCCAATAGGACTACAAAAAGGGGGAATTTGGACACAGAAACAGACATGCACAGAGGAAAGACAACGTGGAGATCCCAGGCGAAGATGGCCATCTACAAGCCAAAGGGAGAGGCCTGGGCCAGATGCTCCCTCACCACCTCAGAAGGAACCAACCTGCCGACACGTTGATCTCAGACGTCCAGCCTCTGGAGCTGTGAGACAATCAGTTTCTGCTGTTTAAGCCACCTTGTCTGTGGTACTTTGCTATGACAGCTCCAGGAAACCATTATGGGTGGAAAGTAAACCCAACACCAAGTGTTAGGGAGACCCTCCTCCCCACATTTATAGGCAGGAGAAAGGAGAGTCGTGATGGAGAATGATTTAGAAGAGGAAGGTTCTCAAGGTGCCAGAAAAGCCCAGGAGAGGGAAAGCTGACAGAAGGGGAAGCGTCAGATGCATTGGTTATTTAGGAGGCTGAGGAGCACACGTTCTGAGGCAGTGGCCCAGGTTATGCAGGAGTGTGAAATGAATTTGGGCATTATTCCATCAGCAATATGGAGCCCTTGACATTTGGTGAATAAGGAGCTGACACAATGAAAGCAGAAATTTAGGAAGATAAATTTGCCAGGGATGTGCAGGATAGACCAGAGCAGACAGAGCTGGCGGCAGGTTGGAAGGTGATGCACGAGGCAGAGACATTGTAGGTTTACAATCTGAATGGTGGGGGAATGGGGCTTAATTAGTTAAGATGAGATCATTAGGGTGGGCCTTAATCCAACAGGACTGGATCCAATGATGGTGAGTATCCCTTGTGTAAGAATGTTATGACACAGGCAGTGAGATCAGTCATGCCCTCCCTGATTGCGGGGTTGTCTTCGATGTGTACGTGGATCTCGGAGCATCCTTCTGGATGGAAATGATGAAGAGAGAACTGTAGTATGGACTGCCAATTTCAAACGTAAAGTGACTTTCTGGAGAGTATACCTTATTTCCTCATAGACAGATATAAAAGAAGAAATACATTTTCTAGGGGCAAAAAATCCTGCTGGATCCTGAATTTCTCATAACGAAAGACTAGAGAATCCACTAATAATGAAAGACGGCCTATCATGGGAAGATGGGACCAGAATGCTGGGCAGGGGTGAGCGCTGCCCACCCCTCAGTAATAGGGTGCCTGGCCTCCCCCTGCCCAGTCTTGCCCTGACATCCACACAACTTTCCCCCCTCCCAGTTTGATAAGGGTGGCTGAGTAAGAGTTAGGAGCTGATTGGGTTTTACCCTCATTCACATTACCACAAATTTTACTGAGGTTTGAATAACTGATAAGGTTAGATATTTGCATTTTAAAGTGTGCTTTTTAACCAAAAAGTCTCTGAAATTGATGGGATATGTTGAAGAGGGGTTCACTTTAAGTGTTCTTTAATTACTCCTGGGCAACCTCAGTGGCTCCAGATGAAAAGGGGTAAGCTGCTGAAGCCACATCCGAAAGAGAATTCACACCTGGAGTAAGAAAAATTTCACCACCATTTTCCATGTCTTAGCCGATTTATGGTGAAATAGGAAATGTAACCAGTGTCTACCATATTCCCTGTTTCACTTTAAAGATTCCTGAATTTCACAGCTTCAGTTAAACAGATCACTGTATTGCTTTATTTAGTGAATTTAAAGTTCACTAAACATCTTGTTTTTGAAGTGATATCTGAACTTATTATGGCAACATTGTATTGGCAAAGGGCGTAAGATTTATTGACCATTTATCTATTTCTATGGGCTTTTTCATGCTCTTCCCAGAGTGGTATCATGCATGCCTTTTAATTCATAGGTCAAAGCCTGAATTCAGACCACATCTGTAATGACCCAGATGGAAATTATCAAATGCTTGCTGGGCAGAATCCAGGTTAAGAGCATCTTGAACTCAAGGGTACAGGAGACCTTCACTGGGGTCCCACGCCTGCGTGACTGTTGATCTTCTCACACAAACAAAAACAATCATCTTTGCAGACTTGGGGAACCTCATGTGGCTGGAGTGTGGGAAAGAAAGACACATGGATAGTGATTTCTCCACTCTTTGGGTGTTGGTGCATAGCCATGTAGGACTCATGTGCCCCTACCTTACATACTTGGTTTTTAAAAAATATGTGTATGTCCCAACTCCCCACTCAATTTTATTATTATTATTTTTGGCAGCAACTGTTTTCATGCTGTTTTAGTTTTCTTGCACCCTCCATCTACCTCCTAGGTGTGCAGTAGACCTTTGTGGATTGATCCTTTTTACTAAAAGACAATGCTGGAAGGATGGGTGTGTGGACATCCCAGAAGTAGTGGTTCCACCTGTGCCCACGTAACCCTCAGACACTCAATGTCTAAAGACACATTTGGACAGTTGGTCTTTTTGGTGATTCTGCCACTTCGATTCACAGCTGACCCCAAACTTCTCCTTTAAAGAACCCCATCCCTTTGACCCCAGTCACTGCTGTCCTGGCTGGAGTACTGTCTGCTTTTGTCTCCCAGAATTCTTCAGTTTTGCCACATTAAAAACATTGCAGAGCACGAGTCCAACCACACTGAATTATCTGGGGTTAGTCGCTACTAGCCTTCACTCTTCGTATGTTTAGGTGAAGGTGAGTGCTCTGGATGCAACTTCAATGCAGGTATCACTTTCCAGGTATTGCTCCTGGGTGGTGATTTTTCCCCCTTGCCAGTTATTAATCACGCAGGGGGTTTTATAGGTGATAAAGATAAAAAATGCTTCAGGAGCTAGATGTGATGCTCTCTGCTCTACAGATGACTGCTCTGCGAGCCTAGAATTACCTGGCAATTGACACAGGAATAGGTTATTTGAGGACCCATTAACTCAAATGCAACCAATTGTTTAATCCAGAGTTCATCCATGTGGGGCGGCCAACTTTATTTTCAGTACCTGCCAGAGTCCAGGTTTGTTAATGATTTCACATGCTCTTGTAGGTTCGGTGAATTCAGGGCACTGGATAAAGGTGCTATGTAATTTTCTTGCAGTTTGGATGTGAAGGAAAGGAAATATCTGCTGTACTGATAGATGCTTCGTAAGTCTGAGTTGTCAAGCTTGCTTGCCTATGAGGCAATTCAGTGCTCATTAAATACTGTGATCTGAGCTTCCCTTTTATGTGAAAGATTTACATTGAGAACACCTAGAACAGGTGTATAAGCTGTCATTATTTTTGAACATTTGAGTGGAGAACAGCCATAAAACCTGAGTCATGTTCTTTGAAACTTGATTGGATGACAATTACGAGTTGTTTGAAAACTCTGATAATAAGTGTGAGTGACCATCCGCATGCCAACATCTTTCTGTGACCAACAACTTTTGTTCCCAGATGACTGTTCCCAACCTTGTGACTCCTTTGGTGATCAAAAGATGGTCATGAGAATGAACACAAGGAACCCTGGGGTGCAGACAGAGACACAATGCTTTCTCTCCAGGTGCCGAGACCAGCTGGCCCACAGAGCCCTGTTGTGCAGACAGGGTCTGGGCAGCTGAGGGTTGCCAGCAAGAGTACTGGTCAGGAGGCTGAGCTGAATTACCACCCTAGATAACAATAACTGCACCTACAATCTATACTTGGAAAAATGATTGAATTCTTTCAAACATTTTTCCTTATTTCAATCCCTGGAGACTTTCTTTTAAGAGAAAAAGAGAATGACTCTCCTCTGACAGTCAGTATGCTTCACTTCTATCTGGACCAGGAACTAATTGATCCTCGATGCAGGTGCTTCACGAACAACAGCCTTGGCTAATGCGGATTGAGTGACTTCCTCTGCACCAGGCCCTGTGCCAACGTCATTATGCATCTCATTGGTTCCTCACAACAACATTGAGACACCGGTACTGGTTTCACCTCCATTTTACAGATGAGAAAAACGAGATGCAGAGAGGTTAAACAACTTCTCTGAGGCCAGAGGACCAGGAAACGGCAGACCTGGAACTCCAGACTACCAGGTGGAAGATAAACATTTCAATCCCTCGTGTGGCACAAACTATTTGCATTGGTAGATATATCTTTCCTCTTCAATTACATTGTAAATCCTATATATGTAGCCTTCACATACATATTATAGAGCTAGGTAGTTTAATTAATGAATGAATTGGTTGAAGCCCAAAATACCCAATTTGATCTGCACTGGATTATTTTCTTCTCTATGTAAATAAGGATATGATTAAAGATTATACATCTAATTTCATCACAGAGTGGTACTGTGAGCATAAGTAGAAATGTGAGAGCCTATGAGTGCACATAGCCTACTATAATATACACAGACCATTACGAGGTGACCCATCATCCCTTTTGATCCAAGATGAAGAACACAATTACCCTCTTTATTGAAGTATAGGTTTATAGAAAATGATTAAAATCCAACAAGCTAAGAATAAATAAATTGAAGCCCACTGTGGCACTGGGCATTTTCTTCTTCAGTACAGGATCACCCAGATGTGAGCTTAGGTTCTAGAAGATAATTATACGCTTCCATCACAATGGTTTAAAGTTAATTACTCTGTTCTGAAGGATATTTGGCTTTATCAGATCAGAAAGGAGAAACAACCAAGTGTCTAGTCTCTTTCACTGAGAATGCTTTGCTTCCAGCCTTCTTGCCTTGGGACATAATTCTGGAAAACACCTGGTCATTATGAATGCCAAGAAAGATAATCCTAGAAGGATTAATACTTTCTCTTATTATTTTTAGCTTTCTTGGATGGTACTCTCACATAGCCTACCATCATAGTGAGCCATAACCCAGAGGTGGAGATATTATCCCAAACTAGTGCTCAGCAAAGAATAGACTTGTGGAAGGTCTTTGAGGCAGCGCATATTTTTAATAGGAAAAATATCGGGCTCAGATGAATGAACATGTAATATTCCATGGGGCTTTTGGATTAAATGCAGACTTTAATAATTACTCTAATTACTTCTGTTGTGATTCTACCTTTGAATCTACTTCAAACAAACATGCAGCAATTATTACACTTTAATTTAATCCACTAGTTCTAGGATAACTGACTCTCACTATTTCCTCCTAATATACAGTTACCTGCAAAATAAAGCCAGAGATAAAAATTGTTTTTATTTAGTGGTAAACATGTATTTAGCACTTAATGATACAATTTCCTTTTACACAAAATTTTAGTGCGCTGACTATTCTGAAAGCCATCATAATGCTGTCTGCCTTGGAGTTAATACTATAACTCATTGATCCTGTAGATAACAGACATGAGAAGTTTCCTATAATGCAGCAGTCTCCACCCATCAGTTTATTAAAGCTGATACACCCTTGTGGTCTGGCATACTAGTAAAGCTTTCTTCTGGAAAATAGCTTATTATGATAATTTTTCACCAAGGCTAAAGAATGAGGAATGTATGTATGTACGTATGAGTGTAAATTAAGAGGTATGCAGAGACACCGAACTCCCTCCAACCCCCAAATTTCTCTTACATTTACCCTGCCGCAGTGTCTAAAATGGATGCCGCTGTGTCTACAAAGGTCTCTGTATCTTACTAGCAGTGTGACCATGGGCGTGTTACTCCTCTAAGCCGAGTTTCCTCATCATAACTGAGAATAGGTTGGTGCAAAGGTGATTGCGATTTAAAAGGTTAAAAACGAATGGCAAAAACCGCGATTACTTTTGCACCAACCTAATAGCAGTACTTACTTCAGTGAGTTGTGGTGGGGATTAAAGAAGAGAATCCGGTATTTCTCAAACTTGCTAAATTGTAACAAAAAACAAAGAGGCTTTTGAAAAATACATATTTCCCAGCCCTTCCCCAATGGATGTTCATTTAGAAGGTCTTAGATAGTCTAGGAAAGGGAGAATCTGTATGTTTAGTAAGCACCGCTGAACAATTGTATGATGGAGAATATAATAGAGAAGTAAAGTTTTCAGCACAGTGAATTCTCAGAAGATGGAGCCAAGAGTATATTAAAATGAGTATACATTTGACCGTGTCCTTGCCAGGCACACAGTGGGAGCTGGGAACTGAACTGTTCATCTCTGTGTAGGAAGCACGCCCCTGGGAAGATGGACCTTGGCTAGGCTAGGTTCTGATGAAAGTTTCTGGGAAAATTTCAGAAAATGGGGCTCCCAGTAAAGAAAGGTGACTCCAATGGGGGTTTGCAAGATGTCAGAGTGTCAGGTGGCCCTAATCTAGAGCTGCTGCCAGGGGATGAACAGGCTCTTCAGTGAGAGGCAGGAAATGGTGTGGGCAACTTCACTTACTGCTGCCAAACCATACCACCTGGAGCTCCATGTTGATAGTCACCTGACCTTTACGCCTACTGGCCTGGTTCTCACTCTGGCGGGCCATTAGCCTTCACTGAATGCTGGGACCTTTACCCTGGAGGGTCTGGCTTAGTGGGTCTGGGTCAGGGACCACATCTGACACTGCTTGAAAGCTGCCCTGGAAGTACACAGGGTAGAGAATCCCAGCCCTAGTGTCTATACTGAATGGAAACTTCAAAGTCTCTGACCTTGTTCTCAAGTTCTACCCATTCTCGGGGTGATCTGGGCTCTACATGGCTACTAATGTCCAGTCTGTACCTCTGTCCACTTGTCCATTTCTATGGATACCACCCACAAAGTAGACTCCCTTAGTCAGAAATACAGCAAAGCTGACGACTTATTTCAGGGGAAAACTAAAAAGCCACCAAGTATTTTCATGATAAAACAGAGGGCTAGAACATTAGTCAGTGTCATCAAGTTTATAGGACAAGACTCACACTCAGTCAGCTTTAGTTGGGGCTGTTCAGGAGGCATCAAAGAATTGTAATGCATGGTGATTTCTCCTGTTACATTTCTTTGCGAAATTCATCATTTCTGAACAGAGCGTTTTCATGGGTTGAATTGTGTCCCTTCAAAATTCATATGTTGGTGTCCTAACCCACAGTACTTTAGCATATGACCTTATTTGGAAATAGGGACGTTGCAGATGTAATTAGTTAAAATGAGGTCACATTGGAGTAGGGTAGGCCCTGATCCAATATGACTAGCCTCCTATAAGAAGAGAGAGACACAGACAGGAAGAAGATGACCATGTGATGACAGAGGCAATGATCAGGATGATGCTTCTACCCACTAACGCAATGGGAAAGATCGCACGCAAAGCACCAGAAGCGAGGGTAGGGGCACAGAACAGTTCTCCCTCACAGCCTCAGAAGGAACCAACCCTGCTGACACCTTGATCTCTCACTTCCAGCCTCCAGATTGTGGGAGAATAAATTCCTGTCTTTTAAGCTGCACAGTGTGTGATACTTTGTTGAGGCAGCCCTCACAACCTAATAAATGCTCTCACCCTCAGCCTATCTTTATTTATATTTTCCTTTTTCAAATCTTTCCTCTTTGGTGAACACAAAAAAGCAAAAAGACTGATGCTGTGGTTGTACAACAGATAAGCTTGACTGGATTAGGTTAAAGGTAAATGGTTCAATAAGATTGATATTTTGCATGTATCTGAATATAAAGAACTAGTTAGAAGACATGTTTTCTTCCCAGTTAGTTATTCTGTGTGAGCGTAGACAGGTCCAGACAATAGCAATCATGGTGAATGGAAGAGAGCTGACTGTGAGTGCAGCACCGTACTGGGGTAGTGGTATTAGAGATATTGTGTGTGTGTGTGTGTGTGTGTGTGTGTGTGTGTGTCTGGGTGTACACACACACATGTGCATTACGTGTTACACATCATATGTATCGTATAAATCTATATGTATCCTCTATAGCACTCAGCACTACTATTAAACCCTCACATTACCCCTGCGACAGACCTATTATGTCCTCGTTGTACCAACGTGTGAAACACAGAAAACAGAGAAATTTAGTAACCTAGCCCAGGTACCACAGGCAAAAACTCTTTAAGTGATGGTAGAAATCAAAATAAGTAAGAGAGTTGATCATTTCTTCTCTGGCCATGAGCTCTATGAGGCCACAGAGCATATGGCACTGGTGCGGGAAGGACTGTGCAGAGATCAGATTCAGCCCTTGTCCTTTGAGGTATATCTTATCATTCTCAGATAAGGACTGAAGCTCAGGGATGCTGAGCTGGTGGCCAGCTTGGGGCTGGGACCCAGGCCAGCCCTGCCCTAAGCTTCGCTGCTGTGTGGGTACCTCTGTTTACCTGGGAAAGCTTCACTTTTGAGACTGGATAGGAAAACAGAGGGAGAATGCAGATCCAAGTTTGGTTAAATGAGAGTTTTCTAGATAAACAGCTAAACCTTCCTTAGAAAATGAGAGTGCAGCAGTGCTGGGGTAGACGTGTTCCTGCCACCTAGTGATATTTCTCTCCCATTCCACTCTAATCCCTTCTTTGCCCCATTCTAAGACCACGGCAAAAGGATTAACTCCCTTCCACTTATGCGTCTGTCAGGCATTTATTTATGTGTACCTGCTTATTCTATCCCAATGGCAATCTCCGTTAACCTCCACAGAGCACCAGAAAATTCCTTGGAATTGGAACTCTAGTTTGGATGACACAGCTCAGCCAACCCTTCCCTCATCCTCTCCAGCTCTTTCCATCACAAATGTCCTCTAGGCTGACATGCTGGGGCTGGAAATTGGTCGGTAATCAGAAACGTGTATTAGAGTAGGGAATCATTAAAAAATCTATCAATTTACACTTGGATCATTTTAACACAAAGCATATGCATATTTTGATTTGGACCAAGGGTGCTGACTGGCTTTCAGATTCCTCTTTCTTGCATAAACAACATCTATCCATAAAGCATCTTCTACATTTCTTTAAAGTGAAACAATTAATTAAAACCACTCTTGAAACACTCTGAATGTAGAATCTTAGGTTTCAATGATTTTCCCTAGTAATTGACGATGATCAATAAAAAATGTGTTAGAGCAAACACAAGTACATTTTGTACAAATGTGTGTATATACTTTACTGAAGACATAAAGAGGGTTTTTTAGGGTAAGTTGGTTAAGATGAGGTGGGTTTAGAGAGCTCGCTCTGGCTGCTGATACCCTTGTGGGCCAATCCCATTCTACTTCCTTCCATGTCTACAATCTGATTCTAGATCCTGCCTCCACTTCAATTCATCCCATTCAAAGATGGCACTAGAGGGATAGGGAGAGGCTAGTAAAATGGCACAAACTTTCATCTATAAGATGAATAAGGTCTGAGGGTCTCAGGTAAAACATGACAACTATAGTTGATAACACTGTATTATATAATTGAAATTTGCTAAGAAAATAGAACTTAAATATTCTCACACACAGAGATAAATATTAGAGGTGATGTGCTTCGTTAACTGGATGGTGGGAATACTTTCACAATGTACACCCATATCAAGTCACCAAGATGTGTACTTTAAATATCTTACAATTTTATTTGTCAACTATACCTCAATAAAGCTAGAGGGAAAGAAAAGATGACAGTGAACAGCAGGCCTTTTGGCTACCTGCTCTGCAGTGCCCTTGAAAAAATACTCACTGAAACATGTTGGGTGTTTCTTCTTCATTCCTTAGTCATTCATTCCTTCATTGAATATTAACCCTAGAACAGAGTCAAGGATCCTATTTTAACTCTGGAAACAAATTATGCCACTAAGAATTCTTGCCAAGGCCAAGTAAGATCTTTGTCATGGATCATTTTAAGAACAAATGTCTTCACTAGAATTTCTTATACCTTATTTGGCAAGAAATGGTCAAACTGAACTTGCAGGAATGAGTGCAAATCTCACTCGATTAGAATTTCAAATTTACCATCATTGGTAAATTCATAAGCGGAAGTAGAAAGTCACTGACCACAGTGCATTCCATAATTTGTAACTCACGCTAATGGTGTTTACCCCGATTGTGTCTCTCTTTTTTTCTTTTTCTTTCATTATAGTAAAATACATATAACGTAAAACTTGTCATTTTAACCATGTTTAAGTGTTCAATGGTATTAATTACATTTCCAGTGTTATGTGACCCTCACCATTATCCATTTCCAAAACTTTTCCATCAACCCAACAGAAACTCTATACCCTTTAAGCAATAACCACCCATTTTCCCTGCCCCCAACCCTCCATCTCCTTTTTGGCTTTCAGTTTTGGTGAGCCAGGTTAAGTTTTCCTTTTTACGTATCTTGAATTGACCACACATTTAACTAGGAAATAGAAGCTTCTTGTTTTGTGTAAGGTAACACCAAATCACACTCTTTGTACATGTAGGTCTTATGCAATAAATGAATTAATGAAAATAATCTACTTAGATTTATTTAAAATCAAATAATGTTATAAATCACCTGGTAAAAATGAAGTGGGGTGGGGGATGGGAGTGATGTAGGAGGTAAATCATTGTTAAAAGATATGGCACATTATTTTGCAAATTTAGATTTTATATCTTGGAGTTTCCTGAAGCAAAATTTATATATAATTCCAAAACTTTTATATGTAGCAAAAATCATCATTTTTCTTGGGTATAAAAGTATTATATTTTATAGCCAAAAAGTGTATTTGACAAATTTCAGCTCAGCTAAATATACTGCCATCCTAAATTCAGTAGATTTCCTCAAATCATGTTAGCCTCTTCATCATAGTTCCACACTATTCAGAAATGATTTATTCTGGGTACAATAAATTTCTGGCATGACCCCTTCATAAATATTAAAAATTTGAGATTATCAACTAAATGCCAATAAAAAAATAAATGTTTCTGGAATTGTACTAGCTGTTATCAAAACAATAACAGCAGTGATAAATGTTTTAGAGATTGAACACTAGGGATTTTTAAGACATTCATTATATGCCAATCTCTGTAAGCGACATCTAACAAATGCAAACATTTCTAAAAGCAAATACATTGAAAAGTACAATTTCTTTTAGCTTGTTCACTGATTTTTTGAAAACATTTCTCATAAAATAAGATCCCACTTCAAGATGTATGTATTCCATCAGACTTCGAGAAGGAAGAGGGCTATCCATGTCTTTTATTATGAGGAAAATACAAGGTAGCCATAATCCTAAAACGTATACAGTACGACAACGGTGAATTCTCGAAGGCGCGCAGAAATGGCTCGGATGCTGGGAGCAGAGTGTTTCCAGAGTATAATCCGACTGATACAGTGTTCTTTGCAAAAGGCTGTGAGGTCTTGGCCTAATAAGCATAATCTCATTACACTGCAAATAAAAGTTTCCTATTTATCTCCAGATTTCAAATGAATCTAATAAGGCTTATGATACAGTCACCCAATACCCTAATCATATTTCTGCCTATCTAAAAGCAATCAGTAATTGTGTTACAGCAGAACGTGCTGACAATACCTCTGACACAGAAAGGAGAATGAGAGCCCAGCTGTACTAATTAAATTAAATGCTAGGCTGATGGAATACATTTGCTGAAGCCGGGAGAGTATGGGTGCAGAATTAATAAGCATTACGGCTTAGAGCGGGAGATGATATCATAATGGATGCAAGGTTTTGATGTTGAGAGCCTCATTCAGATTCAATGTACCATAATGTACGGATCTGACAGCTGCTTAGAGAGGTGCAGAGCCTTGAACAAATTGCACAGGAACTTTCTCGTTTTTATGTTCCTCGCTGAGGGACCTAACATCTTGCATTACCCCACAGCCTAAAAACCGCCCAGGCCTGTCTACCAGGAGGCAGTCACAGCATCTGCGATGTGCTCTCTCTCAGCCAACTTTCTCCCTCTCCCGACCCTTCTCTTCTTTTCGCTCCAGGCTCTGAAACTTCTATGTCCATCCTTCTACATTACCCCCTTTTGGATTAAAAATATTGATGGTATGGCATCACAACAGGCTGAGAAGAGATCATTTTAGAATTAGATTTTTCCACAAAGCATTTTCCTGATTCTTCTAGGGTAAAACCATGCTTGCAGTGAAAGAGGTACAAATGGGCCACTTGGTCATGTGGCTCAGGCCCACTGGTGCAGCAAGGCTGGGAGCCGAGCAAGACAGGGACAGCCAGAGCCACCACTAGCTGTGGGGACTGCCCCTCAGCCAGCCGAGTTGGGCGGCCTGCTGGTGCCAGCGCAGCACAATCTCTTGCTCATAAATTAGCTGCGCTATCTCGACGGCTGCATTGCTGAAGCTGCTGTGCCAGCCGGCCGGCTAGGATTCATTATCATGAGAATTTTGACAGGATATTAAATTTACTAATCCTGAACTTTCCGGACTGACCCTAACTGGGAACAGACAATGTGGATGACTGCAGGGAAAACACTTTCTCCGTTTTTTTTCTTCCTCCTGCCTTTTTTTCTCCAACCATCCTGCGCGTGTCCCCCCCCCACATACTCACCACCTAGTCTCCCTCAAGTGCCACCAACTTTAGGCTCCCGGCAGCTTCTCTGTTCCCATGCAAAAACTCTCTCGTGCAGGTAATCCTAAAACAGCACACCCACCTCCCTGCGTGTGGAAATACCAAATTATACATGGCCCATCCGTTCTGAACAGGTTGGATGGCACAGTCGGTGATTGACGTGTTTGTGGGGCCAAGGTGATAGGACGTCCGTGATTTCACACAGTTCAACCTTTTTGACACATGTAGACAAACCACCATGCTGGTCAGCAACTGTGCTCCATTTTACACATACATGTACACATGAAGACAGGTACATACGCACATGTGCGCACACACACTTTCCTGCCCTGATGTCAAACTGTACTGCCTTAGTCACCTGTAATTCACCCCAGGAATACTCAGCTCCACACTGTTAAAATTTTGGAAACACACACGCATGTTGTGTGGAGTTCCCTGTCTTTCTATCAGAGATTCTCACTGCCCTGAGCAAATCAGGCACCGCACATATGTTGTGATAGCAACTGCTACTCTTTGTTTATTCCATCTATAAATACACTACATCAGACCCCATGAATATTTTTAGAAAGTTTCGGGCATCACAGCAGAATCCAGCATCTTGCCCATTCATAAGCTTTCTGTGCTTCAGAAAAACAAACCGCTCCACAGATTTCCACTGACATTCTGCCAGTGTGATCTCTAAATAATTCAGCATTAAAATCTGGTCAGCTCTCCTACCTCCCCGAAAAACTCCTGCAAACACAGTGCCAATTAAGTTGCTGAAAACAGCAGATTTCCACTGATACTCTACAGATAAAGCTGACCATTAAATCGCAATTTAACATCCTAGGCAGCAGGAACTGCTGACAGCCTCTGAAGCTTGTAATCTCATTTAACCCCCTCCTGTCAGGAGCAGGCCCACCCCTTTGGCATAATGCAGCCAAATTAGACCTGACATGGCAACAAGAGAAAGAAAAACCTCTTTAGCTTAAAAGTCAGGCCACAGTGGGCAACCCTGACCTTCAGCGTCCCCCCGCTCGCCCAGTCCGTTCTCCAGGGACCCCGGAGACATTTACCCTGAGAGAGCAAGAGAAAGAAGGACAGAGGAGGTGGGGTGGGGGCCCCAGTCACAGGCCACTTGGATTTCCCTGGGGGCAAATTACAGAGAATTTTCCCAGACAATGGAAGAAAATTTCACCTGGGCTTTTTCAAGTCTTTCTTTGGTAATAAAAGATGAACCCCGATGGTTCTGTTCAAACTCTTTTGGCTCAATATTTCCCTTTGCCTGCCGTGGCCTCTGACTTCGAAGCCAGAGGATGCCTCTGTTGGAACACAAGAGTTTCCCACTCCACGCTGGAGCCACCGTGCATTTTAAATGAGGTCATCTTAGCTGGTGGCTGGAGTCTTCAAAGCCATCTCCTGGAACTGGCATTTACTGGAGCTCTGTTTTCATAAGGAAATCGGGCCACCTCTGAGATCCCTGACAAGCACTCTTGACTCTATCTTTTCCACCAATTCCACTTATTTTGTTATGAGTGGTTGGGAGTAAAAGGAGTGTGGGGAATATGGGGTCCCAGCACAGACATTGGAAGATGATTTTTACAACATTCACAGCCATTTTCCAAGTCAAACCAGAGCTACTTTTAAAGAAAGAGCTACACCACACTTTGTATCTTACTAATGAGTATAAACCCAGGTTTTTAACCAAAGCGACTCCAGTGTGCATTCGATTTCAAAGCAAATCTTTATCTATTTTCAAAAATAATCAGTTATTAATTTAAAAGCGCTTCCTTCCCAAGTATAATATATATATATATATTTTGCTTTTTTTCCCTCCTGAACAAATAAAAATGTTTTCAGGCCAAAAGTTAGAAAGGCATCTTCTAAAGTTTGCATTCATGTCTCTAATACATCTGTGGACCTTAAAAAGACCGAAAATAAAACCACACTCAAAAATCCTATCTATTTTTCCTTTGCCTGAATTTCAAATATAGATATGACTGCACAAGTCAACAACTTCCAAAATTCAATGCAAAGTTTAAGAGAGAGAGAGACAGAGAGAGAGAAAGAAGAAGACAGAAACAGAGAGAGACAGAGACAGAAAAAGAGAGGAAGAGACAGAGAGAGGGAACTTCTCCTCCTGTACCTGAGTGACCCTCTCTCTTTAGGAAGCAGTTCAGCGAAAGTATGAATAAATTATGCCTTACAAAAGGAGAGCAAAGCCAAGATGGTTGCAAAGAGGAAACTTCTGGACCTCCCAGAGCCCTCAGCCGCTCAGCTTTGCCGATGCCCCTCAGCCTGCCCCTTGCTACTGGGCTTCTGCTGCTCCAGCGCCTCCAGTAACTCACCTGTTCCTGCTCCCAGGGGCCACACAGCAGGAAGGAACTTTCAGCACTTCTAGAAAATGCAGCCCTCTCCGCAGTGGTCCATTACCTGCTGCAGAGGCCAGCTCTCAGGTGCTGCTGGCCAACTCAAATTCTGCAGTCCCCCACCCCCCCTTTTTTTCTTTTTGCTCCTTGAGTAAAGTTAGCTGAAATTGCTAGCAGAAACCGCCTCAATGTTTATTTCAACTTCCCGGGGCTGCAGTGGAGAGAAGTCCTGCCTGCCCGAGCCTTTCTGCAATGGAGTGGTTTATTTAATTTGTCAGTATAATGGGAGCGGCTGAATGAGAGACAGAGAATGCAGTGTGGTATAAAAGAAACAAAGGCTAAAAGTACCACTATTTTGATTCCCTTTTTAAAATTACTTCCAAAGTGTGGTATCTATTGTGAAGAATAATGCTGAACAAAGCACAGTGTCTTGGCAATATTCACAGAGCTTATTCACCCACAGCCAGTTCTGTCTGTACATTCAGAGGTAGAATACACTTATAAATGATGTATTGGAAGGACTATAGCTTCTATTGTGTCCCCAGTGTAAACAAAAAGGCAGACAGGAGCTGAATGGCATATGGGCAGTGAGGCCACACTGGATGCAACCACTCCCCCAGTTCTGGGGAGGGAAAACCGAAATCAGCTAAACCCCCATCAGAGTCAATGCGATGAGGCTCAGCGGAGGCGTGCCCCACTTTTTCCTCTTCATCTGTCACCCCCGATTTGTACCTGGAGGGACTTCCTGAAGGTTCCCTTAGGACACACTGCCTGGGGATATGCCCTGCCGCCCACACTCCCAGGTGGAAGGTGCACCCTAACCCTCTTGATAATTTCCAGAATCTTCCATTTAGAGGACACTAGTCTCTCCCATTGATGACAGTTTCCATAAGTTTTAGCAAACTTGGTTATGACCTCCACATGCCGTGTGTGTGTGTGTGTGTGTGTGTGTGTGTGTGTGTGTGTGTGTGTCGGGGGGGCTGGAAGGGGTTTCAGTGTTGGGCGGCTTGTGACTCTACATTCCACTTATTGGTGGGCACAGTTCTTTTGTTTAATCTTTCGTGTTTCGTTCTTTAGTAAAATGACTCCACTGTGTTTGTGAGGAAAGGGCCCAGTTGGCTATAAACTGTATACTTCTACTTCCTCTGCAAGTTTCAGGAGAAAGCACTTTTTGAATATTGGTTTTCTTCTGGTAAAACATTTTTAGACACTCATGCCCATAGGGAAAAACAATTTGGCGCTTTAACTGTGATTCTTGCCCTGTTATAGGGAAAAGTAGAGAGCAGTCGCTCACCTTTCCTTTTGGTCAAGTGTCTCCTTAGGCCTCCTCCGTCCTGGCCATATTGTGGACATTGCTGAGACAAGATATACAAGACCCTACTTATGGTGTCACAAGGGATGTATATTCCTGGTATTTATCTCAAGTTTGGACACTTTCAGTTTTTACAAAAATTACTGCATTGGTGGTGTCTATGTCGCTAAAAAGACTGGTTGATGGAATCCGTAGTGCTGGCTTTATTGGGAACCCAGAGGTCTCATTTTACACTAGAGGAAACTGAGCCCAGAGAGGGGAGTGATAGAGGTGCATGGAACAATAGAACCTGGTAGGTGTCTTTGAAATCAATTGGTCTAAAATTCCCATTTTGCAGGGGGAAAAATTGAGATCAAAAGAAAATTTGACTTGCTCAAGATTAGCTAGTGGATAAATTGGGATTAGGTCTCAGATTTCTTAAGCCATCCAAGTACTTTAAAACTTTAAAATGATAGTGGACTTTGAAAAGCAGTAGTAAAAAATGTTAATATAATTTATCTATCTATCTATATCTATATCTATATCTATATCTATATCTATATCTATATCTATCTATATACATATTCCAATAAACATCAATTTTTCTCTATAAGAGTTTTCTATTTTGTACACAAGATTCTCAGACTTTGCATGACTCAATAAATTATTGAGCTAGGCGTGACTCTGAGGCTGTGGTTTGGGGAATACTTCATTTTTGTGAGTTTCTTTCTGTTCAGTGATAAAGTAATAGGTACCATTTGGAAAGTGGCTTGTGCTCCTGGTAACATGCTCCATATGTCTCAAACTCCTCCCACCCACCCCTTCCAGGCAGTTCTCATGGGGCCACTGAAGACAGTGCAAGCAAGTGGGCTAACTCGCCGGCAAGGAAAATAAGCTTTGGCTACTGAATTACTTTCTCACCCTTAAAAATAGATTTTTTTTTCTAAGTTGTTGGAATGTAACAGACTGCTATGACCCACAAAATGCATAGTTTTACTGTTTTGTGCTTAGTTTGCAAATGATAAGTGGATCAGTCCGAGATTCAGAGGATGGAGTGCTGGCCGGAGGTCAGGAAATGAGTCTAGATCCCACTTTAGGTTTTGGGAACTCAGTTTGGTCTTCCAATTCTCCTACTTTAAAATGGGATTTATAGATGATGTAATACAGAATTGTACACCTGAAATCTATGTAATTTTACTAACAATTGTCACCTCAATAAATTTAATAAAAAAAAATAGTCTTGACAATTAATGTATGCTTACTTACACACCCTCAACTTCCAAATGTTTCCTAGAGACATGAAAAGCCTTATAATACATTTAATCAATAGTAATCTTGGTGAAGATAAATTAGAAATAACGTATGCATTTTTGGTTCTTAGGAAGAAAGATGCAGTATAAATTCTAGGTAATTCTACTCTCCATTTGAAGGGGCAGTTAGAAAGTTTGACATGCTGTTATTACACGCTACCATCTTCTCCCATTTAATCCATATTTTCTTAAACAATTCAGAATCTCTTTTTTGGCTATTTTAAGTTATAGTTCCAGCTAGGCAGAGAGTGTTAGAAGTTTATCCATTTCACTCTGAGTTTTTCACGTATGACACACAAGAATCTGAATTTTTGCAGTGAATGTGTGGGAGGTAGAATTTAGAATTTTCAGATTTTGAATGTCACATCAACAGCTTAAATAGCATGATTGCTTCATGAGGTATTTCTTGAATTTCATTTCACATGATTGGGTTCTGAGGTGTCTACATTTTCAAACAAGGATTTCTGTTTCCAGAGGAAAAGTAACCAAAGGAGAAATTCCCATTATCAGCAGAGCACTGCCTACTTTACTGGATTAAACAGCAAACCCATTAAAAAAAAAAAAAAAAAAAATCAGTTCTCCAGTCTTTAATTTTTTTTCAGCTCTTCTTTCTCCGTTTTTGTTTTCATATGCTTTAAAATTCTTTGCAGTCTTCCTTCCTAACTGCACAATATCAAAAGCTCTCTGTTCTAATCCTCTCCCTGGCTGCCTCAATTAATCACTTCTTTATTACAGAACTTGGCGTCTTGCCCTCTCATTCACCAACAAGCATTTCCCTTACTTTGCTTCCGTGAAGCCAAGGCTTCTCTTGTTTTCCTTTGCCATCTAGTTCTTCTCATTCTCAGGCTCTCATTTTCTTTCTTCATTTTCCCCAATTCTCCATTTCATATTCATGTATTCTCTCAGCCTCCTAAAAATCAACTTCCTCTTTCATTTACTCCGTAAATATTATTGCATGCCTGCCCTGGCCTTTTCTGAGGATGTGGGGATGAGATCTTGTGAGTACAGAACAAGAGCCGTAGTTGCTGGAGCTTACGGAATACTGCTGTGTGCCAGGGCTTGGGTTCATCCCTGTGAACTTTCTCATGGAAGCCTGCAGAAAGGTGGCTGCTCGCCCATTTAATCTAGAAGGAGAAGTGACTAACACAACTGCAGGAGGCTCAGAACCTGAGGCAGTAACCGCAGCTCAGACTATCTCCCAGTGCAATACCCATCCCACTAACTGATTCTGTGAAATGTGATTATGTCCTGCCCCTGGCTGGTGGAAAGAACTGTGCCTCTGTGGACTAGGACATGGCCTGACCGCCCTGTGGGGTCTGACGATCGTCTGGGACACGGACGGCTCTGCTTTCTCCATCGCCTGTCATGAGGGTCATTGAGCGGCCTGGGGAGGAAAGGCTGTCATGGATGTAAGCTTTTTTTCACTGTTATCAGTCATGTAATCCCCAAACCAACTGTTTTGGCATCAGATTTACTTATTAGGAGCAAGCTTAATTTTCAACTGAGCAATTTCATCGATAGTTAAAATGCTCAATGAAAGGTTTTTAGATGGAAGGCAGTGTATTCTAACATAAAATAATTGATGTTTTATAATTTGTGGTTTTTTTCTAAGGGTCTATTTATATTTATTTTTAGTACAGTATATTGTTATAATTTTTCCATTTTATTATTATTGTTGCTAATTTCTTACTGTGCCTAATTTTTTTAGTTTTAAAAAAATTATTAAAGTATAGTTGGTATATAATATTGTTAGTTCCAGGTGTATTTTAAAACTAACTTCCCACTTTATTACATAACAAAGTAAGAAAATTTCCGATACCTGCTTATTTAATTTCCTCCTAACACAGGCCTTTTCTAAAATAATAGTTATCCCCTGAATTCAGAAAATAGGTAGTGAGCATCTACAAGGCACCACTACTCCAGTGGGGACTCTGTGAAATAAAACTGAGGAAAAAACCCCTAAATATCATAGATGGTGTGCTTTGAATACCCAAACACAAGTGGTTTGCCCATTGGTGTGTTTGAGAAAAACAAAAAGGTAACATGAGGAAAAGATGCTCACTGTATTCACTTTGTGTCTGACACTGAGTGGAAGCCTTTTATGGCTCATTATCACGTGGTGTTATGACAGGCAGGATGAATTTAGCATATGGAAGGTGAAACACCACACCCAGGAGATTGCTGCAGTGATGACCATTTAGTTTGCTAAGCCTTTAACCCCTGTTTTCTTTTCCTTGTGTTCCCCTGCTGTGGACTTCATCCAGCAGGTAAGTGCCAGCCAGTGTCCAGCCTCACAGCATGGCTGGGGCAGGGTGGAGGGCTGAACCTGCCTAGGGCAGGCGCTACCTGCTCCAGGTAGATACTGAGACCTGAAATCCAGCCGAATCGAGATATGCAGTGAGTGCAAAGTACACATTACATTTAAAGACTTATGATGAAAAAAAGAATGTGTTTTTGAAAACTTTAACGAATAGAATTTTTTGGGGAGGAATTTTAGTGTCTCAACAAAACTGAGGGAAGGTTGCGATTTCCCGTGGACCCTGCCCCCACACATGCACAGCTTCATCCACTGTCAACATCCCCCCCAGAGGGGTACATTTGTTACAATCCATGAACCAACAGTGACACCTCATAATCACCCAAAGTCCATAGTGTACATTAGAGTTCACCCTTAGTTTTGTACATGATATGGGCTAGGACAAAGGTACAATGACATTCATCTACTGTTCTAGTATCATACAGAATAGTTTCACTGCTCTCAAAATCGCCTATGCTCCACCTATTTATCCTGCCCTCTCCTCAACCCCTGCCAACCACTAATCTTATTACTGTCTCCATAGTTTTGCCTTTTCCAGAATGTTAAATAGTTGGTTTTATACAGCATGTAGCTTTTTCGGATTGGCTTCTTTCACTTATTAATATACATTTAAGGTTCCTCCATGCCTTTTCATGGCTTGATAGCTCATTTCTTTTCAGCACTGAATAACATTCCGCTGTTTGATGTATCCATTCTGTATCCACAGTTTATCTATTTACCACTGAAAAGGCATCTTGGTTGTTTCCAAGTTTTGGTGACTGAATAATGCTGCTATAAACATCCATGTATTAATAAAAAGGGTATAGAAGGAAAGTACCTCAACATGCCATATATGAAAACCCTCAGGTAATATCATACTTAATGGTGAAAAACTAAAAGCTTTACTCTAAAATCAGGAATAAAACAGGGTCAACCCCTGTCACCACTGTTATTCAACATAGTGTTGGAAGTTCTTGCCAGAGCAATCAGCGAAAGCAAGAGTAAGAAATAAAAGGCATCCAAATTGGAAATGGAGAAGTTAAATTGTCACTTTTTGTAGATGTTTCTTTACATAGAATTCTTTACATAGAAAACCCTAAGGACTCCACCAAAAAACTATTATAAACAATAAACGAATACAGTAAAGTTGCTGGAAGCAAAATCAATGTATAAAAATTCATTGTATTCCTATATACTAACAATGAAATTTCAGAAAAAGAAATGAAAGAAACAATTCCTTTTGCAAGTGCAACAAAATGAATAAAATACCTAGGAATAAACTTAACAAAGGATGTGAAGGACCTATGTACTGAAAACTGTAAGATACTCTTAAAAGAAATTGAAGAAGACACAAAGAAATGGAAAGATATTCTGTATTCATGGATTGGAAGAATCAACATAGTAAAAATGGCCACATTACCCAAAGCAATATACATACAGATTTAATGCAATCCCATCAAAATACCAATGGCATTTTTTTCAAGAAATAGAACAAAAAAAACTATCAGATTTGTAGGGAATCACAAAAGACCCCGAATAGCCAAAGCAATCCTGAGAAAAAAGAACAAGGTTAGAGGTATCACACTCCCTGACTTCAGCTTATACTACAGGGAAACAATAATCAAAACAGCATGGTATTGGCAAAAAACAGACACACAGACTAATGGAATAGAATTGAAAATCCAGAAATAAACCCACATCTATATGGGCAGATAATTTTCAACAAAGGAGCCAAAATCATACAATGGAGAAAAGAAAGTCACTTCAATAAAGGTGCTGGGAGAACTGAAAAAGCCACGTGCAAAAAAATGAAACTGGACTGCTCTCTGTCACCATGTACCAAAATTAACTCAAAATGGATCAAAGACCTAAACACAAGACCTGAAACAATAAACTGCATAGAAGAAAGCATAGGTACTAAACTTACGGACCTTGGGTTCAAAGAGGATTTTATGAATTTGATCTCAAAGGCAAGGGAAGTAAAAGCTAAAATAAATCAATGGAATTATATCAAACTAAAAATCTTCTGCACAGCAAAAGGAACCATCGACAAAACAAAGAGGTGACGAACTGAATGGGAGAAGATATTTGCAAACAATACCTCCGATAAGAGGCTAATATCCAAAATATATAAAGAACTTGTACAAATCAGCAAGAACAAAAAACCAAACAATCCAATTAAAAAATAAGCAGAGGACCTGAACAGACACTTCTCCCAAGAAGATACTTCTCCCAAGAAATGGCCAACAGATATATGAAAAACTGCTCAACTCCACTAGCTATTAGGGAAATGCAAGTCAAAACCACAGTGACATACCACCTCACCCCAGTCAGAATGGCTATCACCAACAAGACAAATAGTAACGAGTGTTGGAGAGGCTGTGGAGAAAAAGGAACCCTCATACACTGTTAGTGGGAATGTAGATTCGTATAGCTGCTATAGAAAACAGTACGGAGGGTCCTCAAAAAATTAAGAATATAGCCATAAGAAAAGATGAGATACCTACTGTCATGTGCGACAACATGGATGGATCTTGAGATTATTATGCTAAGCGTAATAAGTCAGAAAGAAAAAGTCAAAAACTATATAACTTCACTGATATGTGGGACATAAAACTGAAAGCAACAAAGGAACAAGACAAACAAAGAAGCAAAAACTCATAGACACAGATAAGAGTTTAGTGGTTACCAGGGGGTAACAGGGCAGAGGGGTGGTAGATAAGGGTAAAGAGGATCCAATATACGGTGAATATATAGTGAAAGAGAACTGACTCTGCGTGGTGAACACACATGTGATATATAGATGATGTATTATAGAAATGTACACTTGAAACCTATATAATTTTACTAACCAATGTCACCCCAATAAATTTAATTAAGAAAAGATTTAAAAATCCATGTATAGGCTTTTATGCAGATATATGTTTTAAATTCATTTGGGTAAACACCAATAAGCACAATTGCTGGGTTGAAAAGAAAGTATTTTTAATATATTGGATTTTAAAAAGTATATGATTAAGATTACTTTTTTCTTATTTCTTCTTCCTTGTTTTAAACTGTGGCTACTAGAAGAATGTAAACTCACATGTGTGGCTCACTTTTTCTACCTCACAGCACTGGTCTGGAGACCCTGGGGAACCCCTTAGACGACAGTGATTCAGACCCAGCCCAGAGTCACAGGACCCACTCCAGGAAGGCAAGTTGACAGCCCCATGCCCCAAGAGCTCCTCTCCTCTAAACCAAACCAATCTCCACAAACTGCTTACCAAACATTCTAGAAATGTGTGCACATTGTGGAGATGAAGGAGAAGCCAGAGGGTACTGTGGTTCAACTTTTCCCCAGCTGAATAAAACAAGATGTTGACATTTCTTGCATAGCTGAGCTTGTTGATGAAGACTGATACTAAAACCCATTCAGGTCGGGGCAAGTTAGGCTCAGTTTTCTTCCTTCCTTAGTCCAGGCTGGTTTCCTCTGCTGCTCATTTATGACAGGAGCAGCTTCACAGGAGCACATAAGGCATGCTTCTGGCATCCACCGATATGTGAGTTTACAGTAGACAGGAATGCTGCCATTTTTATATCTCCAGTCATCAGAGTAGAACAATCCATGCCATTCAACCAGACGTTTCTTCGTGTCTGGAGCCTTGTCTAGAAGTATCTTTCTCCTGAAAGGCAGGGCCATTTTGAACTCATTGCTGAACTGCCCTGAAGGAGATGAGAGTCAGGAAGGGTCTGTCGGCAGGACCAACAGGGCAGAGTTGTGGCCGCTGCCATGCTTTAAGCTCTGAACTTTGTAGAGCTGCAGTGGATTTCAGTTATTTCCAACAGATGAGAGCTGTCAGGTCACACATTTAATCGGGGTGAGTGGCATTCAGAAGAGGGGTATCTGTTGCTCAGCAGAGAAAGAAGAGGGTACAGTCTGGTCTCAGATGGATGGTGGCCCTTCACAACTATTCAAGCAAGCTGGCCAAGTGTTTTACAAAGTTCCTAATGTGAACGGACCTCTGTTTGCTGTATGTGATGAGCTGCTTCACTGAGATGTGATGTTTATGGGTGGGCTATTTAGTAAAAGCTATGTAGGGTTTGGACGTTTCCTATTGTGGCTGCCAGTGTATAATGTAGGGACACACTCCCCGGGTTCAAATCTTCACGCTGCAATTTAACACCTCGATGGCCTTGGCCCAGTCACTTGACATTTCCTGCCTCAGTTTCCTCTTCTAGAACAGGAGTAATAATAATGGTCCCTACTATGTAGGGTTGTCCTAAGGCCTAAGTGAGTTAACTAGTGGAGAGATTTGACCACAGTGTCTGGCACATGGTGCGTGCTCTGGAAGCATTAGCTAAGCTGGTCTTTTTGGTCATCTTGACAAAGTCTGATTGACTGGAGCCCACCAGGGCAGAGGGTACTCGTGTGGTTAACACTCAGGTGCCCAAGGGGGGCATTTTCACAGAGCAGCCACCAATCAAGGCCTGTGTGGTGTGGCCCACCCTGCATGGTGTAATCTTCAGAAGCACTTTTCTCTGGGAGTTTCTGGGAATCTCCTATTTGCAGTGATCATCACATACACCCCGAATAGGACACAAAACAGGCTTTGCTCGGCTCTCTTGCTGGGATTAGTAGGATGTGTGCAAAATGACAGCAATAAAACAAACCTTTTAAGTTGAAAAGTCTTATTTGACATTATGTGCCCAAAGCCTGGGGATACAGCTAGAATTTCCCACTTTTCCGCAGGTATTTTAAGGTCATGCAGTTAGAGGCAAAGTGACAAGGAGCTGAGGCCCTGTGATTTGCTTTGCACGCACTGTTGATGCAGGGTGGTAGTCACCAACGGGGCTAAATTATGTCCTTGACTTCTGCATCAGGAGTCCAAGTTTCATATATGATTCTACAGCCCTGACTTGCTCTGCACTTCTGTCCACCCCCTTTTGTGGCTTCAGACTCAGGGACACATTTAAGGTGTAAAAACAATGTCTTTGATATAATTACCAGGAGCAAAATGTGAAATTCTTTGGCAATGAAGAACCGGCACTTAGAGAAGAATATTTAGCATGTGGGGCTGGCGAGCACGTCGTTTCCCAGCCCCGCAGGCAGGATCTCTGTGTTCAGGCCTGTTCTGAGGGCACAGAAGTGGTTTTTATGGACCAACGTAAAATTCAGCATGAATCTCTCCTCCTCGTGGCAGTCCTGGGCTCCCCCACTGGCTTGCTGGACACTCCCGGGGCCTGAGGGACCTCGCTTTGCTATGGGCAATGGGCTTATACAGATACCTGACCTTCTTTTTTTTTCTTGTGGGTTAGAGAGTGAAGTTAAAACTATTAAAAGCCTTAGGAGAGAGAGAGATTACTGGTGAGAACTCAATCCAGGGAAGTGCACTGAGTGGTCTACGGTACTTACAAATCAGTGAGTGTTGACAATGAACAAAATCCGAATGTATGAAGTCCAAAGACATTCATCTAAGCTGGATCAGCGTGCAGAAATCTCACCTGGGGCCACGGAAGGTGGGCAGATCCCCAGGTCCCAACCTGAGAAGGTTCTGATGTAGAAAGTGGGGGTGGACCTGGGGATTTTCCTGGAAGTCAGATGTAGAATCGCTGTCTTAAATGTCTGGGACCCATATGCAGTATGAACCAACAGGACGAAGGGAGTTACTCCACTGCATTCATTTACAATCACAGAGCTATCATTCACTGAGTCGCTCCTGGGTGCCAGTGGCATGACTGGTGCTTTCCTTTTGGTATTGCACTTGATTGTCATAGTGACTATCATGCAGAGAAGTAGGTGACTTCACAAAGTCACACGGCTAGGGGGCTCAAGTATAGAGTGCATTTGGCTGGTCAGTTTTAAACCAGATGCAAAGAACCAGCACCGTTCTCAGTTTGGGGCCATGACTGCTAGAGATGCTGAAAGGCAGACGCAGAATTAGAAAGAGGCTTCCATCTGTGGTGAGCTCCTCTCCCCAATATTTTTTTGGAAGCAGTGAAGCCATGTCATCCCCAATATCTCTCTCTAGAAGGATGGCTTAACTTGTTTTCTTTCAGTTGTGAAGTTAAAGTCATCCTTCCAAAGAAAAGCTTAGAAATTATGTCTTTTTGAGGGAGAGGCCAACACTTAGAAAGGTAACACAGATTTCCTTACTTAGAAAGTAAAGAAGATAGAGCCCAGCCTCAGAGCCAGAGGACCCCCAGCCAGTGTGGTGGGTGGGCAGGAGGCAGAACCTGCAGTCTCCCTAGATAGAGACAGATGCACTTCACCTTGAGATCAAGGTCTCCCCAAACGCTTTGAAATCCTTTGGCTTTTTGCTCCGAGTTCAGGTAATTTCTCTTGAGGACAGCAGCGTGTCAAAGGGATCATTGGTTGCGCTGCACCCATGGTGTATGTCTCAGCATCTACCTGGAGAAATGTTCATTCAGGAGCACCACACCCTACCCTGTAGCTGGCAGCAAACGCCATGAATTGCAGTGCAGAATCCCAGATGGTTCCATACTCTCTAGTGTCCAGGCCAGTTGGTCCCAGGCTGGCTCAGGCATCCCAGGCATTAAGGTCCCAAGTGCGATCACAATGGCAATGCTGAGCCTGACAGGGAGCCCCTGCCTTTGCCCACAGGGTGATAATTCCAGCTACTCCACCTCAAACTACACAGAGCAGCTCCTAAAAGGAGTGTAGGGAGGAGGGAAGTTTGGTTCAAGGCTATCTCAGGAGAGACAGGAAATAGAGTGACAGGAGAGGGAAGGCTATGTCTGTATGTGTGTTGGTCTGTGGACTGGCTCTGAGACCCATGGACAGGAGATGATGGGAATTCAGGTGGCTTTTTGGTAGCTGAAGTCCCCTGAGCTTTAGGGAGCATCCTGAGCCAAGGACACGTGTTCTCAGTCGTCCTGGTTGAGGGGAGGGGCAGGAAGCAGAAAGCTCTGCCTTTGACGGCTTCCCAGCCAGACCATCCATTAGCACATGAGAGTCCCCAGAAAGAATGGGGGACTCGAAAAGGGCCAAAGACAGTAGTGGTAGTGGAGTTGGAATATTGTCATTACTGTCACCTCATTAATGACCACATACTCAACAGTTGGTAAGAGGTCCAGAAACATAGCACAACCAACTTTTGTTACAGTTATCATTTGGCTAAGCATACTATGTACAAAGGAAATGTAACATGGTCTGTTAAAAGAACTTCTCGGGCTGAAAAGCTGCTCCATATCCAGATCAGAGGTGGCAGTTACCTAAGGCCACCATAAGAAGTGTCTTTCTGATGATTTGGGGGAAGAAAAGATCATTTCAGTAAATGAGAGATCATTTCTAGCTCATACAGATCTATTCCATGAAGGAGAAGGAATAACCATTATTTGTTGAATTTCACCCTTTCCTTCCCACCCTCCTTCTTTCTTCCCTTGCTTCCTTCCTTGCTTCCTTCCTTGCTTCCTTCCTTCCTTCCTTCCTTCCTTTCTTCTTTCCTTCCTTCCTTCCTTCCTTCCTTCCTTCTTTCCTTCTTTCCTTCATTGAACACTTATTGGGCCCTCACCATGGCCGGCCCTGCCCCAGGCCCTGTGTAGACTGGGGTCAAGTACACAGGCCTGCTGCCATTGCCCTGTGCAGGTGTTGAAAGGAGCCCGGCACGGGGCAGGAAGCACACAGGTGGACAAGGTAGGACAAGTGTCCATCTGTCCATTTATCCATCCATCCATCCATCCATCCATGCATCCCTCCCTCCCTCATCCATCCAGGCCAGGTTTAATTTTAATGAACAATCAAGAAGTCTCTAAGGTTTCAAGAAAGGTGCCAGTCAGACAGTTGGAGTTGTTTTTCTATAGGCCTGTCTTCCACCTGATGATTCCTGATCTCTGGCTCCTCCAACAAGACAAAATTTCAGTAGGAAATACACCTAGATAATCTTCTCAATTCCCCTCCCTCACTTTGTTTTCAGAGAGAAGAAGATGCTGGCAGAGACTGGGATTATTCCCCAAGCAATTTTTAATCTGAAGGAGCTTTATGAAAAATCCTAAGTCAAACTACATTTGTGTGGAATCCGCAAGTGCGTGGGAACAGGATGCTGCCACTTCCCTGACTGTGCGAGTTTTACCAGAACACAGATGGGCCTTAACTCTTTTGCTTAAAACCTTCTCATGCTCCACAAGGCCAGGGGCACTGTGTTCAATGTGGGACAGTCACCGCATGCACACCAGCTGAAGGTGTAAACAAACTGACTACTATGAGGAAGAATAGGAGACATTTTGGACAGTTCTGGACAGTAAGTTGATTAATATCAACTGGGCTAAGACTTTGGTGCAGGTCCAGACTTATGGGGCTTTAACTTTAAACACTGTGGTGTCCTCTTTAATAAAGACAAAAAATTGCAAATATAAAATTAGGTACAGAGTCGTAGAAGGGCCTGTGGGAGGGAGGGGCCCTGAACCTGAGGTTGCCTTAGCTTCATGGTACATCAACCTCTGCCAAGGCCCAAGAACAATGTTCGTATGTCCGTGGGTTGTTGTAGGTGACAGCAGTGCTTCTCAACTAGGGGTTATTTCCCCCTCAGGGGACACTTGCCAATGTCTAGAAACAGTTTTGAATGTCCTAACTGGGGGACCGAGTGGGTACTACTGGCATCTAGTGGGTAGAGGCCAGGGATACTGCTTAACATCCTCTCATGCACAGATGGTGCCCCAGAAAAAAGAACGATCTGACCTGAAATGTCAATAGTGCCGAGATTGTGAAGCCCTGAGTTATAGCTAGAGATGTAGTCTTACCGAATGCCAAGCCAAAGATCCTTTAGATTGACCTGGAAGGCTTAAAATGCAGTTTATGGGGGTGCATTCACAAACTCTGCACCAGAAAGATGGATGTAACTCTTGGCTGCGTTGCATCGGTACCTACCACCCACTGGTTCATGGGCCCCACTGGTTCAGTCACTCCTGGAGCTCTTAGATTCACACTCACTCATATAACCTGACTGGCTAAGTGCATTATTTGTACCTCAATACAATTGTGTGCATCCTTTGTACTCAGCTACCAAATAACATTTAAATCTGCTGCCTCCGTACTAAATTAATATATTTTAAGGCTTATACCCATAAATCATTCATTTCAAAATTCTCATCTCTTATGAATAAGTTCGTCATTCTCATTCACATTTTGTCACAAAAATTAGGAGTTTAGCTTTGCGAAGATTTCATTTCCCACTTGTCTTTTATGTGCGGCAAGATAGTAAACCAGCAGATTAGCTTTTCTTTCAAAACAGCAGAGGAGGACGAGCTAGAACGTAACACAATCAAAACAAATTGCTTAGGAAAATAATTCCTTTATTTAAAGGAATTACCAATAAGCAGGCTGCTTTCAGAGGAAACAAAAACTGTCATGGAACTAGCCAGGGTCGGAGAATGTGGAGACTGAATTATGCTCTCTTCTGCAGAGTTACTGTTCCAAATTATAGCAATACTCACATCATGTGAATGACTTCTTAAAGTGGGGTAAGTTAAACACTATGTAAAAACCAACTGCTCCTAACATCTTCTTGCAAGTGTGGACCCAAATGAAAAGACTCTTTGCCTCATGTCTGACCACCAGGCATCTCCTTAGCGGATGTAGCACTACCTGCCAAGGTTGGTCACATGCCACATGCACCCATTGACACTACTTCTCAGGGATTACTCCCCACCCCCAGGCACTGCACAATCATTTTCTGCAAAAACAGTCATACTGGCCAGGGAGTTATTAAAATGATAGTTTTCATCATATAATCACGCCTGAATAAAATGTTCTCATCCTGATTATACAAAAGCAAGTGTAGTCTACCAAAAATAAAAGATATCCAAGTGGAGCATTGGTGAATTTAGAATATGTGGATTAAAATAAAAATGTGATACAAATTGAGATTTCATTTAATTTTTTAAAAGCCCATTTTAAGATAAATGAAAGCAAAAGCTTGAAACTAATTTATATGTTTGCTGTCTTCAGATCATTTTCACTGTATGAATAAAGGAAAGAGGTAAATTAAAGTTATCCCAGGATATTACTTGTAAGAGGTTAAAGTGTGTTCTAATGGGCAGATTAATTCTGTGGGGAAATAACATTAAATCTTTCTGAAGCCTTGAAATTTCTCAAAAGCATTCTTACTGCTTTTCTTGCGTTGCAACAAATGCAATCATCTGGCTAGATAATCTGGCATCTTAAATAACTTTGCACTTAAGCCCTGTCAATTTGATCTTCCAAGGTTAATTGATTATTTCAACAAGCATTCTTGCCAGAAAAGATCTGAGTGCTTACATCTTTTCATTAATTCATGCTGTTTGGTGAGAAGGTGAAAAATAAGAAGGGGCTGCTTGATTTAACTCTTTAATTACCCAGTCTCCAAAGGAACATGGAGGAACAGGTCTGGGGTACAACTTTGCTCAGTCAAACTGCAGCTCCATTTCAGGCAGAAAAAAAATTAACACAACATCCTTACATGCCTGTGTCTGGATTTCTAAAGGACGCATGTGAATGCTCATTTTGTAACGAAAACAACTGATTTCATTGCGACTCTTTCCCTAAGCCTGACCCTCAGTGCCTCTCTGCAGTACCAGACCATTCACACTGGACAAAGCTTGTCTGAGGCTTTCTGGAATGGACTTGTGCTATCGGCAATCTCATATTTGTCATTGACATGCTTCTTTTCAGGGGCACAGCCAAGACCCTGGAGGGTCACCCCTCATGCACATGGTTCCAAAACTCATCGGCTGAACAGCAGAAGCTGGCCAAAAGTCAGGACTTTTTTCTCTTTTTCTAATGGGCATTAAAATTGTGCAGACATTAATGTGTTTCTTAAAAAGACAAATAGCAACCCCAGACATTCCTAGCCTGAGAAAGAAACTGCGTTTATCAGAACCTCCTACGTGGCGCTACAATTCTGTTTCTGAACACGACAAGTTCCAATCCTAAATGCTGGGAGAATTAGACATAATGGATTTCCTCTCCTGCCCTGCTCATTTCCTAAACTGTCTCAAACACACACATCGCCACTAACTTCTTTCCACATTCGCCACTTCTTTTCCACTCTGATTTAAGAAACTGCACCCTGTTTGCTGATAATTGGGGGCCTGCAGCCATCCTCTGCCCCCCCCCCCCCATCCTCTCCCTCTTCCATCATGTTTTATTTGCAGATTTGGAGGAAGCGATTCCAAATTTGCAGATTTGGAGGAAGCGATTCTTCCTTGCACACCGTGGCACAGCCTGAATGCTGGAGGAAAGAAGGAGGCAGGAGGAACTGGTACAGGCAGCGATGGCTCTCACCCTCTGGCTCGTGACTCCATGGGCGAGCACTGCCAGGCAGAGGCTGGGAAAGCGTCTGCATGCCTGGAGCACACCCGCAGGCTGGCAGGGCTCTCCCTGCCCTCCCTCTGCTTGCTTCCAAATGAAAGCAGCCACACCACCCTGAAATTGGAAGGAGAAGGCCACAGCTTTATTTACATAACACAAGAGATATAACAATCAACAAGCATTAATCATGATCATTACCCCAAATCATACAAAATAATGCTGCTGACCGCTTCCGCAGCTCATTGGTTATTTTTTGTTCCTTTTCTTTTCCTCTTGGAAAAAAGGGGAAAATGACAAAATCATTAGTGACAATCCAGGGTCCCCCAAACAAAATGTGTGTAAATAAATACACGTGAAGTGCTCAATATGTGGCAAATTAGTGCAGAAAATACTGAGATTTGTGCATCTATGGAGTCTGCCTGACTCTGAGATGTGACAGGTATTATTGCCCTCGGTAGAATTATTTAAGCCTGGTAGGAATCCCAGTGTCCGGGAATGTCAGGGGACTGTTATTAGACAAGTTTAATTAGGATCTACCCTGCTGCTCCTAACAAGCATTTAATTAACTTCTAGGCAGGGTAATTAGCTTTAGATTGCAGCTGATTTCCTTCCTCACCTTCTGTTGACACTTGGCCGGCACTGAGGCGTCCTGCGTGGCTGACAGTGTAATGGATAGCATCATTGAGAAGCCTAATATCAAGTCTGCAGAGTCTGAAAAAACACAGCCCAGCGATGTAGATAACAGACGACGTAACGACTGTCGGGTCCTGGTCCTCGGGTGTCATAGAAGGCTGTGGAGCCCACACGTAGACTCAAGGCCAGGAGGGGGAAGGCAAAGGGACATGAAGGGGAAGTTACCCCAGAAAAAAACCAGCCCCCCCTTCGGTCCTTTGCCTGCTTGGGCCACCCATGGGAGAAGGCACCTCTCGCCCCATGCCAAATAAGTTTTTGACTTCTAGTCACAGATGTACATGAGTGCCTGTCAGAGGCTCTGACCCAATGCCTGCTTGTCTTGATAACACACATAAAAAAACTGGAAGGCATTGGCCAGCCCACTGGCAACCCCAGGAACCTCCACTTTTTCTCAGAGGGCTGCATTTCCAAACATGGAGTTTGCTCTTCATTCCTCCTGACATCTCCATCAAAAATAATGGGGCTTCCTACTATGAGGCTGTTAACCTAAAAATAAAAGGCCTTTCAAAGTGAGAGGCAGCAAGCATTTATTTGAGATCAGAAAGAATAGGTATTCGAGAATCAGTGATTCAGGCAGAAACCCAGATATTGTTCCGATTAGGAGACGAAGAAAGGGAAAGGGAACAATTATGTAAATAGAAAGAAGGCATTTCTATTGGTGCAGAAAAGCTAAGTTAGTGACGCTGATTCTAAACAGTGTTTTTAATTTTTAGTCCAGTAATCATCAGTAACCATCAGTCCAGTAGTCATAATATCTGCTTTCTTGTTATCTTTGCAAACAGTTCTTCGGGACACAATGTTGCTTTAGGCCCAGTCCAAAGGTTGTGTTGCCCTGTTTTAACATTCCAGAGGTTTGAGGCATTAGACGACCAGGGCAGTTCCTCTGGGATGGCAGCTCCCACTCCATTGTAAAGTGGCTCTGTTTATATTATTTTTTACAACGCAACTTTGAACACTTGGGGGCTGCAGGATGAAACAGGCCTCCCCTGTAATGATGATGAAAGGTTTAGTAATTCAAACCCAGCTTCAAAAGTACATGTGCTTTAAAAGGAAAGCGGTTCATGTTTGCACATCCATGTTCAGAGCAGCATTATTCCCAATAGCCAATGATGGAAGCAACCCAAGTGCCCGTTGACAGATGAATGTGTAATCAGACTGTGGTCTCTCCGTACAGTGGAACGTCTTAAAAACAAAGGGAATTCTGACACCTGCTACGACATGGATGACCCTTGAGGACATGATGCTAAGTGAAATAAGTCAGTCACAGAACACAAATGCTGCATGATTCCACTGATCTGAGGTCCCTGGAGTAGTCAAATGCATAGAGACAGAAAATGGAATGGTGTGTGCCAGGGTTAGCGGCGGCAGGATGGGGAGTTAGTGTTTAGTGGATATAGAGTTCAGTTTGAGGAGATGAAAAGAATTCTGGAGATGGTGGCGATCGTTGCACCATAATGTGAATGTATTTGATGCCACGGAATTGTACACTTAAAAATGGTTAAACTTACAAATTTTATATTGTGTATATTTTACCACAATGAAAAATGGGTTCTTAATTTTTTACAGTTCATATCTGAGAACCTGAGGGTCACTCTCTGTTACTTTCCCTAGAAAAGCCTCTGGGGCCCTGCAGACCGAGACCAGACCTTACCATCTGAATTGTAGAATCACTTGGATCTGAAATCCTACTTTCTAGTCCTTGGTATATTTATTGTTAGGGGTAATTATGGGACATGGGGCTTGTTTCAAGATCTTGGGAGTGTTTCTGAGCCATTGCCCCCTTAAGACAGAACCCATATGTCTGCTAATCTAGAATCTACAATGGGCCTTGGAGAAGGAGGCTGCACCTTCATTCTTCACTGCTGACAGCACTGAGCCTCAGCCCTCACCAGGAGCTCACATGCAGGGCTGTGCTCACTGGCAGGTGTCCTTGCTGTAACAGGTGGTGACTCTCTTTAATATATGCCTGTGATGCTCTAGCAAACATTACATTCCACCGGAGGGAGAGTGTTGATGAGAAAATCAAGGTTGCAGTACATCAGAGGATGAGAAGGACTATATTGAAAAAACAGGCGGGAAAGCCGTTGGGGGGATTCCAGTCTAACAGAGGGTCATCAGGGAAAGCCCTGCTCAGAGGACATCATTGGGCCCAAGTGGGTGTTTATGAAAGAGTTTTATGGGCAGGGGGAATGGCAGGTACAGAGGCCCTGAGGTCAGGTGACTTGCCCAAAACTAGTAAGCGATGGAATCGGAACTCCACTGCAGGTATCTCTGCTCTTAATATCATAACACCGGGGCCCTCACCCCACATGTGAGCCATAGACATAACACAGTTTGAGGGGTAAATTTCCATTCCTCCCCTCTCCATCTCTCCCTATCCATGATGGTTGGGGAGTATTCTAACATTAGAGCTTTCATCTTCAGGGCGAGAGTTTGATCCTTGATAATATTCAGGACTACCTGAAGATGTGTATGGTCTTATCAGTCATTTTCATCTTTGTGAGAAATATGTAGGATGACAGAAACCACAGCAGAGGTATTGATGCTCAGGAAGCAAGATGAAACATCCTTGAATTGTCTGAACTTCTATCATGTGTGTTTCTATTAACAAGTTACTGTTAAATTGTTTCTGCAATAGTATTATTATTGCTTTTTTAAAATTGATCTGGAAACAAAAACAGTTAAGTTGCAAGCTCCTTTGGACTGTGGTTGACTCAGACACAGAAACAATGCCCACCATAGAAAGTGGGCACCAGGTGCTCTTCAAATTAGAAGCCACACCAACACATTTGTCTATACAACAGAGCCTGCCTTCTCTTTTTGTGACTTTCGTCAGTCCCCAGCGACTGGCCAGCACAGGGTGGCCATGCAGGCTGCAGAATCTCACACCACAGCTGTGACCCCAGCCACTTTGCCCAAGTTGGGGAGCTAGACACATGCCATCAAACCTCAAACACTGGAAAATTATTATTAAGCTCATACACTTGAAAATTATTATTAAGTGGATATGGTTTTTCTCCTCTTGGCTTTTAGAGAAAGAGTCAACACACTGGAAAACAAAGTGAAGCACAGAAAAGAAAACCCTCCACAAGTAGATGTAGGCACCTTATTTTTTACTGTCCTTGCGTCCCTTCTGCCGGAACGCTTCCAACATCTGCCTGCTCACCTACTCATTTCTCTTGCGTCCCTGCTCGATGTCACCTTACTCAGGCCCTGTTCCCTCCCCCTGTTCTTGTTTTCTTCATGAATGCTTATCCCCATATTACCTATTATGCATTTATTTTGAATTTGGCTTATTGCCTGACTCTCGCCATTGGAGGGTAAGGTGTCTGTTTTGCTTGCACTTTTATCTGCAGTTCCTAACATTGTCTCACAGACAATCAATATTTACTAAATGAATAAAGAATGAATAACTCCCTACAATGACATCAGGGATTTGAAAAATAGGAACAAATAAAAAATAGGAACATCCTAAGTATGTCCCGAGTGTGATATTAATTCAGTCAATCTGTATATTCCTGGTCCGCTGTATTCTCCAATGGGAACTGATATCCAGAGCAATGATCCTGAGTATTGAAAATAAATTAATTTACTTGATTAATTACCTCAACACATATTTATTGAGTGCCTACTACGCACCTAGTGCCATGCTAGGTGCTGGGATCCAGTCAATGATTAGAAGCAGGTAAGATTCCTTCTCTAAAGGAGTGTAATATGGAGGAAACGTGTGCTAATCCACCATTGCCCACCAATACTTTTAATTTAAAAAAGTTAAAAATAGAACTACCTTATGACCCAGCAATTCCCTTCTGGGTATTTATCCAAAGAAATCCAAAACACTAATTGCCAAAGTACATATGTAATAACAAGCTGAAGGGAAAGCTGTAGAGGAAAAAACCCAACTCCTAAACCATTAAGGAATATTCTGTTCTCTATGATAATTAAAGCAGGAAAGAAGAGTAAGAGCTTTCAGCAGCATGTCAATGTTACCAGAAGTCAGAACTAAAAAGGTATTTCTGGTTAAGCCTTCCAATAGCCAAATGCGTCTGCTCACCAATTAGTTTGTGATCTCCCACTTCATCAGAGCTTCCAGGAGCACATGCCTGCATCATACTTATGAAACGGTTTACATGAGTGCCTTCAAGCTCAGTGCATCTCAAATTTCACTTGGCTCCCTTCTTGCCTCCTCTTGCCAGGGGCTCGGCTGGACCCCACCTGACTCACCCTCCTGAGCTGTTCTGGCTGCTCCCCGATGCTCCCACACTCATGCCCCTGTTCATCCAGTTTCCCCAGATGGACCTGTCCTGCCTCACTCTTGAAGACGTATTAAAACTAACAATTCAGTATAGAAAGAAACATGCAAATGACCCCCATGAAAAAATAAAATAGTTAAGGATGTTAAAGTGCTATACAAAGAACATTCTGTGCTTCTTGGGGAGGATAAAAATCCTCAATGATGCCTGTCACTCCATGTGCAAAAAGGAGAAAATGACTGAAAACATTATCACTAGATTTCATGCATACAAATGAATTTGGGCAAAACAAGAGAAAGAGTGCTTTCTTCTCATTTCCTAACCCAGCCTTCCATGGTGGATTTCTAGTCCTTTCTCATAATACACGCCTATAAAAGACAGAGAGTTTTGGGGTCTTCCATAATTTTCTGCTTGGCAATATGAGCCATACTGCCAAGTAAGTCACATACACCCAAAAGTGAGGGAAAGCAGAACAGTGAAGGATGCATTGTATGATTTATCTCTTGGTTGTTCTGTGATCTTAGGCAATGGGGAGTGCTTTTCCTGAAGATATGAAGAGAGACAAGTATCTCTTATGGTGGATGCCTCTACTTTTCCAGGGCGAGGGCACAAAACAGTGAGGACCCCGGTAGCTGGTCCAGCACATCTGCTGGGTCTGGGACAACTGAAAGGGAAATCATCAACAAAATGAAAAGACATCCTACCAAACGGGAGAAGGTATTTGTCAATGATACCTCTGACAAGGGGTTAATATGCAAAATTTATAAAAAACTCATAC
The DNA here is from genome assembly GCF_057876585.1 of Rhinolophus sinicus. Classification (NCBI taxonomy): domain Eukaryota; kingdom Metazoa; phylum Chordata; class Mammalia; order Chiroptera; family Rhinolophidae; genus Rhinolophus; species Rhinolophus sinicus. The sequence goes on from NC_142516.1 coordinate 138,541,818, forward strand.
AACTAAACAATGAAAAACCACAAACAATCCAATTAGAAAAATCAGCAGAGGACCTGAATAGACATCTCTCCAAAGAGGCCATACAGATGGCCAATACACATATGAAAAAATGCTCAATGTCACTAATCATCAGAGAAATGCAAATAAAAACCACGATGAAATACCACCTCACTCCTGTCAATACGGCTATCAATAAATCAACAAACAACAAGTACTGGCGAGGATGTGGAGAAAAGGGAACCCTCAGGCACTGTTGGTGGGACTGCAAATTAGTGCAGCCACTATGGAAGGCAGTGTGGAGGTTCCTCAAAAAATTAAAAATAGAACTACCTTATGACCCAGCAATTCCCTTCTGGGTATTTATCCAAAGAAATCCAAAACATAATTCAAAAGAATGTATGCACCCCTATGTTTACTGCAGTGCTATTCATAATAGCCCAGATATGGAAACAACTGAAATGCCCATCAATAGATGACGGGATAAAGAAATTGTGGTACATTTATACGATGGAGTATTACTCTGCCATAAAAAAGAATGAAATCTTACCATCTGTAACAACATAGATGAACCTAGAGGGTATTATGCTAAGTGAAATAAGTCAGACTGAGAAAGACAAATACCATATGATCTCACTTTTATGTGGAGTCTAAATAACAGAATAAATGCGCAAGCAAAACAGAAACAGACTCAGAAACAGAGAATAAACTGATGGTTGATAGATGGGGAGGGAGTGTTGGGGGATGGGTAAGAAAGGTCCAGGAATTAGGAGGTACAAACTGTAGTTACAAAATAGTCATGTGGATGTCAAATGCAGTATGGGGATTAAAATAAATAATGTTGCAAAAATTATGTAAGGTGTCAGATGGATTTATCGGGGGGATCACTTCATAGATTACATAAGTGCCTAACCACTGCACTGTACATCTGAAACTAATACAAAATAATATTGAATGTCAACTATAATTGAAGAAAATGTGTATATATATATATATATATATATATATATATATATACACACACACATACATACGTGTGTGTGTATATATATATATATATATATACATATGTAGAGAGATAGATAGAGAGATAGATATGGTGCAAAGTACAGTGTAGGGAATAAAGTCAGTGGTATTCTAATAGCTATGTATGATGTCAGAGAGGTATACACTTGGTGGGGTTATCACTTTGTGAGGGGTGTAAATGTCTAATCATTATGTTGTTTTGTACACCTGAAACTAATAAAAAAATTGAAATTAAAAAAAAAGGAAATGCTATGGATCAAAGTATCAGCAGAAGTCAACGCAAGAACAGCACAGAGATGACACCTGAGAACCTTCGTAGCTGGGGACACAGTGGCCAGAAACACTGTGTGCTTGTTTAGAGTTTCAATTCTGTTACTGCCTAATGGTTTTCCAGCTGCTCACTGAATGTCTTAATTCCAACCTGGGGTTCATAGACTCTAATAAAAGGGGAAGCCATAAGAAGTTAAACAAGACAGGGAGAATTCTGTGCCCGGTGTCTGTCTAGACGCCTAGTTTTCATCAGTTCTGAGGATCCATTGGGATGGTGCATTCCCAAGCTATTGAAGGCTCTAGTTTTTATTAATTCTCTTGTTTTTCCCAGAAGAAAAAATGTGCATGTTCTTCCTTAGCCCCTCTGCTGTATAACCATCAGAGGGCTGATCACAGCCCTTGGAATTAAAGGGATTTGCTGCTCCTGCCTCAGCAGGCCCTGAAGTATGGTTTTCTCACTGGCACCCATCCCTGTCTCGTGCCATTGCCACAGTGAAATCAATGGACAGCTAAACTGACGGTTATAAGTGAGCTTCTTCCAGGGTGGCTGCCAGGATGGAACATCCTGGGGAACATAGGAGGTGGCAAGGTGCCTATTCTTTGCAGTCATCTGTGCTTTTTTTACACTGTACCCTTCTCATGAGCTGGGGGTCAGGGTCCACAGAATCCTGCCTTTTTCTTGGTGAACTGCTGACAATCTCACAAAGTCGGTACTGAAAGACCCACAGGAATATCATGCAGAGAAATGTGGCTGTTTGCTGTGAGAAAGGCTGTTCATGTTGAAAGTATTTGTAGTTGAAAAGCATCCGTCACATGGATGTGTGTCAAGGCACATCTCGCCCCAGCAACCATCTTAACTTTTCTCTTTATGACATGAGACTTCTCAACTTCTCCTATCTCTGGCGCCCAGCCAGGGCTCAGGGTTCCTCGAATGCACTCCCAGCTATAACCCACGCCAGCCCTTCCCACGGGCATCTCCTCCCACCACCAGCTCAACGCTTCTCTCTTACACACGCTACACCCACACAGGCCTCCTTTCTTCGCTTCCCTCCTTTTATTTTTATCTGAATCAAAGCTGCAGGTAAAGAAGGATGGGGGTAGGGGTATTCAAACAAGATGATAATCTATTTCAAGTGCTTGTCAAAAAATATGGTTGCCTATATGGCCATTTAATCTACAACAATGGAAGCAAGAATGTACGGTGGGGTAAAGACAGTCTATTCAATAAATGGTGCTGGGAAACCTGGACAGACACATGCAGAAAAATGAAGCTGGACCACCTCCTTATACCATATACAAAAATAAATTCAAAATGGCTTGAAGACTTAAATGTAAGATCTGAAACCATAAAATTCCTAGAAGAAAATATAGGAAAAAACTTCACAGACATTACCCGGAGTAAGATTTTTACTGATATATCCCCTCGCGCAAGGGAAATAAGAGAAAAAATAAACATGTGGGATTTACATCAAACTAAAAGTTTTTTCACAGCAAAGGAAACCATCAATAAAACAAAAAGGGATCCTACTGAATGGGAAAAGATATTTGTCAATGATATATCTGATAAGGAGTTAATATCCAAAATTTATTTTTAATAAAATCTCATACAACTCAATGGAGTATTACACAGCCATAAAAAAGAAAGAAATCTTACCATTTGCAACAATATGGATGGACCTAGAGAACATTATGTTAAGTGAAATAAGTCAGACAGAGAAAGACAAATACCATATGATCTCACTTATATGTGGAATCTAAAGAAAAGAATAAGTAAAGGAACTAATCAGAAACAGTTTTGAAGACAGAGGAAAAACTGAGTGTTGCTAGATGGGCGGGGGGGGGTGGGGATAAGGGGGAAGGTGAGGAGATTAGAAAACAGTCGGTAACCACAAGATGGCCACAGGGTTTTGAAAATTAATTTGGGGAATGTAATCAATAATGTAAAGATTTTGTAGGGTATCCGATGGACACGGGTCCCATTTGGGAGACCACCTCAGGGATGGTGTAGATGCCTGGTCTCTGCACTGTACACCTGAAGCTGAACAACAATGAATGCCAACTATAATTTTATATATATATACATATATATATATATGTATATATATATATATATATATATATATGTATATACATATATATGTATATATTTACAAGAAGCGGAATACAGCATTAGGAATAGAGACAGTGGAAATGTAATGGCTCTGTGCGATGTCAGAGGGATAGTGGATGGGGGGGAGGGTGGTTCACACAGTGTGAGGGATATAAATGATAAACGTCTAAGTATTATTTTGTCTTGTGCACCTGAAACTAATAAAAAAATATGGTTAATAATAATGAGTGGAAAAATTTCGTGTCATCTTATTACCTGTGACCTAGATATGGGGAGTCAGTGCCAGCCATAGAAAAGTCTAGAGAGGGCCATGCAGATATGGTGCTTTGTACTGCTCTGGCCTCCCTTCTCCTTTCCATGTTCCTTACTAATTACTACTGTTTTTTGCCTCACATCATCTCCAGTGCTCACTTCCTATCTGATTTCCTAGTCCATATTTTCAGTTCCTTAGGGGATGTTGCCACACAAATACCTCACTGTTGCTTCAAAGCCAATAGCCCTAAATTTAATTTACGGTCTCCCTCTTTCCACCACAAATAGATGGCTCTCCTGCAGATTCCCAACTTTTATTTATGCAAGGCACAGACTCTTCCAAGGCACAGATTCTTCCGCCCAAGCTCAAAATCCTGGAGACAATGTTGCCTCTTCTCTTTCTTTCCCATTGAATTGGACACCAGTTGCTAATTTCTATCAATGTTTACTCTTCGCTCTGTGTTCCCACTGTCACCCCGAGTGGGTAGATTCAGGCACCCATCCTGGCATGCGCCACACTTTGGCTGTTCCATGTTAAATGCCAGCCCTGGCCAGTGCATTCATCCCTTCATGGCTGCCACACTTCATAGTTTTGTAGGAATTCTTCATGTCTGCCATACGATCCCTCACTTTCTCATTATGTTTTAATTCTAGCTTGTCTTCTTCAACTTGTCATTGTTTTGTTTTATACAGTCAACACCTGGCTAACATTCCTTCTTGCATCTCTGACTTCCCTTCTGGTATCACTTTCTTCTGCCTAAAGCACATACATATTAGAACATACCCATGACAACAACAGTTGCATGAAGCATTTCACAATTATTCCTGTCTCTACTAATAATCTATGGGGGGTCATGGGGAGGAATCCAAGTGCATAATGCCCACATTTGTCACACTCCTCTTCACGTTCATGTCAGGCCTGGTCTCACCAGCATATGAACCGCTAGAGGCTATGGACAAGCCAATTCATCTCACAGGGCTCTCAGGATCTGACTGTAATGTTCTACAAACAGGGACCACTGACTTAGCACCCACTGCAGAATTTATTTTATGCATATATGGTCAGATGACAATTCAGCAGGCTAGAATACAGGTCTCCTGCCTCCCTGTGGACCTGTTTCCATTGCTGAGATGGCTGTGGTGGAATGCTTCCCAAAGACTACAGTTTTTCAAATCATTTCAAAATAAGAACTTACAATAAGTGCAGTTTCATTTTTGATACCATTACGTTTCTCCAGATTATCTACCCTTAAAATGCTGAGGTACCCGGGAGCCTGGGTTGAAGGAGAGGTGGGTAGGTGGTGGGCACAACTATGGTCAAAGGAGGAAGCAAAATGGCGGCATTTACTCCCTTCTGTGGCATCACGAGGGGATCATCACATAGTCAGCTTTGGAGGAAACTCTTGCGGGAAACTTCTTGGTGAGAGGTGTGGCTGGAAGGAATGGGATAATAGCAGAAAATAGCTCTGGAATTCAGCGACAAGCCATCCCTAGAAAATGGTGCCTGGAGGGATGAGTTAGTCACCATGGCGCAGTCACAGGAGCTGGGAGAATGGGAACAGCCTATACCAATCCTCACGGAAGATAATCATGGACGTGCACTCACACATTTGCTGTAATTAGATCAATAGTGAGAAGATCATTTTCATTCTCTCTCTTCTTTCGTCCTCTCTCACAGAAAAGCTGAGACTCCCAGATTGTTCTGAAAATGGCCTGACCTTTCTGATACTTAGCCTAAGCGGAGCAATGATAATACGGAACATTCATGTCATATTTGGTGCTTGTTGAATTGGAGCGTGAATGAAGTCGTCTTGTGACCTGACTCATTCATGTAATCTCGTCTTCGCTCTGCCTTTGGAAATTCCAGCAATTTTATCACATTTTCCCTCACATTAGATCATTAAAAAAAAGTTAAATCTTGTCTGAAGTGAGCTGGATTAGAAACAGACCCTGCAGTCATTATTATGTGCCACTCATGAGGGAAGGAGATGACACTATCAGAAGAGGGAACTTTCAAAAGAAAAATAAAAAAGAAGGGAATGGGGAAACATGTTTTAAAAAGGTAAAACTGTTCTGCTTTTTGTGGGGGGGCCTTAATTCTAGATTTCCTGGCCTTAACAGGATCCCTCCTCAACTGAGGACACTGCTGGGTCGGCGAGCAGGAAATAATGACTCCTGCTGCTGGACACGCGTTGTTTTCTCTGGGCTCTGGCCAGACAGTTTTCACTGCTCTCAGCTTTCTCAGCATGTAGCCATGATTCTCTAAGCACTAAATAGCTTTAATTTGTTTTTAAGAAGCAAATACAAATACACACTATGATACATACATTGTTCATATACAGTGAGAGCATACTATAATTTTTATTCCACAAGACGCTAGGCTGCATTGGGAACCACCAATAAAAATGAATGGAGCATTGGGAACAACCAATAAAAATGAATGGAACTATGGCCAGATGCTGCAAATGTGTTTCTATCAGATTAGCAAACAGCCACTCACTTGGGGCGGTAACAGATAATCTTAGAAAGGAGGCGGAATAAATGGGAAGAGATTCTTTATCAGTCCAGGAGATTGGAGACACCTCAGGTGAAGACAGGGTGATCTTCTGTGAGCTGTGTTTACTCACCAGCAGGTCTGCACACGTACTGCATTTCAATAAACACCATAAGCACTTTGGTGACTTGGAGGCTTGTAGATTGACTTGTAACAAAAATTATGATGTTAGGACTTTATGGGACTTATTTTACTGAAGCAAATTGCCTTCTGTGTACTTTTGTGATGGCCCAGTGCAAACACTGGCTGCTCCCAGGGAGGGGCTGGTGGTTGAGGACGGAGAAGGAGAATTCTTATTGAATACTTTTTTGTGGCCCTTGATTTTGCATCACACACAAACATCACCTACTTAGGAATAAAGAAATAAAATTAAAAATGGCAGTGGAGACTGACTCACACGTACATATGTTTCTGATGAAGCAGGATCTGCTTACTATCCATAGTTAATAATAAATCTCCTAGCATTTAACTTGCTAGGCAGTTGGTATGAATCTATGCAGATGAAACTAGGTTGAGACTGGCATGGGAGGTTTTCTCCAGCATTCCTAATTGATGTGCCCTTTCTAGGATAAACTGATATCACTGTTCAGTTAACATCACTTCCAGCAGTCACTGGGTGGACAGTGAAGCTTGGCCACCTTCCAGGGGTACAGGTAGGGGGTCATGCTTGTCTAGCCACTCAGTGATTGCTAGGTGACAGGTAGCATCAACTAAGTTTCTGATGTTGTGAATATAAATGGTATTTTGTGTAAAGCCTAAATAAATATACTGCCTTGATCCCTGGTAAAATTGGGAGGATCTCGAAAGACCTAAATGCAAGTCCCCTCCCAACTCTGCAACCATGGATAAGGTCTCCCAGCCAAACAGCCCTGCTTATTACAGGGGCCAGGCACAGTGCCTGCTCGTCCCTGAGTAGTGGGCTTCAGTTCCCTGCCAGCCCACGGAATTATTCAAGCAAGCCAACCACAGCCTCCCATGGGAACCGTGGGCACCCCATCCTCTGGTTACTGCAAAGCCCCTTCAACGGTGGCCCCTTGCTCCCTCTGAGTGTTCTGTGTGGCCCTGTACAGTGAGTGGTGTCTCCTCCTCCAGGGCTGTGAGCATGTGTGACTAATAACCTGCTCTGTCTCATCTGCGCAGTGTAAGGAGTCGGGTGTTTGGCCATCCCTGTAATCCTAAAGCAGGAATCCTTACCATCAACAAAGTGAAAAGAAGGTGAACAAACACATCTGAATGTAGTCCTTTAATCGTGATAACAGAAATAATACGGTTATTTGTGAATATCCAAATCACATCACAGGACAAGTTTATAATAAAATTTGGTAATGTGTCTATATTCCAATGAAGGACAGAGTGTTACTTCCCTTGTAAAGTACTTTCCTGGGGCTCTGAGACCCTGTTCTTTCCTATTTCCCTTCTCTCAGATCTTCTCCTATCAGTTTTTTTTTTTCTTCTGACTCCTCTTTTGATTGTCTCCTAAATGTTGGTGTTTCTTATGGTTCTGTCTTTGGCTCTTCTCTCTCAGCCTGCCTCATCTGGGCTCACAGCCCCGGGGGAGGAGACACCACACACCATGCAAGGCCACACAGAGTGCACTCAATGTGAACAAACAGGCACCATTGAAGGGGCTTTGCAGTATCCAGAGGATGGGGTGCCCACGGTTCCCATGGGAGGACATGGTTGGCTTGCTTGAATAATTCATTTGCATGGTCAACTTCTTCCAATATTCATCACTTCCTTTTATGTATATTCTATGTATACAATAAATATATAACCATTAAAATAAAACCGCTTCTTTTGGTACCATAGTGGGAGTGACATGGGGAAGCAGTGGAAACGCATTTGTAGGAGAAGTGAGGGCCAGGAAACAGGTGGAATGTACTTCCGGGCAGGCGGTGACCTGGCTGAGGACACAGGCAGGGGCCATGCAGGCATCTCAGCATGGGCCATGCCCTCCACTGCCCACGGCGCTGAGGTCCCATCCAGGTGAAAACCCGAATGAACCGAAATGCTCAGAAAATGGGGTAGATTTTGAATTATTTCTTCTTTTTGAGAAACGCGATTAGAAGTCTCTGTAACATGTATGAGAATATCTTTCTGCCTTTGTGAATGTAGAAAAGGAAACATAATTTGGCTTTTCTTTGCTGATTCTAGATTTGGCAGTTGTGAGTCATCATCCCGGATGTTATTTCTCACTATAAAATGCTAAGGATATGTATATACGTAGGAGATAGAGGTACTGGCTGGGATTAAGTGCTTTATTTTCCTCTAGACGTACAAAGAAATAAATACCTGGTGTCTGCCATTGATATAATAGCCAGGTTTGCTTTAAAATCTTGCTCCTCCACGTGTGGCCTGGCCCTGCAGCCTGGGCGTCACCTGGGAGCTGCTGAGAAATGCAGAGTCCCAGGCCTGCCCTGGACCTGCTGTAGCAGAACCTCCCTCCTCACGATATTCCTGGGTGTTGTGCACGCACACTAAAGTTTGAAAAGCACTCCTTTGAAGTGCTCTAAAGAAATTAAAGAGGGAAGGGGGATGATGAAACACAACAGCAAGATAGTGGTAACTGTAGGATGAGAGGCACGCGAGTTTTATTATACTGTTATCTCTACAATGGTGTGATGAATAAGGAATTAAAAATTATCCCTAATATCATCTCACTTGGTTGTTATTGATTTACTACTGCTAAAAGTCAATTTCTCTATAAAAACGTCAATCCTTTCCTCATATAAAGTCACAGTTTACTCAGGTAGGATGTAATGCTGGTTAATCCAATTTTCATTGTACATTAAACTCAATGTACTTGTTAAACACTCATTGAATGGACTGGAGGTTAAAAAAAATAGATGAATACAACCCACTTAAAAAAATGAATATCAATAAGGTCTGGCAATCGTAAATAGCTAACAAAAAATGCAGAAAGGGCTTTCCCCTTATTTCTTTACTTAGCAAACACGTCTGCAGAGCTTACCATGTGGCGGGTACTTCCTTAGGAAGTTACAGATATTAATTCACTTAATACATTTGGTCCTCACAATGGGCCTGCTGGCAGGACACCTTACAAAAGATGGGATTCTGAGGTGGGCATGGCATGTCTGGGCTTGCTTCCGAAGGTCCTCTGCCTGACCCGCACAGTGGCCTGGAGCCCGACAGCCTAGTAGCCCAGGAGGTGCCACGATGACTGTAAAGACCCCTGTTCACCCCCCCCTCCGCCCCACACACACACCTGACAGTGATTACAGGCAACATTGCTCAGCAGACTGACATGGGCTTTAGTCACCAGATGACTTGGTGACTTGGAATGCCTAGTTAAATCTAAATACACAGCTCAGGGAAATTGAGATGAAATTGATGGAATTAAGGATAGTTTAGAATTTAGTTAGCATTCTTTCTCCCCTGTCCACAAAAAGAAGTAAAAATGAGCAACCAGGTCAGAGAACTGGGAACCCACACTGCCTTGCATGTTGATGCTAGAGCTACGGCCTAAAAGAAATCACATTATGAAAAAATATACATTTTCATAAAGTGCAGAGATTATGACCTGCACAATTTGCATACTGTTTCCAAAACTGTATTATTTCCAAGTGGCATTGCTTGTAAGTTAGGAAGCCAAAAGAAACTTTAGTGGATGTGATGCACGCCTGGCCATGTTTTCTATACTGCAGAAATGGAAATGCCTCTTTAACTTATGGGTACCAACACGGAGAGGGATGGAAAAATGGGTACTTCGATACACACCCAGTACAACTGGGCGATGATGTTAACATTTTAACTGTTCACACTTGTTCACATTTCCACTCATAGGAGTTTATGCTACAGAAACACTCCTTATCTGTGAGGGATGCTGATGGCAGTGCTCTTGTAAAACTGGAAACGACTTTTTGCAAAAAAAAGTTGGAAGAAACACAAATGTCCCTCAGTAACAGATTGGTTAAAAAATAAACTACAAAACTGTTTGTGTAAAGAAACAGAAATATCAACTGAAAAGCAAGAGAATAGAGTGGGTCTACTTGTACTAGTGTAGAAAGGTAACCATAACTTATTATTAAATGTAAAATCAAGTTATGAAATTGTATGAAAAATGTGATTCCATTTTTGTTTAAAAATGATAATATAGGGTAATAAATAAATAGAACAAAAGGTCTAAGGCATATGCATCAGGCCGTCCACAGTGATGCTTGTAGGATAGGAGCCAGCAGGGAAGAGTCCCCTGCATGGTGAAAATAATGCTTCCTAAATTTTTACTTCTATAGCTTATCTGAGGGATCTTATAATCCACATTTTCTCTATTTGTAAAGAAAAAAAATGTGATAGTGTTTGCATCAGGGAGAGTAATCATTGTGTACAAGAGACATGTGCGACCAAAGGGGATAAAATTGGAGAGGGAAAAGAGGAAAAAGACTTAACCACTTAGGAGTATAATTCATAACAAAAGTTAAAAATAATAGTGTAATTGGAAGCATACCTACTAGTATTTTCATTAGCATGCCTTATTTAAGGTGACCTTTCTTTACTCTTCTTAATTTATTTTAATGACTAAAATAATTAATAAAGAATTTTCTTTCACTCTCCCTTTCTTCCTTCCTCCCTCCCTTCCCTACCTTCCTCTGTCTTTTCTTCCTTCTTCTTTCCTGCCTCTATTTCTTTTTCCTTTGTTTCCTTCTAAGATAGAGGCTTCTATGTATGGTGCTCCTGTGAATTCAAAAATGGCAGTGAAGAAGGAAATGGAAGTGAACTCTGCGCTGGAGGATCCACTTCCTGTGGCTGAGTCTGGGATTACTTGTTGCCCATGGGGCCGCGTAGACCAGAGCCTTTGAGATGAACCAGAATGAGAGTGTGAGGCCAAGCTCTGACACCTGCTCGATGGTGGCCTGAATGCAGGTGTCACTGAAACAGAGGGCAGAGCACCCTCATGACTTCACAGGCTGTGCTACCCAGGGCTATTGGAAGGGACTAGATCTCCCGCTTCATGCCAGGCAGGGAAGGCCCAGGCCATGCCAAGGCTTTCCTGAGATGGTTCCTTCTCTGTTTCTAGGAATGGTGACCAAAGGTTTCTGCTGCAGTTCCAGGTGGGCAAGGGCACTTTTCCGTACCTCCCACTGATGAGCAATCTCTTGGTAAGGGCTTTCCTCAACCACAGGAAAGCAAGTACATCCTTTGTTTGTGAATAGACTCAGTGGTTATAGTATGGGGGAGGGAGTATGGGGGAGGGAGTATGGGGGAGGGAGTATGGGGGAGGGAGTATGGGGGAGGGAGTATGGGCCAGGACAGCTACTGGGTGGTGGCACTTCTACGGGAGGTTATGATGCCCAAATCTTTCTCTCTTTTGAGTTTGATGCTGCTTTGCAGGGGATAAGCCACAATATAAGAACTGGTTTAAAATTGGAAAGAGATGAGAACAGATGCCGTAGGCTAAGAATATTTTCACTATTTTGTTCACATGGAAGTTTAGTTAGGCAGAAATCAATGAGAAAGTGAAAACAAATAAAAATTCATTCTGAAAAATGTTAAGAAGCAGCATATGGCAAGTAGGTAGGTGTTTCAGAAAAACAAAGGCACCCTAAGAGTGTTGTTCGTATGCTAGAAACAGGAGCAGAAATAGCATTTCCTACAAAGCACGTTTCTTGGGACACCAGGTGATGATTCCCGAAGAAATAAACCTGAACGTGAGCTTTTCACCCTGGGCTGGGATTTGGATCCAGCAGCCTTGGAAAATTATACTACAATCAAATGTATCAAATTCTATAACCAGCAATTTCAAATTGTGCATTCCAAATTGATATATTCTACACAAATAAAAGGATCTGATTTTGGGCTTTGAAATCAGCCGCCTGGCTTCTGTTTGCTGTACAATGCCATCTGACTTCCTAAAAAGCGTGAGGCCTTTTTTTCCCTCCTGCACCTGCTTAGCTTCAAAAATGTCAGCAGCTCATCTCAGACAGTTCCTTGTGATGCCAGAGCTGTGATCACCTGACAACACCGGGGAAAAGCAAGGTGAGGGATAAGGGAGGGCGGGATGGTGACGGGCCCTGGAGCAGGAAGGATAATGGGAACCAAATAGCTCAGGGCCTTGGCCCCTTCCCCAAGGGAAGGCCCCTTTCACCACCTCCTAACTCACCTGGAGCCAAGGGCTAGGAATGTTCTTTGAGAGGAGAAGCTCTAGGTATAGCAACTGTTTCTGAGTGATAAGAGGGCCTGGGTCCCACACAGGACTTAGAATTCCTCCTATTTATGCAAATATTCCCCAAGATGATTTCACATTTCAAGTCAGCATCATAGAGGGGTGAATATATTACTCACACATAATCAGACAGTGTCATGGAAGTACCAGTCAGATCTTCAGTCTGTGTGACCTTAGGAAAGTTGCTTAAGTTCTCTGACCCTCAATTTCCCCATCTGTAAAATGCGTTGTTCATGATGCCTCCTTCCTGGGGTCGTGGTGAGGATCAAACAATGAAATACGTGTCAAGTGCTCAGAACAGTGCCCAGCATAAATGTAGCATAACCGCTGCTATGACTACAGTTGCCATTATTATCAGTCATCTTTCCTTAAGGGAATATAGCCTGTTTCCCCGAAAATAAGACCTAGCTGGACAATCAGCTCTGAAGCGTCTTTTGGAGCAAAAATTAATATAAGACCCGGTCTTACTTTACTATAAGGCCAGGTATAATATAATATGATATAATATAATAATATAATACTAGGTCTTATATTAATTTTTGCTCCAAAAGACGCTTTAGAGCTGATTGTCCAGCTAGGTCTTATTTTTGGGGAAACACGGTGTTTCAGAGAAATAAAATGATAGTGTAGATATTCTGCCAAAGGCCAAGGGCTCGCCTAAACTAATGTTATTATCTAAAGGGAAATAGGGAAACTTTCTCTAAAGGGCACGGAGCTGCTTACAGGCTAGAATAGCAAATGATAAATCCACTGCAGCTTTAAATTTTCTTTTTCATAAATAGAAATATAAAAGGATCCAATCACTTTAAAAATTATTGGTAAGAAGAAAAGCTATATCCACTGAGCATAAGAAATAACAATCAGACTACTTCAGTTTTATGGTACCTGTTTAACAATGACAGTTTGGGGAGAAGGCAGAATGGGGGCTGTGATAGAGGTCTGAGCAGGAAAACAAAGGTGTGAGAAGGCAGGCGAGGGAGGGCTGGCCATGGAGCCACGGGGGGGGGGGGGGGGGGCGTGAAGTTATGGGCTTCAAACCAATGTTCCCCTGATCTCACCAGTCTGAGAAATACCACCCTGCCATTTCACAGTCGCTCTTTATGCCTGTTTGATACCATTTGTAGGTTATAAACTTATTCTGGAAATACAGGTTCATTTTTACTTATGAAACTTGGAAGATTTTGCTCAATTACCTGGTTAAAGTCCTTCCTGGGGAATCTCAGAGATGTCAAGTCAACTTTCCCTGCCACCTCCACGCTCTCTGTCCAGGGCACATCTGCCTGGCAGATGGAGACCCAGGCAGCCTCCTCTCTCTCCCAGAAACCTTTCCCTGCTGTCTATTCTCACGGTGAATGCTTCCCTGTTCTGCGTCCTACGCTATGTAGGATTCCAACTGTTCGTTAGGCATTATCGTATATTGCCTTGCATTACTGATTATTTTATATGGTTTACTTATGTGTATAAATCTCTTCCCTCAAAGCAGAGATCTTGGTGTATATCCTTGGAACCTTTCCCCTCTTACCCTGCCTAGCAGAGTTCAACACTCATTGATGGATTAATTAAAATCAAGAAGAAAATAGCTAAACTGGGAATCAAGATAAATTTAGGCATTTGAGATGACGAGAAAGAATATGCATCCAGGATTAAGAAGCTGTGGTACATTTGTACAATGTAGCATTACTCGGCCATAAAAAAGAATGAAATCTTACCATTTGCAATGATATGGATGGACCTAGAGAACATTACGTTAAGTGAAATAAGTCAGACAGAGAAAAACAAATACCATATGATGTTACTTATATGTGGAATCTAAAGAACTGAATAAATGAGCAAAGTAAACAGAAATAGCCTCAGAGATATACAGGAAAAGCTGAGGGTTACTAGAAGGAAGGGTGGTGGGGATAAGGGAGAAGGGGAGGGGATTAAAAAGCATAAATTGGTAACTACAATATTGCCACAGGGATATGAAAGACATTTTGGGGAATATAATCAATAACGTTGCAAAGATTTTGTAGGGTGTCAGATAGACACTTGTCTCACTAGAGAGACCACCTCAGGGATGATGTAGATGCCTGATCACTGCACTGTACACCTGAAGCTGAAGCTGAATAATACCGTATGTCAACTGTAATTCAATGTATATCTAGTCATGGGATATGGAATGCAGCATAGGGAATAGAGTCAATTGACTTGTAAGAAATATATACGATGCCAGAGGGGCAATAAATTGGGGGAGAGGAATTATCAATTTGTGAGGGGTGAAATGGCTATTATTAGGTTGGTGCAAAAGTAATTGCGGTTTACAAGGTTAAAAATAATTGCAAAAACCACAATTACTTTTGCATCAACCTAATACATTGTTCTGTACACCTGAAACTAAAAAAAAGAATATACATCCAGGGAAATTTTCTAGAAAAAATTGGAAACATGAGCAGCCGGGATGGAGGTGGTGGTTAAGCCATGAGACGGAGTCAAGGGGGCAAGGCCTCCAATTGGAGCTGACCTCAACCTTAGCCCAAATCCTTTATCTCCTGTCTTCATGAAAGTCTATTTACTAAATATTTTAATCCACAGTATCTGGTACATGGTAGGTGCTCAATAAATATTGGTTAAATGCTCAATGAATGAATGAGCTTCCCTGAAAATACAGTAAAAATAAAGCATTACATACGTGCTGAACAAGTTTGTGCAATTTAGTGAGTTGGAGGTGTTACCAATAGCTGTTTTGATAGGAAAATGATAACTCACCTCCCCATCACTCTTTGCCAAGGAGAGCAGTCTTGTGGAGCAAACGGCAGGAGGGAGAACTGTATCAGAGGCCACACACGTATGCGCAGACTCTGTTAGAGGGGAAGTTCTCCTCACATTTGGAAGAGGCTCCGCACTCCTGCAGGAGTAACGCAGATGTGGGACACCAACATTTGGATGTTAGTAAGCTAGTGCTTATTTGTGATTATACTGGTATTAGCAGAAATCACTTCTTTCCAAAATCATACTTTTGCATGCCTCTTTGCTCAGCCTCTTTCCCACAATGTGGAAAATACAAAATAGTACTTTTTATTCCAAATAGGGGTTATATCTGCCTCCTGCCACCCCCCTCTGATTCCAAAATTATTGCTTATTTTTACGGTTACACGTTTTTGCTTATTTTGAATACAAACACAGTGCCTGGTTTTCCAGAGAACCTTGCCTATCTGGGCTACACAACAGAGCAATGACTTCCGTGTTTGAGTGAAATGTGAGGAAAGTATAATTATTAAGTTTCCTACTGACACCTGTGATAGAGTTATGTGAAAAGATTTACACTTTAAAACATTATTTTCCAACTGTAAACCTTTTTCATGGAGAAATTTTCTGGACCTGGAGTGGGTCATGGAAATCTTCAATGTGTGCGAGCCTTAAGGAAAAGCCTTCTTTGACTTTAAAAATCTTTCCTTTGGAACATGCCCTGCACAAGTATTCAGCTGAGTCGGATCAACTGAATAGATCCCTAAGTCCAGTGATTTCTGGCAACTATTTTATAAATTGGTTTCCGGGAGGAACGCGTCTCTGCAGAGATGCTGTTTTCCTTTTCTTCCAAGTGAATGACAGGTCGCGCTGCTCTTTGTAAATAAGGAGCTGCCAATTCAAGGGGGAGGTGGGAATTGAAAGGGGTACCCCCCATACCAGTGTCAGTTGGCATGACATAGGTGGAGAGTTCAAATCTACATCCCAATGTTGTTCTTGGGGCTCCAAGGGGCTGTGTGTGGGCCATGACAACGTCTCCATACTGCTGAGAGGACACCCCAACCAGGCCAGCAGATGCAGCTTCATCGGGGAGCTCATCAGAAATGCACATTATCAGGCCCCACCCCAGACCCATGAAAAAGAAACTTTGGGGGTACATCCTGGCCATCTGTGTTTTAACAAGTCCTCCAGGTAAATCTCATGGATACTCAGGTGTGCGTATCACTAGACTACCCTACTTCATCTCCTTTCAGGAGGGAAGGCTTGAGTTTTGTTTCATTTAAATAATTATGCTGTGGAGAGGGCTCCCGCTGGACCTGGGAGTTACCATAAATGCTCCCTTAGGCAGTGAGACCTAGGTGAAGCCACTCTGGGCTACAAGACGATCTGCCTGTCTTGTCTTGGAGCATGTGCCTCTACCTGTGTTCTTCTGTGGTTCACATGCAAGAGACAGGTAGTTTGGGCTTTTCCTGCTCTTTCCATGCTACCAATAGGGGAGAACTCAGACAAATCTTTAGTATCAAGATATCAGGGGGAGCCAAGATCCACCAAGAAACTTTTCATCGCATACACTTGGCTGCTGAAATGTCACACGAGGCTAAATGTTCACAAGAGGAAGATAAAATTAGTCATTCAAGGCCAAATTCAGGGCTAAGACTCCCCCTCTTAGCTGATCAGATAATGTCCCCAGGCTTGCCAGAGGAAGTGGGTTGCTATGGTGATGGTAGGAGATGAGATAGAATTTGGAAAAAAAAAAAAGACTATAAAAATGTTGTAAGTCAAGAAAATATTCTTATGACTTAAAAATACTTGGTCTGAATAAAGGCAGGTGACTTCCATTGCCTATTTCTCTTAACGGAGCTGTCATCGTAACACTGGTCAGATTTCCTAACTTTTAAGACAAAGCAGAATCTTATTTTACTATGTATCCCAGGATCCCCTAAGATCAAAGCCACAGAGAGAAGGACCTTCATACTAACACCTCCCTCATGGCAGGCTAACTCCATGGCACATGATTTTGCTGTCTGTAGTTATACTTGAGAAACTGTGATTTAATGGATGCGATTTACTAATTATTGTTGCAGACATCCCAGGTCGGGCTGTACTTGGTTTCACACACTGCAACAGAGAGTAGGAAGCAGTATTTCAGAAGGATTGTCACTCAATAAGCATGAAATTACATTTAATCACAAATTTAATGTAAATGAATGTAATCAGGTAATTAGAATGTGTAGTGGCGTGATATTTACAACATGTATCAATGCACTTATAATGTTGTGTAAAATTATGTTAAAAATTCTTATTGAACTTTGTAAAAAAAGGCACTGTTCAGCGAAAGCAGATGATTTTAAAGTTCAACATCTTGATCACTTCAACATTTCATTTATGAAACGCTGTGTTTAGCCAATACTTTTAACAATTTGCTAAATATGTTTTGTAAAAATCAAACAATTTCATAGTTAGTGGAGTGCTAAAAAAGCGCTAGGATCTATTCTCTTGGCTGCATATAGCTCAAACAGCTGAAACCATTTTAAAAAGATGCTTCATTATAAATCATTGAAAATAGGAATTCAGAAGAGAAATGCTGACACAATCCTTTATTCCAAATGAGGGCCTTAAGCACCACCAGATTCCTGAATGTGACCAAATGACAATATCCGACGTGACTACTTGGGCAGAAATGATGCAGACGGCATTGCTCACAGAGGGCCGTCTACACAGTTCCAATCCGGTTGCTTCAAAGTAAAGTGACCCAATAGAAGATACAGCTGCTTTTCCAAATGTATCTGTGTAAACATCTTGATGTGTGGCTGTTTTCAAAAGGTGCTTTTAGGAACTCCTGGGAGGCCCCCCAGACAAGGGTCTCAGGGCTGACTTGGGGTACCTAGTGGGGAGCTCTTGGAGGGCCTGGGTCTCCAGCATCCCCACCTGCCCCAGCAAGGGCACTTTTGCCCTTATGTGCTTCATACTGAGTTTCCTGAAAGATTTCATCTGAAAAAAGGATACTGATGCTGAAAATGTTTGGAAATTGCTGGTATACAGAAGAAGCTTCATCAGATTACGGCAGGATTGGGACTAATATTAGGCTGACAAAGGCAGGACCAGGGGTCTCCTGTAGAGGACAGGGCTGAGCATACACCCAAAGTTAGGGAGCTCACAGATAAACCCAGAGAGGTTAATTAGTACAGGAGGCAGGTTCTGCAGGTCTAGGTGAGAGGGGGTCTTCACACTCCCCTGGGTATACACAGGATCTTCTAGTGTCCAGGGTCACTGTTGGCTTTAATGGAATAAAGTCCCAGAGTTTGTTTCCCAGTGTGACTGGAAATGTACCCCCTGTCTGCCATTTCATTTTTTCTTTCTCCTCTTTCTCTCCCTTCTCTCACATTAAAAGAAAGGCAAATATTTCCCCTGTCCCAATCTCACCATGATGTGTCATTGCAGGCTGTGAAAACCCCTGGGGACCCCAGACAAAGGGACAACTAAAGCGGGCACTTGAGGGAGAGACCCCACAATGTGAAACTTTTGAAGGCTATGACCCTCCTCTCTGTCCATCTATATGTCTGTCTCTATGTATCTTGTAAATAGAAATCAGAGAAGACTGCACAGGACTATGTGTTCATACATGTTCACTAAAAATGAAGTCATCATTTTTCTGATAATCATTAGGGATGTTTCCGAATTATTTGGTTCTTTTTCTTCTGGGACATTTGATTAAAATTTACTTTTTTACCCCTTGGAGTTAGGGATGGCCATGGGCTTGTTTCAGCCACTGTAGAAAGGATATGTATATTTAATTCCTGTACTTGACCCCATTTTCCCTTCCTGGGCATAGTAATTTAACCCTATGCTGAGAAAGCACCCTCAGCCAAGCGCTCTGAGTGCCTGTGATGAGCAGATACCCACCCCTGCCCCACGATCCACCCTAAACATGGAGTCATCTCATGTGAGGTGCTGAGACTTGGGGCTGTTTGTTAAAGCAGCATAACCTAGCAACCCTAGCTAATGCAGAAGGTACATGTGAATGGGCTGACTGCTATGACAAAAAGAATTGGATTTTCTCATTAAGGTATGTGGTGAACATTTGCTATAAATAAAATAAGCTAAATTATGTAGCTCCAACATATAATACATTAGAACACATATCCTATGTAACTGTTTAAAATTATGCTATGAAAACTTAAATGTCATCTTAAAAATGAATGAGGGGGGTACATAATTTTTCAAGTGTTAAAAGCACATGAACAAAGAAGGTCAAAGACCCTGGACACCCCTAGTCCAGAAAATCAAGAGACAGGAACACAGGCTAGAGGCTGTTAGGGGTTGAATTGTGGCCCCAAATGCACATATTGAAATCCCCATTCCCAGTTTCTCAGAATTTGACTATTTAGAAATAGGGTTGTTGCAGATGTAATTAGTTAAAATGAGGTCATACTGGAGGAAGGTGGGTGTTCTTATAAAAAGAATGCCAAGTGATGAAACAGACAGCACCCAAGGAGAAACCATGGGAAGATGGAGGCAGAGACCAAGGTGATGCTTCTATAAGTCAGGGAACATCAAAAATTGCCAGAGACCACCAGAAGATGGGGGAGAGCTTGGAAAAGATTCTCCCTCACGGCCTCAGGAGGAACCAACCCTGCTGTCTGCTGACACCTTTTCCTCAAACTTCTGGGCTCCAGAACTGTGACAATCAATTCCTATTGTTCAAATTGCCCAGCGTGTGGAGCTTTGTCAGAGCAGCCTCCAGAAACGAATACCGAAGCGTACGGAAGAAAGAGTGAGAGATACAATGAGAAGTAAACTACCAGATGAAGGTCTGACTAGCAGGTTTGGCACCTTCAAGAAGGGAGCTGGACTGAGGAGGCTGCTATTCAAAGTGGGGCCTCTGAATCAGTGTTCTCCCTGGGGTCAGGAGAGCGCTGAGAGGGTGATGATATGGTGGGACCCTAGAGAAAGCAGGACGGCCAAGGCTGGGGTCTGGGAGCCCTTCCCCATCCTTGGAGAAGCCATCTTTGTCCGGGGATTTGAGATTCCACAGTGTGTGTGCTGTGGCTACTTGTGACCCAGTATTACTCTCTGAGGCCATGATCCTTGCTGCTTGGACAAGCCCTCTATGTGTCTTGGGAAAGCTGGCCAACGTGTGACTAACATTTCTAGAAAAAGAAGAAAAAAAAGCTGACCAGATTGATTAAATATCCCCTCAGTCATGGCAGGAACCGTTTGCCAAAACATATTTGGGTTCTATGTGGTATATCCCACATAAGCCTGTTAGTATTTACGAAACATGCTCATGCCCCAGCAAGCCTCTGGGTCTTAGAAAGCCGAGGCCTCTCTGTCTGATTAGATTTCATATTGGATTAACATCAGTACAAATGAATAGACTCAATATGCAGTAAGCAGAACGTTTGAAGAGCTCTGAAATACTGGCGTTTGGAAATATTGACCTTTATGTGATATCTGGGCTCATCAAAGAGCACTGGTCAAGGCATTATGGCGGGATTTATTAGATTGCTATCATGCATTTAGGTCATACCTTATTCTTTACCTTATTTAACCCTGCCAAGGTTATGGGGCCCCGAGAAGCAAAGTCTGCTCCTAATATCACAGCCTGGTGAGGGAGTGCTGGGGTGAGGATTCCCATCCCAAGCCTACATTTTAACACCATGCCACACTGTCTCTCCATGGAAGTGTTGGAAAATATTGGTTAAAAGGAGAACCTCACTGAAGAATGGCCAGATGGACAGAACTACGCCTGCCTGGATGGATGGGAGCCCCAGGGGATGAGGGAAATGAGCGAGCTTGTCTCCCAGGCAGGGGGGCCTGCTCAGGTTCTTGGCCTCGCAGAATCGTTTTGTGCCGCTTGCATGTCCGCCAGCCTGGCTGAGTGGAGCTCTGATAGCAGACGGCTTTGTTCCTATCGTCTTTCTTTAGCTGCAGGGCTGTGCCCTTTGCCCAGGTCTAGTTTCAACAGGTGCCAGGGACTTAGTGGGTCAAAACAGTAAGGCGCATTCATCCTTAAATCGCTGCTGTCCGCCAGCACCGTTCATCAAAGTACGGCCATGCCTCCTCCCATCCATTTGGGCACAAGTCTCCCGTCGGGCACAATGATTTATTCATGTCTCCTCAAAGATGAGTATCATATGGGACTCATTATATGATGGATTTCAGCTCATCTGAATGATTGCATTGCCCGTGTGGGACCTGTCAGAGGCTCGGGGCCCTGGGAACTGGACACCTAATACCGGAGGCTTCGTGGGAACCCTGTCCCTGGATGAGCCCATCTTGGAGACTCAGAGGCATGTCAGCACAGCTTTGGGGTTTGGCTCTGTATGAAGGAGCTGCAGCAGGGATGTCTGGCCTTAGGGAGAGCCAACTGTATAGTTTGCATGTTGTACAATTTTAGCTGCAAATGGAACCTTGAGGCTTCTGGAAGCTGTGTGTTCCCTCGGCGTGCAGGCTGCGCTGTGCACAACTTGCTCTTGTTCCTCTAGGCCTCAGATCTTTGCAGATGGAGAGTTGGAAGTGTGTAGTGATGGGATGCCTAGGGTCCCTTCTACGTAGTTCGTGTTCTGCCCCAGAACTCAGTGGAGAGCCACCAAATTTCTAAAGATGAGCTTCGCCCAGGAAAATCTCAAAGTGTAATTCGATATTTATTTTGGCTGTAAGAACACATAGTGAGGCACAGTGGGGTTTCAAATGGGATTTGAGGATATGTGCTGGAGAAGTGTCCAGGGAAGTCACCAGGCGGCAGATCCTGAGAGGCTTCCCAGGTCACACTGGTGATTGCCTTTGGCAATGGGAAGCCATTAAAGAGTTTCAAGCCAGAGACTGACACGAGCAGGCTGGCCTTTAGCAAGTGGACTCTAATATCTGAACCGATGGTGCTTTGCAGCATGTGGGACTGTGAGCAAGGTAACCTGTTAGGTGGCTGTTGTGAAAAATCCAGGCAGGACATAATACAGACAGAGCTAAGGACTCAAATAACAGATAAAGGCAGGTTTAGCATGAACACCCTGTAGAGAAATAAAGATTTCCAGTACTCAATGCTTAACCTCCAACTCCTGTCTCAATGCCAGAACGAATCCAGGAAACTACAACTGGACCCTGATGTACATACGTAGAAACAAGGTCATTCGAAAGGAGGTAGTACCCGTCAGACTGCTGTGCAAAGAAACTTGCTGTTGGGAGGCCACTCTCGCGATTGTGTGAAGGCTGCTGATTTCAAGATAGTTCTGCAGGTCACTTACTATCTTGTAACAAGGATAATTTTGAAGAAAATATCCTAATAACATCCCATTGTCACGCTAGACAATACAGTGACTTGAGGCATATTGCATTGGCACATAATAGAAGTCACCTTCAAGATAAGAGGGGAAGTAAGAGTTCTGTCCTTTTCTATACTAACAGACTGCCTTCTATTCTAAGGTAACCACCCATCCCTCCGGAGAAGGCAGGCAGAATCAATGTATATGGATGTAATACGTGGCTGTTTCTTCCTAACAGTTCTGATTCCCACTGACTGAGACCTGTCGTTAGACATAGAACTGTCACCTCTGTCCCTCAGGGCATCCATGGTCCCAGGATGCTGGGATGCTCGGTGGTTTCTGCAAGGTGGGAGTGAGAATACATATCTAAAGACGGGGCTTCTAAACTACGTCCAGTGACTTGTCTTGATGTGTTTGAATTTAAAGAGCCTGGTCCTATAGACTGGGAATCAGGCCAGGCTCTCTATAGGAGAAGCAGATTAGTATGGAGCCCTTTCCCTCTAGATGCACTGCAGTATCAGATCTGCACAAATTCAAAGAATTTTAAGACATAGGATTCAGGGGCAACATCAAATTTTAGAGATTTCACCCTGGACCATTGAGGCACCTGAGGAAGGACCCCAGATGAACATCAGTTCAACACAGAGATTCAAGTGACTCTCCTGTATCAGTCTTGAGGGCAACCAGAAAGGCTTACGGAGATTCTGAGGCAGGATCAGCCCCTAGTCGAGTGGGTGAAGCATGAAAAACATGAGGAATGACAACTAAACATGTTGCATGGGAGCCTCTGGCTTTCTGTCACTGAAATTATAAATATGAAATAGGTTCCAGAGAGAGTGTGTGAAACGACAACTGTCATGAGACAATGGGAGCCCTGGAAATGCACCCCATCACCCTCTCCCTCCACGGTCTGGCTCATCAACAATGGAGAGAGATCCTGGTGACCGACCATGAATTTCAGGAAACTAACAGGTTGTGCACACTTGGCCAGGCTGGTTCCACATTGTTTCTGTGCTGGAAGCGCTTTCTCAATCAGCCCTGATTGTGTGTGGTCATTGATCTGGCTCACATGCTCTTTTCTAGCCCTGCTAATTTTGGCCACCACCATTCACTACCTTCACTTGGCAGCTCTCAGGCAGGTTGTGCTCGTCCTACTACATACAGGGTGTTTAGATTTTCCAGTACTGTGTTTCACCCTGGTAAGGTAGAATTTAAGCAGGTGGGTAGGCCAGACCTTAATCCATACGTTAAAATTTCTCCTATTGATGACGTATTACGAAGTACCTAGAGCTCTGTCTTCCTTTATTCATTTTATGTTGAAAGTGGATGGGATGATACAAAGCAAAGCATCCAGAGACCCTCCCAGACAATCATCTTTCTTGGCATATATAGTTACAGGAGGAACTAGAAAAGTGCTGCCCCAATCAACATTAGCTTTGGTCCTGCAAGCCTTCTGTCATTGAAAAGGGGGTCACCGATGAACTGGCATGTTTGGATAATGGAGATATAATAGCCCCCAGGAAATGTCCTTCCCCTTCAAAAGATCACTAAAAAGGTATCCGAAGACACTTGGGGTATAAATAAAGAGGGTCCCCTTGGTCATTCACCCAGCTAAAATACCTCCCTCCAGGTGCTACCTACAATGCTACCAAGATGTCACCCACTGCTCTTCATACCTGAAAGTGCTGCTCAAATCCCCTGGGGCTCCTGCTGAAATGGAGATTCTGATGCAGTGGGTGTGGGGTGCGGCCTGACATGGTGCATCTCTCAGAAGCTCTCAGGGTCTGTGGACTGCACTCATCTAGCAAGGTTCTAGGACTTTGGTATTTGCCTGAGGGAGAAGACAGGCACCTGATCTCTGAATGACACTGACTTTGAAGTCAGGTGCTCCTGTGCCTGGGCCTCGATAGACACCAAGGGCTTCTTTGACCTGAAAGCTTATCATAGATAGGGTCCTTGTCACCCCTACCAGCCACAGTCACATGGGAATTTCCCGTGTGCCCATGATGATCAAGATGGGCCTGTGGAAGTCACACAATGGGTCCACCAGAACCTCTATGAGGTGCTGGCCTGAGAACCGATATCTGGCTCATAGCCAGCTCTTCCCAAAGGGAAGGACCTATGGCTGTATCCCCACACGTGGCCTCAGGAGCTGCCATGTGGGAAGGCTGAAGGGCTCATTCTCTGCAGAATTGAAGGAGTATTCATTTACAGGGTTCAATCCTATGTATGCATTTGGGTGACTGGGTCTGATGAAGGGAGTATTGGGCTTAGAGGTATATAGAGCAAGTCCCTGGGGATCTAGTGGCTATAATTTCCAATTCATATTAAATGCTAACTGCAATGTAGATAGCCACTGGACCTTTGGTGAGAGCCATTAGAGCAGGTCAGATATCTCAGAGCAGGCAATGGGAGCATGAACCGGGCACCATGGAGGGAGGGGCACTGCCTTAACACACATTTGGTATATATCAGCTGCGTGCAACACAAGAGGCCAGGCATATGAAACCTGTAAGAAAAACAGAAATTCACTGCTTTACCTGTCACCAGGAAGACTAGAGGAAATAAACAAAGTGGGAAAACAAGATGTTGGCTAAATATCTGGAGATCAAGGTACAAGGAGGAGAAGCTGACTGTCCAAGTTAGAACCACGAGCTCAGTGGGGACAAGAAAGATTCAATCCAGGACCTCACAGTCATGTATAATCATGGAGGCCTTGATGACTTTTCTCTTGTCTGGTGTGGTCCCCCTAATCCATGATGACTTCTGAACTTTGCTAGAACCATTCAGGCTGAATACAGCCTCCATTTACTAATATTACCTTGTCCACTTGTGATTCTAGGATTTGTAGCCTCTAGTTACACCAGGACACCTCTGTGACAAGGCCCAGAATACCAAAGAGACCCTGATAAATGACACACCTTCCTGGCTAAATAAAAATGTATATATTGGATCCAAATTGGGGAGGGCCATTCTCAGACCCAGTGGACTAAGATTCTATCTCAGTCTAGAGATCATCTTATTCTGAATCACATAAGACAAAAAGTTGATACAAAATGGATAGGTCATAGAGTTAGACATTAAATGAACCCAATGACAAGGAAAACATATAAACAAAAGTGCCCACCGATGGCTCTCCTCTATCTAGTCTGGTGGCACTGGGTCATAGTCCTGTTTGCTGCTGAGCCAGGGCTCACCAAGAACCTTCTCTCATTAAGAGTGAACAATGGCCAAGTTCATTGTTGCTACTCAAGTGTGCTACTCAAGTGTGACTCCTCCAACTGATGGGACAAAGTGAGGGGAGGTGGCTGTGCCAGGAGATGCTAGCACAGTCTTGGACTAGCACGTCACAGAACTTCTGGGTCATCTACCACAAGACTCATTTTTCCTTCATCTGGAAAAAGCTCGGCTTAATTGAGTGCTTTGTGCTTTGCTAAATAGGTTTTATTATTATTTAAGTGTAGAGGCCAATAGATCAGGAGGCAGCTGCTGATCTATTTAGTAACCAACTGAAACGAAGTTGGTTACTCACAGTTCCTAGTAGAAAGGGGCACATTACGCCCTACAGGGCCACATGGCGAAGCACCAGGGTGGGTCAGGAGGAAGAGTGATTGAGGGGAAAACACGGGCAAGAGCGTTTACTGTAGTCTGTGGCAAACGAATGAGCAAGGCAGGGCAAGCAGGCTTAGGGCTGGCGAGTGTGAATAATTCCATCAGGCTCTGGGGCAGAGGACTTGTCCCTAGTTGTCTGGTACCCGGCTCTGTGCTGATTAGGGTAGGTGAATAGTGGCCCTGAGTGTGAGAGCTGGTACAGGATGTTGTTGGTGGTGTGGATTTAATCAGCTTCAGTCAGGCCTCAAAATTGGATCAAAACAACATTTAAAAAAACTGTATTACATGTTGAGAAATCAGAAGACCGGATTGGTTTATTCCTCAAAGAGAATGTGTGTGTCTATCTGTATATATGCCTATATGTAAAATATATATAATGTATAATTCTTGTATTTTACATATGTATATTTCCCACATTATTTATTACAATATATAATATAGAGAGAAGGTTCTCTTTATATACATTGACAATGTTCGCTCGTTATATAGATGGATATTTTATATCTAATATAAAATATGGGAAATATCTGCAAAGTTTTTATACCTTGCCATGAGAAGATATGAATACTTGCTACTTTGTAAATCCTGTTCTTAAGGTTAAAGAAATTCCCACTCTTAGTGTACGGATGAGAAAGGAGGCACTGTCAGGGGATGCCATCTTTGACACCTACTTATATTTAATAAAGCACCGATCCCCTTCCCCCATGGAGGCAGTAACCAGGTTGAGTATGCAGAGTTTGTCCACCAGTACTAAGACACAGTGGCAGGTCTTCACTCTTCAAAATTTTTAACTAAGAAGAAGAAGCTCTATCAATGGGGGAATGAGAATCAGTGCAATAGTTGTTTACTATTCAATTTTCTTTGGTGTAGAAAATAAAAGGGATTTTGTTTAGGGAAAAAAATGACTTTTTTTTTAAACTGATATTTGACACTTAGAGTTCTAAGTCCCTTCCCACTGCCTTCTGAAAAGAACTGACCAATCAATTCATTAAGTGCTGACAAGGAGGAAGGTAATTCCTCTGATTGCTGGCCAGTAATTTGCACAGACATCGTCCCTGTGAGGAAGGTATGCAGGAGTAATTTCTGATGACATTGTCTATGATGGTGTCTTCATAAGAGTTCTGAAAACAATTAAGTCGTTCACTTCAGCCTGACAGGATGTGTTGTTAGGGGCACTGCATGTCCCTCAGCCACTCAGGACAGAAGGATGGCTGGTCAGTTCCTGGTATTAAGCAGAGATGTCTGTGAGGTCATCTGCAGCCCCATGAAGGGGGTAGAGGCAGCACTCACTGGAAGAAGGCTGCTGCAAGACACTGGTTGTCCCCTTAATAAGGCAGTGCCCAGTCCCTTGGAATGAGCCCTAGGGACAGAATCTCTGTGTAGGCAGGGCAGGTTGGGGCTGAAGTTCAGGCAAGGTATAGATGCTACCCTTGGTTTCTAACACCCGAGGAAACAGTTGTAAAGTTGAGTGTGACCTCACTACAGGCTCAGGGATGGGGGAATTTCAGAGGAGAGACGCTTAGCCCTGATGCTCCTGCAGATGCCTGGAGCTAGCTTCCCTCCTCACCACCCAGCCCTGCTTCTGAAGCAGGAGCAACTTTCTCTGCACCACCCAGGGTCCCCATCTCCTCAGGGTTCGACTTCCAGAGCATGGCACAGACACAGCAAGGTGCTCCCTCTCCCTCTAGTTGAGACCCACCACCCCAATCTGCACTTCCTGTCCCAGAATCCATCTATCAATTCCTCTGTAACTGACATTAGGGAGTTCTTCTCCCTCCAGGGAAGAATTTCTCACTCTGACTATGGTCCAACAGAACGACAGAAGAGACACACTCAGACTTTCAGGGTCACTTACAAATTCTAGTGAGAAATGGGATCAAGAACCAAGTACCTACTCATTGTCTTTCTAATAACTTCCTTTTCTCAATTAAATGAAAAAAGATGACATTTTACATGTCCAGCTCCATTTGTATGTGGCTGTATTCGAGGCTGTAATTTGGATCAGTTTAAGAAGCATTTATTGAGCACCAACTGTGTGTACCGTGCTAGATCTAAGAGCTAAGATGGTGGCTGCTGGCTCTGAGGACTCATGTGCTGGCACAGGAAGCAAACCCAGTGACCTAATGATAGTGCACGTGGACCTGGGCTCCATGGGGGATTAGCAAGTGCTTTTTGGCAAAATGCAAGAATCAGAGAATTGCTTGGCCAGGATGGGGGTGGTTATGGGAAAGGAGGGAGAAGGTTGAGAAAACTCTCCATGAAGGAGTAATATGCGAGCTAAACCTTGAAAGTCGAGTAGGATTTTGTCCTGGGACAAATATCAAAAACTGTTGTCTCATTATAATTAGAGTTCTGTTTTCATAGACTTTCTTCCATGTCAATAAGCTATGAGGTCTGACAATTAAGTCCACACACTTGTTGCAACGATGTTGCTAACCTTTTTTGATGCCAGAGGGATTATTCATTATGAATTTGTACCAACTGGACAAACAGATAACCAAGTTTACTATTTGGAAGTGCTGAAAAGGCTATGTGAAAAGTTAGATGACTTGAACTTTTTGCCAACAATTCATGGCTCTTACATCACGACAATGCACCAGCTCACATGGCACTGTCTGTGAGGGAGTTTTTAGCCAGTAAACAAATAACTGTATTGGAACACCCTCCCTACTCACCTGATCTGGCCCCCAATGACGTCTTTCTTTATAACTGAAGATAAAAGAAATATTGAAAGGAAGACATTTTGGTGACACTCAGGACATCAAGGGTAATCTGATGACTGCTCTGATGGCCATTCCAGAAAAAGAGTTCCAAAATTGCTTTGAAGGGTGGACTAGGGGCTGGCATTGGTGCATAGCTTCCCAAGGGGAGTACTTCAAAGGTGACCTTAGTGATATTCAGCAAGGAGGTGTGTAGCACTTTTTCTAGGATGAGTTCGTGAATTTAATTGTCTGACCATGTATAACTGCCCACAGAAAGATAATAAAAATACAAGAAATATCAGCCTTTGGAAGTGAAGAGCATCGAGGACAGTGATCCAGGCATGGTACAGCTGGGTGATGGATGCTTTCTGATTGATTGAACAACAGGGATTAAGTTTTAGAATCCTTGAAATTGAAATCTAAATATGAAATATTTAAATCATTGCTTCCCTTGAGCCCTGAACCCGTGGCCCTTCCAGATCTTGCCCATCAGGTATCCATACTCTTCTCTGTGGACAAAGAAGATCAGTCTCATCTATTCTTTGCCTCCTCCCCTCTCCTGACCCTGTGTCTACCCTCTCCCATCCTCTAACCTTTCTTGTAATCTTGCTGCCTCGAGAGCTACCACACTGCACCCACCTGACTAATGTTCTTGCAACAATCGTCCAAAGGCAGGACTTACACTTGCTCCTCACCCACTCTGCTATCGAACTCTTGCCCTATCCCTGAGCTGAAACTGACCCCTCTGTGGTTTCTGGTGGTCTCTGAGCCCAAAGGCATGATGGCCTTCCTCCCCCTGGCTGGCTTAACCCCTGCAATGTGGTCCCCCACACTGTCAGTGGCAGGGCAAACTGAAGCCATGCGCTTGCCAACCAGCATCCCTGGGAAGAGGGATGTTCAGGGAAGCAGAGGAGAGGCAGAGAGAGGCAGGTGGAGGGAGCAGATTCACAAAGGAATAGGAAGGAACCAGGCTGTAAAGAGAAGGAGAGCGGAAAAGTAACAACGTCCAGCTTTCCCCTTGTAGCCCACCAGGGCCCAGCAGTACAAAGCAGGGGACCAGCAGAATCGTGCTATCAAGATCAGATCGGGTGTCCAGTGGAGTTAATGCCCACAAAACAGTGGACACCTCCAACATATTATCAGCTGCGAGATGCTGACCTGGAATACATTTTGCTTCTTGAGCATTTTCACTGTATTCAACACTACAATCCTGCTCCTGGGTCTACATAAGTGCAAAGGATATTTAACAGCAGGATATCGAAACTGCTCCTACAGGCAAACTGATGTGGCAGGACTGTGAGTTGGGTTAGCAGGAAAAAAGCACTGAAAATGCTCACAGAGGAAGGGAGTTAAGTGGGACCACAGAGCTGCTGACTGGCTGAGAGCAGCAGTGGCCAATTAGCCTGGGTGTGGTGACTGAGGTGGGGCACAGAGAAGGGCAGCCTGCCACAATGGATGGCCTGCTGAGAGGCACTGCTCTGGGGGTGGGTTCCACGGGCTTCTGGCAGGGAAAGGACTGAAGGTCATGGCCTGGGTTTTGCTGTTCCACGGATGTGTGCTGGGAGCTTCATTTCCAATTGCTGCAGAAAATCCAACACTAGTGAAAACGAGGCGAAGTTTCAGCAGAAATATACAGAGGTGGGGCTTGGAGAGCCTGTGTTTTCATGACTGCTGGGTAAAAGACTCTCTAGTGTTAAAATAGTAACCATTTGCAGATTATTTTTAATGAGGTTCTGTTCTCTTACTGTATTTTTCCATGTAGTTTAGTTTACTAGAGTTTCTGTCATGCTTTTGTTTTTAAATCACAGTATTACAGGTCGGCTGCTTTTCTCTCAAATTTTCACTCAGATTATAAGTAATGATACTGAAACCCACTTGTTTGTCATTTGCACGCCTTGCTCTAGGCTCTATTTTCTCCTTACCTGTCACAGATCATCATCTCCACCCGGGCCTTTCAGCTCTCCCGCTCCCAGGATGGAGGTCGGGGTCCTTTTTGACTCTTCTCCCTTCCCTCCACGACCTCCCCATTTAGATGCATCAAATTCGCCATTTCCCCCAGTAACATGCTGAGACTTTTTTTTTTTTTTTTGTATTCATACACCTCAACAGTTTCCATCAGTTTTTGCTTCTCTATAGTCCTATTAACCTGGATATTTTAACTCAGCCAACATGCACTTTGGTTTTCCATGAATTGCTATGAAGCTAGCACAGCCTATGGGGATTTGACATTTGATCAGTGACTCATATAAAGTCCTATAAGGCTAATTAATCTGCAGAAAACACAAAGCTAAGAGAGCTCTCTAATGAGACCAGTGTCAGAAGTGAGGGTTATTGACTGAAAAATACCCTACGTATACTCATTTTTTCATTATATTATAGAGATATTATTGTGATTTAGATAACAGTGTGGGTAGTTGGACTTATGTGAACAAGCCTAAAAGGTGAAGTCTACCAGGAGTTCTCCAGTTGGCCACCCAAGACTCTATTTGCCCTCTTTCAACACAACACCTGGCCAAATCTGAAGGTGACCGAGACAGATAACTAATGCAGACATGATTGATGACCAAATCTAGATTCAAACTCCTCAAGACGAGTGGGAGCCTGGGTCTAAAACCGTGGAGACCTGAGCAGTCTCAAGAGCCGAGGTACATGTCTCCTCCCCACTCTGCTCTCGCCGATGTCACATCAGTGACTAGAATTCGGCCCTGGCAGAAGAACTGACAGCATGTGAACTGGAACACTATGGACCAGGGCTTTTTTCCCCCCCAAGAGAGTCACTGGCAAGGCATTTACCAAGCATGCAGCTGACTGAAACCTTTCATATCCTTAATGAAACTGAACCATTTTACTAGTTCTGGACCACCTCCTTTGAAATTCTTACACGACGGCCTGTCTTATTACTTACTTTGGTATCTGATATACTGGGGGTACCAAAAAAAGTGTATACAGGTGGACACTTTGGTCAACATTGCGCAAGCAGTAGTTTGCCGTAATCAGAAGTGTCTGGATGCCGATAGTAACCACTTTGAGCACCTCTTGTAATTGCAGAAGTCAAACGTGACTTGTATTTACCTTTTGTTATCAGTATATATTGTTACAATTTTAATAGTTTTTTCCTTTCTTAAAATGTGTATACATTTTTTGGCACCCTCTGTATGTCTTGGTACCTTGTCTTGTCCTTGTAGGTCTGCTGGAGTAAAAACGTATCTGGCAGCTCCACAGCAATGTGGTCCTTTTGGTACATGGAAGAACAATCCTGATTCTTCGCTACCAACCACAGTGCTTGACACTTTAACCCAAATACTGCACCTTGTACTAATTCCTCTCAAAAGACTTTCAGTTCGTTCTCTAGAATGTTCCCTCCCTTGGCAGTATGATCTTGGGTAGTCATGTCATTTTTTTGAACCTCATCAGAATAATTACTTATAAAAATTGGATAATAATACCATCTTCAAATTATTGTTGGGAGGATAAAATTACATGTGAGTGTGAAAATGGTTCGTATTTATTAATTTGCCTGTGGTTTTTAGGATTAGTTAACTGATCAATTTCCCATAAAATACATCAGACTAGCCCATGCCATTGAAAGGTGAGAGATAGTGTAGATAAAATAAAGTTTAAGGTTCTGACAAATGAAGCTTTCCGGGAAAGCAGTTAGAAATTGAGACCTTGACAAAGTTAGTGGCTATATGTCTTAGCTCATGTAGAAATGATTATTGATAGAGGATGTATCAAGTGGAGCCTGTTATAAAGTTTGCTAGCACCTTAAATAAAGGAATTGCAGGATTTGGACTGGCCCTGACTCATGAAGACTGTGATGATTGTGATGACGCCAGCTCACATTTATCAAGTGCTTACTATGTAAAGCATAGATTACGGACACTGTAATTCATACTTTATGTGCATTTTCTCATTTAATGCCAATGCTTATCAGAGCCTACTGTAATTATTGTATAATAAGGAATTTGTCTGGTCTTTGTCCTAAGGTTCCTGGAGGTAACCTGTAAGCCCTTGGAATTTCCTGAGAGACAGGAGTGTCTCTGTTATTTGTGGGCCCCTAGACATCTTATGCTAAGGAGATGGCTCAGGATTTGGATGGTCACACCAGTAAGAACAACCATGATGAACAGATTGACGCCTTAGGTCATGGGATATCAGCCCAACCTCTGGCCTCCAGGAGGGAAGACAGGCTGAGATTGAGTTTAATCATGTGGCCAGTGATTCAATCAATCATGCTCTGTAATAAGTCCCCAATAAAAACTGTGGACAGCAACCCATCAATGTGCCAGAGGGTGACATGCCCTGATTCTATGGGAGACAGAAGTGAAGCTCTGCATTTTGGACCTGCCCAGACCTCACCCCGTTTGCCTCTTCCTTTGGCGGGTCCTGATTTTTGTCCTTTATAATAAAACTGTAATCACAGTCATAACACTTTCTGGAATTCTGAGTCATTCCAGAATTATCACATGTGAAGAGGTCATGGGATTTATAGCCAGTTGGTTAGAAATGCAGGTGACCTGTGGACCCCAAACTTGCATCTGGAGCATGGGCATGTTGTTGGAGATGCTGCCCTTGACGTGTGGAGCTTGACACTGCCTCTGGGTGGTGAGTGCCAGGACGGCACTGTAGTACACACAATGAGTACCGCAAATCAGTAAGAAAGCAGAGACCAGGAGGGGCTAAACAGCCAGCACAAGACGCCCATTAGACTGTGACACAGCTGAGGACCAAACCCCGTTTGTTGACCCGTGAGCCCATGCTGCAGAAAGGTGTTTGTTCTCTGAAAATGACAGTTCCTACAGACCATCCTTGTGAGTGCATAATCTCCAAAATGACAATAAAAGAGGGCTTTCCCCGTGAGGACATATACCTTGAGATGGGAGAAGACACTTGCTTGGTGATCAAGGGTCTGTTGCTTAATGTACAAGAGTGAACAAATTAAATCAGGTTTTCTCCCTCCTCCCAAAATAATAACAATAGCAGGTCCCTGTACAACCTGGAGTGTTCAAGAAAAAGAAATAACATAACTAGCTAATACAAGCTCCTATTTTTTGTACGGGAGAGCTTCACTGGCAACCGCACAATGCAAGTTTTGGGTTTTGTTTTATTTTTTTTTTCCTTTATGCTCCTACAAATGTGTTTTCCTGAGCTACTTGGTAGCAGTACATGGGTTTTCCTGTGTTAGACTGTGTGCAAGATATTTGTTTATTTTCATTCAATTCCCATTGATATAGGGAGATGTATAAGTTGAGCTTTAACTCCAAAAAGGGCTCATGGATTCAATTGGTGTGTTTTAACCCAAGGACTGTACAGAAATATTGCTGCGGCTGTATCTGCCTGATCTTGAACCATTTATTACAGCCCCAGAGAACCTGATATTAAGCTGCTCTTTGAGTCTTATCCAGGCATAATGTGCTGCTTGGTTGAAAGGCTGGCATGGGAAGAAGATGCACAGGGTGTAATCACAGCCATTACCGAGAGCCATCAATGCAGCCAAACCTACACTTTCCACAGTCAGCAGCAGGCAGCTTGCTGAAAAGGAACTATTAGACACCAGACCTGGCCCTCAATGTGTAATAAACGGCAGAGAGAAAACCTGTTAGCGAACTGCTTCCACAGAAAAAGGGGAGTGCTGTCACACTGAAGAGAAGACGTTCAGCATTAGTTTAAAAAGGTCAGCATTTCAGGGTACACTGACGATGCAGGTATTGGAAAGCTGCCACCTTCTGTCACTGCTCACAGTCTTGTACTGGGGGGGGCACCTGTGGGAAGAGGACACGTCCTCTCATCCTTCCTCTCAATAGTGAGTAATGAGTCTGGCTGGGTCACCCAGGAAATGGAGTCAGGGCACTCACTCCCGCAGGGTGTTGGCGTTACATCCTGTCTTTCTTCTCCAGGTGACAGTCAGGGTCTTTCTCCCGCATTCTCTGAGCTTGTCTCCACATAGAACTGGGTGATGGCCAGTAAGTGGAACAATACCCCCTACAGCCTTGACCACTTTGTCCCGGCCAAAAAAGCCATGATGAAGTTTATGACGTGACTCTCAAACTTGTGAAATAGACGAGGCACCGCTTCAGATGACAATGGTGGACATGGCAGAGGCCAATTTGCTCTGCCCAAAACACAGGAAACTTTGGGCATGTGTCTATGCAACGTGACGCTCTAAGCACTCAGCAGTTTGGACTCTAAGTTTATACTCATCCCAAAGGCACACATCGTGTTGAGCGGGAATGACATAAAGGCCTTTTAGAGCAACGTTACAAATTGAGATTGACTTTGAAGATATCACCTCTGGTTTAAAGGAAAGTGTTGTGTTCTCTAATTATCTGCCTGCCATACGCTGTTCCACATGTCGCTATTCAGGGACGCTAAACATTTCTGAGTGCCAGCCTGACATGGAGGTCAGAAAAGGTGTGTTTTTAAATAAAGCAGCAGTGAGGGGTGGAATTAAAAACCAAGCCCTAATGGCAGCTCTGGATTTAACCAATTAAGAAAGAAAACGCTATAATAATGATGGCTCACCACTTGGATAGATCAATCAACATGAAAAGAAGAGTCTTGCCCTGTAATGCAGACCCTCACAATGATTAGCAGAGACTGGAAGGGTGGTAAGGGAGGGACAGAGGCACGAGGGTGCGATGTTAATGGATTTTATAATGTTTGTGGTATGTGTTCACATAGCAATTGTCCTTGACCCCCTAACTGGATTTCACAAATGCCATTTTCCATTCTTTCTTCATTTTTTCCCCCTGTAGAGTGGGACACCAGTTTTTTAATGTTCCTGTCTGCATTCTCTCAGAGGATGTTGAAATAGATGCTTACACTTGGATATTAATCCACTGAGGTGGCAGTGGATCCACTGCAGAATGAAGCCCATTGGTTGATGTGGGTCATGCCTGGGTCCTTAGGTTCATCCAGAGGTTTCAGTGTTCCCGTTTAGAGTGAAGAATCCAGAACTCTCTCAAATTATCTGGTAGGGTGGGATGAGAAGCCCCAGGAAGGCCCCAGAGCCATCAGCCGTCCCATTCGAGCCCCAAACCACGTGATCAATGGGGATATGTCCAACCCATTTCCCACAATGAAAGCCAGTTCTCTCATCTGTTTTAAAATGTGCAGCTTTCAGTTTTCAGTCCAACATCCTTACCTATGAAAATTAGCTTTCTTATATGCCTGTTTAGTTTTGAGGATGCATTTTTTTATGTCATTTAAAAATTAGGCTTAAGGAAGACAAAGCCCCCCCCCCCCCCTTTAGAATTAGTTTTCTGCACAAGCTGAGCCACGGAGCTTCTGACTTTAACTCATTTGTGTTCTCAATATTCCTACGTCTACCTGGGAACCTGCACTCTCAGTCTTCCTTCTACCCAAGACACAGAGATTCTGAGAGGTTTGGTAATTTGCCTAGAGTTACCCAGCTGGCACTTTTCAGTGCCTCAAACTGAATCTTCCCAGGGAGGCTGGCTCCAAAGCCAGGACTCTGAAGTCATGTAATTTCCTTCTCTGCCAGAACATGTGGGAGAAGTTGTTTTTACCCAACATGAAAGTATTTCTTCTTTTATGAAGTTTAGGGATCCTTGGAGAGAAGGTATACTCCCATTAGGACACCCACCAAACCCCGTGCTGCCCTGGCTTTTGTCTTCGTAAATCTCCCCTGGGAGTGTTCTCTCTAAAGTCTTTCCCAGCTTATAAGACCTACGAGCTTCCTTCACCTACAGTCCTTCCTTTCTTTCTGCTCTTTGCTCACCTTGTACTCACTCCTCCAACCATGCATGCCCGGATTCCTGCCCCCCCACTCCACAGCTGGCCTTACCTGGAACCAGCAGTGATTACCTCCAGTGGGTCCCTCAGCCTTGTCTACTGTGGCACGCTCTCCCTCTCCCCATAGCTTTTGGGACTGTGGTCTCCTGGCTTCCCCTCAGTGCCTCCTTAGGCTCCTCTGTGGTCATTTTTCTCCCCATGCCCTAACTCCCTGTCATAGGGAATGAGTGCTAACTTGGACTGTTCTCCCTCCACAGGACCTCCACCCCACAAGGCTGTCCATCCATGCACATAGCAGCAATAAACTATCTATAGGCTGCATTCTCCCAAATTTCCAGTCATGCTAGAGCAATTTCCTGCACTCCAGTCTCATTGAAGGTCCATCTGCCCTCTGGACACCCCACTTAGATATCAGTAGGTGGTTCTGTTCCAGCCAGAACCCTACAAGGCTTTCTTGCTTCTCCTTTCTCCTAACTTCCTCCTTCTAACAATCACTGTGTCCTATTCATTTTATCTTCTAAATCCCCCTTGCAGGCAGCTTCTTATCTGCGTTTCCTCCTTATCAGGAGACAGGGAACCACCGTGTCTCCCATTGATGCCTCCCAGAGGCTCACTCAGTCATAGACTTGACTATGGGAATCGTAGGAGATTGCCAATGCAGGCACCACATGCATGAACACACATGCAGCTCAGACGATGATAACAACTGACATTTACCATGGCCTTTCTAGCTGACAAGTGAGTGTGAAAGGCAATAGATACATCATTCCTGTGAGGTGGGCACAATTATTATCCCTGTTTTCCATTTGAGAAAATAGGCACAGAGAGGTTAAGGAGTCTGCCTCGAGAGCTAGGGAGTACCTGTCTGACACCATAATCTGGGCTGCATACCACTAGGTCACCTAGGACATGCAGGGACCAGGGTGTGGACTATGACCACGCATGGGTTTCAGCATCCATGTGGGCACTGAGTGCAGGCATCAGACCACCCATTTGCGACCACTAGCTGACTAAGGCCCATGGGGTTCCTGGCACCAAATGAGGGGCTTTTCTTCCCGCCCAAGTTGACTGTTTACTAATCAAGTTATCCTTTGCCTCTTCCAGATTCCAAATGCTGAAAGGGGTGGATGTGTGGGAGAAACAGAGATGCAAGTAGGAAGAGTTCTGCCCTGCATGGAAGGGAGGGACGTTCCCTGGTTGTTTTGAGGGCTATGTGAAAGCAAGTTCCTTCCCTAGGCAGCACACCAGGGCTGGAATCTGATCCCCTTGCTGACGTGGCTAAAAATAATGAGCCTCGTTAGCACATTCAAAACAGTGGCATGAAATTACATAGGACAAGCTGAAGACCATGCTGGCGGCTCTGCAAGTGGTCCCTTTCCTCCCATGCAACTCCATGGGAATTCTTAAACACGCTTTCTCCCAGAGGCACGGGGCTGGCCCCTCTAGAGTGAGCAACATGTTCTTATTCTAATTATGCTGGTAATTAGAGCTCAGGTCTTTGAACTTCAACCAACCATGTTCCCCCCTCCAGGGAGTCACATGGAATGAGAATTGCGCCTGAAGCTTTCCTGCTGGCTTGAGACTGTTTGTTGCTCTTGTGAAGGGTTCTCTAAAAACCAACCAAACTATGCACTGATTTGTTTATTTGTTTGTTTGTTTTGTCCTGCCTCATCATAACCTGCTGGTATCCAATCACTGTTTTGTGCTCTGTGTATATTTAAGCAAACGACAAAGAGCCTAGCCCTTTCTTTCTCATTGAGTTGAGTTTGTGGCGTATAAGAGTTGACACTTCTTTTTTCCACTAATGTTTGGGAGTAGAAGAATGAAAGCTTCAAAGAAACTGAGCACAGGGAGTACATTTGTCTTGTTTAGTTTTAAGAGGTTTGCTTCTGTATGTGCCTTTGAATAAGGGTATGTCTCAGGTTTGGCAACAAATTATTTCATATCAATGCTTTAAAAGAAATGGAACCAAATACTCAGGCTGATTTACAAAGTGATTTCTACAAAATGAATTATAGCCTTAACTAAATGCCAGAGTAAATCCTCTCAAACTTGCATATAGGACAAGCACGAGGTAGTCCATTTTGAGGACTGAGTCTAAATGAATATTGTAGGCAGTGAACAAACCAGAAAAAGACATGGTCACAGAAAGCCAATCTTCTACAATCACTGTCAACTCATCTGCTGAGAACATCCCACAAGTACAACATTGCACGAGGCACTTTGGGTAATAGAAATGACAAAGGCATCCACCCACCATGGACCCACTATCCCATGAAGGCCCATGTGCCTACACCTGTAACTTGAATATTGGGACACCTGAGTCAACTGCTGTAACTGGTGTATATCCTGGGCTCAAGGAGTGACAAAAGAAGGGGTCTTGTTCCACACCCAGGAAGATCTCTGTGGCTGCATGTCTCTTTCTCCACCTGACTTCCTCCTTTATTTTTAAGTCCTTATTACACTGGAACATAAAATTTCTTAGTTAAGATTATCATATTGTATCCATTTTATGTCAGATCTAAGCTCTATAACGTTCTCTGGCCAAACAGTTAAAAATTTATGTATAAAAGCTTCTGAAATGCTTCTTGATTGAGGGATGAACAACAAACCTACGGTTGGAAAAATTAATTCAAGTGGCTCAGTTGGTTAAAGCATGAGCTCTCAACAACAAGGTTGCTGGCTCAATTCCTACCATGGGATGGTGGGCTGCGCCCCCTGTAACTAAGATTGAAAATGGCAACTGGACTTGAAGCTGAGCTGTGCCCTCCACAACTAGATTGAAGGACAACAACTTGGAGCTGATGGGCCCCGGGGGAAAAGACACACAAACACACAAAAAAACTGTTCCCCAATATTCCCCAATTAAAAAATTAAAAAATCAGAAAGAGTCAGAACTGTAACT
The DNA here is from genome assembly GCF_057876585.1 of Rhinolophus sinicus. NCBI lineage: Eukaryota > Metazoa > Chordata > Mammalia > Chiroptera > Rhinolophidae > Rhinolophus > Rhinolophus sinicus. The sequence continues at coordinate 138,581,171 of NC_142516.1, forward strand.
TCCAAACATAGGTTAGAGGCTGAATATTGATTAGAACAGCAAGACCACTCAGCCTGACCTCTCAGCAAAGACTGGCAGATGTATTGGTTTCAGGTTTTTAAGGAAATTTTTGTCTAGTCATTAGCTGACCATTAAGCTAACTGAGCAGAGACTTCAGTGGCCATGCATGACAAAAAAACAGACTTCACAGAATTAGTTCAGGGAATTTACTAAACAAACAATAGCAAGAAAAAAACCCCAGGAAGGAAGAGAATCTAATTTCCAGAACTTATATGCTGTATCATATAAAATGTCCAGTTTGCAACAACAACAAAAAATTATAAAACACGTAAAGAAAGTAGAAAGTCTGGCTAATACACAAGGAAAATAAAACAATCAATCAATAGAAACTGCCCCTGAGGGAGCCCATGTATTGGACTTTCTAGAAAAAGGCTTTAAACCAGCTACTTAAAATATGTTCAAAGAACTCATGAAAAGTATGAGAACAATGTCTCAGAAATCAGAAAATATCATAGAGGGAGAAAAATTATTTTAAAAAGAGTCAAATAATATTATGGAACTGAAAAGTACAATTGAAATGAAAAATGTATTAGAATGGCTCAACAGTGGATATGAGTAGGTAAGAGAAAGAATGAGTGAACTTAAAAGATATATCAATTGAGGTAACCCATTCTGAGAAACAGGAATAAAAAACACAATGAAGAAAAAGAAACATAACCTCAGAAACATATGCGACATCATTAAACTAACATGTACATAATGGGAGTCATAGAGTGAAAGAGATGAAAAGAAGCAGAAAGAATATTTGAAGAAATAATGGCAGAAAACCTTCCCTTTCCAGTGGAATGAGAAACATTAATGTGTATATCCAAGGAGTTCGTCAAACTCCAAGTAAGATATTTAAAGAGATTCACGCCTAGATCCATAGACTGTGGAAAGACAAAGAGAGAATCTTGAAGAAGGAAGAGAGAAGTAACTCATTCCATGAAAAGGATCTTTAGTAAGATTAATAGCTGGTTTCTCATCAAAACCACAAAGGCCAAGAGGCAGTGCAATGATATTTTCAAAATGCTGATAGAAAACAATCTGTCATCCAAAAATTCTATACCCAGCAAAAGTATTTTTAAAAATGAAGGAGAGATTAAGACATTCCCAGATAAATAAAAACTGAAAGACTTTGTTGCTAGCACACCTGCCCTATAAGAAATACTAGAATCCTTCAGATTGAAAGAATGGATATTAAACAGTAACTCAAGACCACTTAAAAGAATAATATTGTTTTTTTAAAAACCAATAAAGGTAACTATATGGAGAAATATAGAAGACTATAAAAGTATTTTTTGTTTATAACTTTTTTCTCCTATATGACTTAAAAGAATTAGCATAAAGCAATAATTATAGCTCTGTGGTGATGGTCATACAAGCTATCAAGATGCATTTTTGTAGGACAATAATAGCACACAGCAGGGGGAGGGAATAGAGCTATACTGGAGCATAATTCCAATTGTGCATAATTGGAATTAAGTTGGTATTAATCCAACTTAATTTGATGGCTTTAAGATATTAATGGTAGTCCTCATGTCAACTACTAAAACAAGTAAAACATATATAATAAAAAAAACAAGGGAATTAAAATCATATAGTGGAAAATATACACTTAACACAAGAGAAAGCAGTATTAGGACAGAATAACAAAAAAGACATGGGATGTATAGAAAAAAATTAACAAAATGGCAGATGAAAATCCTACTTTATCAGTAATTACATAATATATGAATGGATTAAACCCTCTATTCAAAAGGCAGAGACTGGCAGAGTAGATAGAAATAACATGACCCAACTATATTTTGTCTGCTAGAGACATACTTTATATCCAAAGACACAAATAAGTTGAAAGTCAAAGGATGGTAAAAGATATACCATGAAAATAGTAACCCAAAAAGCATTGGAGTGATTATACTAATACCAAACAAAATCAACTTTAAGATAAAATTGTTAGTAAACACAAAATGAGGTATTTTATATAATGATAAAATTGTCCGTCTATCAAGAAAATATAACACTTATAAATAATATACACCCGAAACAGAGCTTAAAATATAGGAAGCAACAACTGATAGAAATGAAGAGACAAAAGTTAATTTAACAATTACAGTTTGCGATTTCAACACCTCATTTTCAATAATGAATAGGATAACTACAAAGATGATCAACAAAGAAATAAAGGTCCTGAACAATACTATAAACCAACTAGACTCAGCTAACATCTATAGAACATTTCACCCAACAACAGAATACAAATTCTTCTCAAGTGAATACGGAACATTCTCCACTGTATAAAATATGTTAGGTCATAAATTTCAATAAAATCTCAATAAAATTAAAATAATTCAAAAGGTAAAAAGTATGTTTTCTGATTACAATAGAATGAAATTAGAAATCAATAACAGAAGGAAATCTGGGGATTCACATATATGTGAAAATTGATCTACCCACTCCTACATAATCAATCAAAGCAAAAATATTACAATGGAAATTAGAAAATACTTTGAGATGACTGAAAACAAACAAACAAAAAACATACTAAAACTTATGGGATGTTTTTGATGACCTGCCAAACCATTTTCCACAGTGACTGTGATATTTTCCATCCCTACCAGCGAAGTGTTAGGGTTCCAATTTCTCCACATCCTCATGAAAACTTGTTATTATCTGTCTTGATTATAAACACCTAGAGGGTGTGAAGTGTGGATTTGATTTGCATTTCTCTGATGGCAGTGATGTTGAGTATGTTTTTATGTGTTTATTGGTTATTTGTATATATTCTTTGGAGAAAGTCTATTCAGATCATTTACTCATTCTTTAATTAAACAGTTGTCTTTTTGCTGTTCAGTTATAAGAGTAATTTGCATATTTGGTCACTAGACACTTATCAGATATACAATTTGAAAATCTTCTCTCCCATTCTGTAGGTTATCTTTTCACTTTCTTGGTGTTGTCCTTTGAACCATAAAAGTTTGACAGTTAGAAACTGACAATAACTAGTGTGGGTGGCATGTAGAACCACTGGAACTCTCATAAATTGCTGATGGGAATGTAAGATGGTATAACCCCATTGGAAAGCTGTTTGGCAATTTCTAAATAAGTTAAACACACACTCTGGCCGGCAAGGTGCCACACCAAATAGCAATGAGTCTTGGTTTCAGTGTGGCGAGTTGGTCCTTGATACTCAGTTCCTGGCTACGAAGTAATATGGCAACCTTCCAGGTATACCCCAATATCCTTGCTCCAGGCCAGTCCATAGTTCCCTTTGTCTTTCTGCAGAAGAGGCAGCATTCCTGGGAGAGGAGCTCAGCCCTGTGCCTCAAGGCCAGGCCTTGCTCTGGGGATCCTCCTGCCCCTTCCCTGCACAGGCATCAGTTACAGAATGACGTGGTCCCAGGCCAGGGTGACAGGCCAATGACTCAGGCCAAATCTTGAACCAAAAGAGTCTTGTTTGGCCTTTGTAATGTCAAAAAACACACAACTCTATTTTTATGAGTTTGAATTCATCACGAGCCCCATCACTCTCTACTACCTTGCACTGGGCCTCCTCCATACATTGACTGTATTTCAGCGTAAGATGCCTTTGACTGTAGGAGACACAATTACTTTATGTTCTCCTATAAAAGGAAAATGCTTCCAATCAGATTATAACACACCATAGATGGTAGAGTGTACCTGGTTTTCATACATATTCAGATGTAAAAAAAAAACGCACCTTAGAATGAATGAAATACAGTCTGTTGTTGGCTGAGCCCTTGTCATCCTTTCAGTTTATGATCCCAGTTGAGGCCTGTAGACAGTTAGGCCAAGGCCCCAGGCAAAGGCCGACAACAGCTTCCTAGAGAGCATCAGCTGGCCCAGACAGTATCATCTGCATGGGTGGTAAAAAACGAACATCTTTTAGGATGCAGAATCCATATCCGATTTTTGTGCATTTCAACAAAAAAGAATATTGTGGGAGCATCAGTGTGTCCAGAATTTTAAATTGTTGGAATTCACCATCCAAAAGACCAGGGATTCTCAACAGCGCAGGAGTGTATGTGGGGGTGCTGCCAGAAGCAAGTGGGGCACTTTTGAAATGACATATTCCACCCACTGCCGGCGACGCTAAAGTGCTTCCGTGATTGGACCCACTGCAGAGGAAGCTGCTGTTCCTCAGTCAGTTCTGGTGTCTCCCAAGAGATCAGACGTGACAGGCAAGCTGACTGAACATCCCAACAGGGGTTTCATTGTTTAATTTTAAAAATACTGATCTTATTGCTAAATCAATGGCTTTTTGTTCAGTGATCTTCTCACCTGTCTGGCATGCGGCCTTCTGCCCGTTCTCTCCTTGGAGCTCACTCTTCCTTTAGATGCTGAGACTCAACTCCTCTGCTGGTTCTCACACTTCTCTGCTTTGACTCCCACAGCTCCATCACTGTCCCTTTCCCTCTCCATTCCAAAAGTATTGAGGGCCAAAGAGATATGGCCCTAACACTTTCAATCATGTCTACGTTTGTGATTCCTACTCCCTATTTTCAAACCCTGATTCTCTTCTGTGCTTCAGACCCAGATGAGCAGCTACTCTGCAGACGTGGATAAACTCTTCATGTCCAAACTGCAGTCACCATCTTTGCTCCAGATCTTGCTCTTCTTCTGTTCCTAGGAAATGTAATGACCTTAACCCTCACCCAATCAACCAAATTCGAACAATGAACTATCCTTGATTTTTCTTTGTTTTTACATTTTTTTCTTTTTTTTTTTAACTTAAGTATATAAGTATAGTTGGTATACAATCTTTTATTGGTTACATTAGTTTCAGGTGTACAATATAGTGATTCTACCTTTTTATACCTTAGACACATTCAATTGATCAACTATCCTATAAATTTGAACTGATAAATAACTTTCTAATCCAGAGACGGGCCCACGAACTCCTTAAAATTGTAGGTCCTCTAATTATATGCTATGATACTGAAGGCTTTGAAAGTGTGTATGTGTGTCTGTGTGTGTGGTGTGTATGCACGTCCATGCATGTGTGTGCGTGTGTGTTTGTGTGTGCACACGCACATATTTTTCTGAAGAGGGGATTCATAATTAGTAGGGGTAGAGGATATTTTCAGCTAGTTTTTTCCTAGCTTTTCAGGTAGATTTTTTTCTGGATTACCATGTATCAATTGAGTTGGGCTTGGTTATACTAAAGTCATTACCGTTTATCACCAATTGTCATTTTCTCTGATTTTTGCATATGCTTTTTCCCTTGGACTGGAAATCTTTTTTCAATGCTCATCCATCTTTGCTGGCAAAGTTGAGCTCTTCCCTCGAGGGAGTCTTGTCAGGTCTTCTCTGTGCCCCTCCCCCATGTCCACTTGTAGACATAATTGTCACCTTCTCTGAGCAGAGAGGATGGAAGTTGTGGCATTTAAAAGCCAAAAGTAAACCCATTGATTAGGCTGGAAAATAAATGCTCACCCCATGTAAAGTTGCCAAAAAAGAAAAAGTGAATTGAACCAAAAGAAAGCAGGCAGTAAGTGTGATGAAAACTGAGGTTTTAGGGCCGGCCCAGTGGCTCAGGCAGTTAGAGCTCCATGCTCCTAACTCCGAAGGCTGCCGGTTCGATTCCCACATGGGCCAGTGGGCTTTCAACCACAAGGTTGCCGGTTCAATTCCTCGAGTCCCGCAAGGGATGGTGGGCAGCGCCCCCTGCAACTAAAAATTGAACACGGCACCTTGAGTTGAGCTGCCACGGAGCTTCCAGATGGCTCAGTTGGTTGGAGCACGTCCTCTCAACCACAAGGTTGCCGGTTCGACTCCCGCAAGGGATGGTGGGCTGCACCCCCTGCAACTAGAAATGGCAACTGGACCTGGAGCTGAGCTGCGCCCTCCACAGCTAAGATTGAAAGGACAACAACTTGACTTGGAAAAAAGTCCTGGAAGTACACAGTTCCCCAATCAAGTCCTGTTCCCCTTCCCCAATAAAAATCTTTAAAAAAATAAAACAAAAAACAAAAACAAAACTGAAACTTAAAATTGAGTTTAAAAAACAAAACAAAAACAACAACAACAAAAAAACACTGAGGTTTTAAAATGATAGTTCTGGGCACTGTCCAGTGATGCCTTGTTGAGGTTCTTAGAGAAGAGTTTGCCTTTGAGGGAGCTTCTAGCATGTCTTTGACCTTCTGCTTCTGATTCCATTTGGTCCCCAATGAGTGAGAGGGTGCATATGTTAGGAGCACATGGAAGATGAATCTGTTATGGAGTCTTAGGTCTACAGCCTTATCTGGCTCAGGAGAAGGTTGGAATGAATTATTGCTGGCAATTCTTCCCCTTCCCCTTTATCCTCATCTTTTGCATGTGACTTCGTCATTTTCCCCCCTAGAAATTGAGTGAACTTCTCTGATCCACACAGTGGACTCCATCATTGGTCTGCTTCTGCCAATGGATGTTAGCAGATGTGAAGGCAGAAGGCAGAGGGACTTGGAATGTGTATGAGTGATAAGGCTAGCCCTTTTGCTTCTCTGCCATTGCTCAAGAAGAGCATGCCATGGGTAGCTTGAGAGACATGAGGAAGACATAGCCCCAATGTGTGGCAATGAGTCCAGTCCAGCTGAGCCCATGAGATTGGCTAGTCTCCACTCAGCCTGCAGATGGGTCAGTCGAGGTTGGAGAGTCCAAAATCATAAGGCAGGCAGCAGGCTGCAAACTCAGGCCAGAGTCAACACTTCAGTCTTGAGGCAGGATTCCTTCTTCTCTGGAAACCTCAGTCTTTGCTCTCACAGCTTCCAACTGATTGGACAAGGCCCACCCACATTGTCAAGGGTACTCTACTTCAAGTCAACTGATTGTACATGTTAGCTGCATCTACAAAATGCTTTCACAGTAACACCTAGATCCATGTTTGATGAAAAACTGGGTACTAGAGCCTAGCCAAGGTGAGACATAAAACTAACTGTGTCGGTGAAAGTAAATGATTTTTGCTTTAAGTCACTGAGGTTTGGGGTGCATTGTTACTCAGCATTATAAAACCAATAGCTAACTGATACAGAAGATAAAACCAAATTGGAACTGAAGGCTGTAGAATTATGTCATCACCACATGATACACTAGTATTGGAATTTGATATTTGGTCTGTGCATTTTGGGTACTTGATCTGTTCTCAGCACAAAAAGCCAGACAAAATAAGCACCATACTATGAAGCGGAACAGATAGCATGGATCAGTCATTCACCAGCAGTGATGATAAACAGCCCTTCATAACAATTATCTAGTTAAAACACCATTAACAATTAATGACATACATCACAGAACTTATTGAACCCATTAAAGACTAATTTACTGGCTATAAAAATATGGCATTAAGAATTTATGGATCATTACCTTTTATTCTGGAATGAAATATGGCTGACTGAAATTCTTAGAAACCATTGAAAACAATTACTCGTTAAAGCCACATGAAATTAAATGATGTTTAAAAAAGAAAAAAAGAAAGAAAAGAATCCAAGTAAAGTTTAAAAATGTTTTTTGAGGAGAAGCACTAAGTTTGCCTGACACTGAATGGATGGATAAGATTATATTTTCAAACAAGATTAAGATCTGCAATTAAAAAAATTCAAACAAGGTAATTTTAATGTGCAACAAACTCTTTTTTGGGGGAAAAATGTATTAGATTGTGACTGATAAAAATTCCAATCATGATTAATCACTGCTAGGTATTTTGGAACACTATTAAGGAGAGTATAACAATGTTAAAAATTAATTAATTCCTCTAAAGGGTTTTTAAATATAATGTGATGTAACAGCTGTTGCAGCTTTAAATATGATTATTTCTTTTCTGCCCTGCAGCCAAAATCTGTCAGTCAGAAATCAACCTAATTTCATTGCAATTTCCAATTTATTACTCTGCAATGAGATCAACTTAATAGTGATGAGTCTCTTGTTTTCTAAGAGACCATATGCACATTTGCAAATTCCAAAGTCTGTGACATATGGAATATGCCTGCATTTGCACACAGAAATAGTCCCAGTTAATGCTCACAAAGGACTCTTGGGGGCCCCGGTCAGAGGGGCACATACACATCACAACATGCCCTCTCTAATGTTTAGACTCTCGTTCTAGAGAATGGCTAAGCATAATTAGCCTAAACTCTTGTCAGAAAAGTATTGAACTTAGAGTAAATTTGTATATCAATGAAGTACAAAATTGTAAAATTTAAGAGCTAGAAAAGATCAAGTTCAAACCTCTTGGTTTATTTAAAAACTGAGGCCAAGAGAAGATAAGTGACTTGCCCAGGATTATAGAGCCATCAATGGCAAAAGCAGGTTTCTCAAAAAATTAAAAATAGAATTACCATATGACCCAGCAATCCCTCTCCTGGGTATCTACCCCAAAAATCTGAAAACATTTGTCCATAAAGATATATGTGCTCCAATGTTCATTGCAGCTTTATTTACTGTGGCCAAGACATGGAAACAACCAGTGTCCTTCAGTAGATGATTGGATAAAGAAGATGTGGTATATATACACAATGGAATACTATTCTGCCATAAGAAAAGATGAAATAGTGCCATTTGCAACAACATGGATGGATCTTAAGATTATTATGCTAAGCAAAATAATCAGACAGAAAAAGTTGAGAACCATATGATTTCACTGATATGTGGGATATAAAACTTGAAGCAATAAAGGAATAAGACTAACAAATAAAGAAACAAAAACTCACAGACATAGACAATAGTTTAGTGGTTACCAGAGGGTAAGAGGGGAGGGGAGTGGTAGATGAGGGCAAACCGGGTCTAATATATGGTGACGGAAAGGGAACTGACCCTGGGTGGTGAACACACAATGTGAGATATAGATGATGTATTACAGAGTTGCACACCTGAAATCTATGTAATTTACTAACAATTGTCACCACAATAATTAAAAACAAAATCCACTGGACAGTATGGTACAACTCAGGTCATAGATAGAATCCTTTATCTTTCTTTTTTTTATTAGTTTCTTGTGTACAAAACACTGTAATAGTTAAACATTTATCATTTATACCCCTCACAAAGTGATAACCTTCCTCCCCCAGTCTACTATCCCTCTGACATCGCATATATTTCCACTGTCTCTATTCCTTATGCTGTACTCCACTTCTTGTGAATATATATATACATTTATGTACATGTGTGTGTGTGTGTGTGTGTGTATATATATATATATATATATATATATATATATATATATATATATATATATATAATTGCAGTTGACATTATTATTCAGCTTCAGGTGTACAGCATAGTTATCAGGCATCTACAGCATCCCTGAGGTGGTCTCCCTAATAAGACAAGTGTCCATCTGATACCCTATAAAATCTTTACATTATTGATATTCCCGAAGTTGACTTTCGTATCCCTGTGGCATTATGTATCTTTCTTAGTTTCTTTTCCTCAATAAGAAGCATGGCAATAGATCTGGATATTTGTGATGGGCATATCCAACACTTTCCATCCCCCAATTCCCACACACCACTGTATTCCCAATATCATGCAGTAAATTATATACATCAGAAATCGAAATGGCTCATTCAAACTTTACATGTATATCATGGGACAACCGTCATGCACGAAGCTATCATCTGGCTAAGACCTATCACTTTCCTAAACTCTTCACCTTCAACACCAATATTAGCAAGGGGCAGTCTTTGTGGAAACATTTTCATGAAGGGACGCAGTTTAATCTGTTCATGAGTGTTAATTACGTAAGCAAGGACAGTCAAAGGAGCTGCTGGAAATGGGAATATGGGCAACAGTTGGGCTCATTTACTATTCACTCCCACTCCTAGGCTTGTGGTGCTTGAGATTCAAATTCATGCCGGAATAAAACGCAAAAATTGATCTCCAAAGTCACTGTTCATCATTCAGAACCATTTTGCTTGTCTCTAAAAAGGACCTTCAAAATACAAACTTCCCCTTGTTAAGTTGGTTCGGTTCTTCCCCAGAGTCCCAAGCATTAAATGAGCTCTGGAGATTTGTGTTCATGAACAAATCTGAACTATTCTGGGATTTTTTTTTTTTTAAAAACCTACCTGCCCCTCTTTCAGATAGTGTTTTTCATCCTCTTCTCATATTTTATACATCTTCCAATACACTGAGTTACTTAGTGTCTCAGAAACAGAAACATTCCTCCACCAAATCCCTGTCCATAGTGAATTTCAAAGGACTGAAACATAAGTTGTCACAAATGAGGAAAACAGCCAGAGAATAAAAGTAGGCAAAATGTCAAAGAGAGCAATGTAATACAGGATGTATTACGAATAGAAGTGTGGTGTTTATAGGGGAAAACCTTCTATCTTAAGAACTTTTTCATCTTTTCTGAAACCTGTCCCATTGTCCCTAACTCTAGCAGACTTTAATCACCTTTGATGCTTTTGCCCAGAAAGATATTTACAGGCATTCATCTCTGTCATTAGTCTTTGAATAATTAGTCATTGTATAATTAAGGTAAATCCTATCTAGCTCTTTAAATCTCTACTCATAAACCATAAATCAAACCGTCCCACCAACCCCCTTAATCATTACTTTCGCCTTTCTCTGCAATTCCTCCCATTTCCCTATATCTTTCTGATTCTGAGGCGTTTCTTAGGAATTTACAAGAATCTGGAGCCAAAGCCACCAAGGTTTGTTGGGCTTCCCAGGGGACCCTGGTGGGGTGGGAATACCACTCATCAGGACACTCTGGCTTGGGCTCCTTTAGCCACAAGCATTCAGTCTCTCATTGGCAACATAACGACTGCATCTGCATCCTTCACGTTTCAGAGCCTGGACATTTAGGGTTGCTAGAGTTAGTGAATGAAAATATAGGACGCCTCAGCACTATTTGAAACATACTTACAGTAAAAAAGTATTCAGTGCTTATCTGAAATTCAGACGTAACTGGGAGTCCTGTCATTTGCCTGGCATCCCTATGGACCATCCACTCTGTTGTGCTTTCCATGAGCTCGGGAGTATTCTCCTGAAGCCACTCCCTCGCACCAGCACCACCACTATCCTCCATGCATAGTGAGACCTACTGAAACAGCCTTGGTGAGATTAGCCCTCCTCATCCAAGAGGTCAGTGCCATGCACAGAAAGGTACCTACCACATTAGCCTCCTTTTACAGGTTTCTCATTTCCAAGGACTTAATGATTGTACTCCCCATCAGCATCATCAATGTTTTTGTACCCTACATCCAAGATGCCTCTGTTGATGAGATTACTGTTCACATGAAAAAGCCATGGGGAAAAGAAGGGAATTCAATTCAGTTGGATGAGCAGTTTCCATGCATTAAGCACTGAGGTTACAACATGGATGAAATGGCCATTCCTGTGCTCATGGATTTTACCTCCTAGGGCACATGACCAGCACCCATCTTCTTATCTTGCTTCTTCTTGTTTGGGAGCAGGGACTGCTCTGTCTGGATCTCTGCTTTGCAGCCTTGTGGGTTGCCCAATCTTAAAATCAGGCAGGCATTCTATCTCGGATAACAGAAAGTTAAGCTGGTTTATCTGTTTTTGTTACTTCCAAAATTTGAAGCTACTCTACATCACTCAATTTGTATTTCACAATATCCTTACTCTCTCCAGGGCACATCTTATCCAAAATAAAGTTACATTTTAAAGTCACATCATTAGTCAAAATCTGCTTAGAACTTATGGGATCTGCATAACAGAAGTTGGCCGTGTTTGGGTGCTGTGTCATCTATCCCCACCTCCCAATTTTATTTCTCATTTGGATCAGTTGCCATAAGTCCCTTTGGAAAAATCACACACAGTCTTTTGTTCTCCAGTGTCTAGATCCTCTGCAGATGTCTGCCTCTTTGTTATGTTGATAACATACAGTCCATTTAAAGGAATTTTCATTAGAATGGAATATAGTCCTATTTTCCATGATTGGATTAGAGGGGTACTCTTATCCTAAACAGATTTTAGGGATACTTTAATGCCTTCACTGAATTGGGAGCCATCTTGACTCCCTTAAAGCTTTGGGAAGACCTCCACTTGATTAGCATATATTCAAAACCTAAAAGATTGAATATACAAATAGATAATAGCCAGACCATATAGAAGGGTAGAAATCTGACCCACAACCTACAACAACCTGCCCAGGAAGTACCCTGTTATAAGTCAGACTTGTAGGAAACCAGCCTGCTATCTGTAAGTCAGACAAACAGGAAGTTGACCACTATCTCTGGTAACAAATCAGGAAGTCAAACAATACCCCTGTAACAATTGCCCAAACCAGCCAGGGCTTGATCAATAACTGATAGCTTCCCTAACTTTTGTCCCTAATTCCAACTCAGGACCAAACAGAGAAGGCCAAATATGCTCCCCTAACCAATGACATAGGACGCCCACTTCTAGTTAGCTGCTCCCAGGTTCCCGAGGCCAACAGTTCCCATTAGGGCACACCTGAGATGTCCCTTTTCCACCATGAGCTTTCCCGCTTTTCTGCCTGCCTTCCATCTCTGCCAACCACAAGTGATGGTGGCCTACGCCCTCCTGTAGCAACCTCTGAATAAATAGACTTTGCTTGCTTTCATTTAGTTGGTCTTCATTTATTCCATAAAACCATCAATTGGCATAGGTTCCTTCTGCAGACTGAGGCTTGGGAGGCAGAAGGGCAGGCTTTTGGAGGCAGCTGGATCTGGGGTCCAACACAGCTCTGCCTCGCATTTCCATGTAACTCTAGGTAAGCAGCTCCAAAAGAGAATAGCATACATGTCCCCACTTCAATCACACTGCTGGATGAAAAGTGATTTATTCACCACTTAAAGTGCACAAAAGAGGAAGCTACCAAGGCCCAAACTAAAATCATTACACTTTAAATTAATATAATAACTTCACTAATTTAACTAAATATACAGGCCTTTCCCTGACTTCTTTTTAGTTGATGAAACTTTTTAGGGATTTATGTGTTCAAGGACACAACAACCCCAACCCCATGATTTTGACCAATATGATTTTTCACTCTGCATGACAAGTAGACTCTGGACCATGACATTGCAGACTCACAACTGGCACGGATACAATTTTGACATTTCAGATTCCTTGGGAAAACAGCAGTTAAACATGCAAATTCAAATCTGCAACATCTGGATATCTTTTATACTGGTAGAACTCCTTAGTGTTCAGCCCTCATGTCAACTTTAATGACTGTATTACTCTATATGCATAATAATGAAGCTCAACTATGGAATCATTCCACTTCCGTCATAAGAATCTCAATTTCAGAGCAAAACAAAACTCTAGAGATCATCTCCTCCACCCCACTCACTTCAGACAAGAAAGCTGAAGCCCCGAGGAAACAAAGCTACTTGGTGGCAGATGTGTGATCAGAATCCCACCCACAGCACTTTCAACACCACAATAGCTGCCCATGAGTTCATTCAAAGTATTTATTTGACATTTCCCACCATGTCTGTTTTCCTCTAATTCTTATTGCAATATTACTGGCAACCAAGAATCTTCAGCCCTTAGAGGAGCTGTGCTGCTGTGGCACTCTTGAGCTCACTGGAGTTGGCTGTAGTGCCTTGATACTCAAAGTGAGGTCCATGGGACAGCAGCATCAGCACCACCTGGAAACTTGTGAAAAATGCAGAACCTTGGGACTCATCCCAGATCCACTGACCCAGAATCTGCATACCAAAAATATGCCCAGGAATTTCATGTGTGTATTAAAGTTGAAGATGTGGCAATCTTGACAATTCTTTTCTTCCTCCTCTACCAGATTGTAGGAATTTTACCTGCTTTTCCAGGACTCTTAATATCCAGAAAGTCAGAGGAGTCTATAGCAAGAGATGAAGACTGAGAGGTAAGGATGCAATAGGTTTCTCCACTCAAAGAACAGACATGGCCAAGCAAAAACCATTTCATGTGGGGTGTGTCTCACCTGATGGGCTCAATCAGACACGGCAGCTTCTGCTCTCTCTTTGTAATGCTTGACGACATTATCACCAGGAAAGATTAAAAAGTACAGAAATACATGAAGCAAGATTGAAAGCCCCTTAATCCTTGCCCCATCTCAAGCACATGCCTGTCTGCAGACACAACAATGGTTAATAATTTGATGTTTCAGGGACAACTTCAACACATCCATCTTGCAACACCTGAGCAATGGTCTGGTGTTGATTCTGCAGGTAGTTAGGGAGCGAGTCTGAGAAGGGCCTGAACCCCACAGTGGGCATGGTAGGGGGATCCCATTATGATGGCTAATTTTATGTGTCACTTTGACTGGACACAGGGAGCTGAGATTGAACTATATTTCTGGGTGTGTCTGTGAGTGTATTTCCAGATGAGATTAGCATTTGAATCAGTAGACTCAGTAAAGCAGATCCCCTCCCCAGTGTGTGTGGGCATCATCCAAACCACTGAAGGCCTGAATAGAACAAAATACAGAGGAAGGAGTAATTCATCCCTTTCTCACCTGACTACTTAAGCTGAGACATTGGTCTTCTCCTGTCCTTGGATAAAGAATCACATCATCAACTCTCCTGGTTCTGAGACCTTCAGATTTGGACTGAATTATATCACCAGCTTTCCTGGATCTCCAGCTTGTAGATCATGGACTTCTCAGCCTCCATAATCATGAGAGACAATTCCTCATAATAAATTTCTATCTATATCTGTCTATCTATCTGTCTATCTATCTATCTAAAGGTCTTTACGTCTGTTGCTTTGTGCACACATCTGGCTATGGAAAATTGTATAATTTATTTACACTATATGAACTTCTATTCTTTACCAAATTTTGCTGACATTTTTTAGTGTTTCACTATTCACCTTGTGGGAAATGAATGGTTACATATCTCTCCAGTCCTACGCATCTCTGGGCACATATATGTATGTAAACAGTTGGCTATTTTACATACATTGTATTAGAGCATGCCTACTTTCTTGAGTCTTTCCTTTTTAACTTAAACATATACCTTAGCATATAAATCTTAACTGCATTTTTCAGTTGAGTTCATCCCAATTCAAATACATATCTACAAGCATTCTTTCAATGCAGGACCTTGTCACAACCAATAAAATGATGAAATGAAAACAAGTGGTCTCCCCACTGCTATGACAGATGTGTGGCTTCCTCTGCTTATGTACACACGAACAAATTGCTCATGGAGTTACTAATGCCTCCCAGTGGAGTGGGGCATATGTCTCAATAACTGTGGGCGTGGGCATTAGTGTCAGACGGAGTTGACTTTGAGTCCTTTTTGTGCTCCTTATCAGCTTTTTGACTTTATACAAGTGTTTGAGTCTCTATAAGCTTTAGTTTCCTCATATGTACAACTACTGCCAACATTGTAGGGTACTGTAGGAATTAGAGGAAATAGTGTATATCAAAGGTTTAGCCCCTGGCAGGACTTCAAAAATGCTACTTATGGTTATTATTGGAAAACTGGTGAAACTCTTATCCAAGCAACGTATCTGTTCTTGTCCTGCTTGAGATCCTATTTCATCTCTGGCTTCCACATCACCCATTTCTCTGCATTCAAGCCTCTCCTTCCTGGAAGGAGCAGTGAGATGTCACATGGCTTTCAAATTATTGCCAAGGATTCTCAATCCCCTCGTGGGTAACTTCTCAAGGTCTGCATTGGGGGTATTTCCATAGCGTGAGGGTTTCTGATTCCTTGTGTACTATGACATCAAGCAGATTGTCAGCAGGACCCCGTAAAGGCTACCTTTTGGCAATGTAGTGGGCGCTGCCAGTCTCCCGGGTATTCCAGCTCAGTTCCACACTGATAACTCTGGGATGCTTTTAGGAATATCTAATCATTCTGAAAACTACGGTTAACTTCCAATACATAGTCTATAACGATAATAGCAAAGTCCATAAAGTGAGGCCAGTTTGGTGGGTGCCAAGAGCACAGGTGGCAGCTTAGAAAGTGACCATGCCAAAAGGGTAGACCAGTGGGCAGAACTGCCTTCTTATCTGTCAGAGTTTGTGTATAACTGGATTGCTTGAGAGGAAAGCCCCAAATAACACCTCAGGTTTATTGTTCAGGGTCGTCTACCTTGGGGTTCCATGCACAAGAATGAATCCTGTTTAGGGTCCCCTGAATTCTCCCATAGAAAATTGAACTGGAATAATCTACAGTGTTTACCATTCTCCTCCTCAGTGCACTCCAGCTTGTCTCCCAAACACCCTGAGACCACCAGCCTGTTAGAAGCTTCTGTCTGCATAGCTGTTGGATCGCTTGTCTTCACTGGCCAGGATTCAGTAAATGCCTCAAGATGAAAAACAACACACACTTCTCATATGTCCCCTTTCTTTGGGCCCTGGGTTCCTTCAACCAAAATTACCTTGATGACCCTGAACTCCAGTTTTAGTCTCTCTAATAATTCTGTGAAACTTCCAGAAGCTGTCTCTAGCTCTCCAGCCTCTTGACTGCTAATATCTGCTCAGATTTTCTATTTCTTGGCCTAGAATGCAGGAAACTCAGGCCTATAATCTTTCTTAGAAATCAGGAAAGGACTCAGAGCTGAAGCAGTGCCAAACACAGAGCTCACTTCTGTAAGACTCTCATCCCCTGGGGATCTTGGGCCTTCACCTCTAGGCTGCCCTGGTGGCTCTCGGATGCCTTCAAGAATATTTTAAAGAAATTTTATCATGGTTTTTTAGATGCTCTTGGTGGAAAGATTCATTTGCTACACACTAACATATTATAATGAGAGTTAGCAGTCCTGAAAAGTCTTTACCAGTTACAGTCTAGTTGTGCCCAATTAAAAAACAAACTTAACTTTCTTAACAAAAGATGCATAATCATAGAATGTAAACAGGAACATTTTGGGCTCAATTACACTAAAAATCTCATAGTTTGAGGGACAGATACTGAACTCCCATTCTCTGCCACAAATCAGGAGTGTCTGAAAAAATACCTTATCAGAGGCCCAAGAAAAAGTGTCGTCCCATCAAACAGAAAGTGTTGGTGTGTGTGTCTGTGGGGGTGGGTGTTTGTTTCTAGACATTACAGTGTATAGGGATCTTCCTAGAAAATCCTACTGGATGCAAGAGATGGGAACATGAGTAAAGAACTGAGACTCGGCTACATTTTGTAGGTTGAGTGAAGGCTGGGCAACCACAAAACTACACTGAAAGAAAAAAAGAATAATTGATACACAGTTTTCCCCACCTCCCCAGCTCTCCCCCTGCCACAACTGTTAAATTACCAAACAAATAATATAACTTTATATCAGTTTACCAGTCTAAGAGCAGATAACAGGATTTTAGGAGCCTACAGGGGAGCAAAGACGTGCAAGGATAACACACAAGGTAGATACCAGGATGATGAAAAGGCAAACATGCAGGAAACAAAACAGAACAAAATCTTCATGAGACATCTAAGGACATATTTTTCTGTATAAAAGGAATAAAACCAATGTGTGAGGGAGAAGTCTAGCATAATTTTGAACAAGATTAACTATAGAACATTTTATACACTTGCTTTGCACTCTCCATGAAATACAAGGATAATGTGAAGTCTATGAACTTGAGCTAAAAGATGAGATGATAAGATAATCACCTAGATTAAATAGTAACTGGAACATTTAGGGAGAGTGCAATAAAAGAAATAATGCCACCGCAAAATTTCAAACAGTGTTGGGATAGAAAAAGCAGAGATGAAGTTGTAGAAAATTGGATCCGTGATGTGGAGGATGAAAGTGAAGAAAATGGATAAAGAAGTGAAAACTGTAAAAAGATAAGTTCAGAACATACACAACAGAGTTAAATATACAAATAACTGGCTTTTCTGAAGAAGAGACAGAGTAAATGAAAGAGATGTAAAAGTCAAGAGATATAATTTAAGAAAACATTTCTGAGTTGAAGACCTAAATCTGTAGTTTTAAATGATACATCCAACTCCGAGTAAAGTACATAAAGGGAAACTTACAACTAGACATATCCAGTAAAATATTTGATTTCCAAGCATAAAAATGTCTATATACAGCTGAATAGATGCTTATCGAATATTCAAAGGAAGACACATCAGGCTAGTTTCAATGTAAGGATGCAATAAAGCAACAACTATGGGATTCTGACATTAGAAAGTTAGGAATCAAGAAGTTGTTGTTTAGCTGAGCTAATGTTCGTGACTGAAAGCAAGAGAAAGATATTTGTGCTTAAATAAGAATTCAGGAAGTATGCCATCATATATTATTTCTGAAAATTAACTCCAATATATAGATTAGCTAACTAAAAGAAGAATTTAAGAAATGACTCAAGAATGGGAATGTCCTTGGTAAACATCGGATCCATTTACACATAGGATTAAGCACCAGCAAATTATGTAACTGTAGTTCCTGAAACTAATTCATAAATTAAATGCAATACTAATCTTAATTTCAACTGCATTTTTTAAAGGAAAACAAAATGTTTCTTGATTTAAAGATATTTTGTGGAAACTAGGAATATAAATAGGTTTCTCCTAATAAAGACTGACTGCATCAAACAAACAGTGAACCATGTAGTTAATTGTGAGAATAGTAAAGGATTCCTGGTAGAGTCAAAGGGAAGACAAGAGTGCCTTCTCCACCTAATATGATTTAAAGGAGAATACAATGTTATCCTTATTTGCAGAAAATATTAGCTACTCAGAAATGAAGAAGAATTAAATGAAACGTATTGGACAAACACATTGATATAAAGTAGATAAAAATATGAATACTTCATTCATAGAAAAGAATGCAAATAGTTTTTTTATTGTGGTAAAAAACGTAATTTACTGTTTTAATGATTTTAAGTGTACAGTTCAGAATGCAAATAATTTTAATATATGAAAAGAAGTTCAATTTCACTATAATAAGAGAAAATCAAATTAAAACTACACAGAAACCATTTTTCACTTCTTAGGCAGGCAAAAATCAAAAAGCGTGGTAACCGTGTATTGATGAGAACTGGCATGAGCATAAACTCCTTAAGTTTTACAGAATACAATACGGCAATAAATACGAACATTGCTAATGTGTCTTCCCTTTGACCTAGCAATTCTACTTCCAGGCATTTACTCAGAGATACTCATAAGTGTGAAAAATAATGTTACTTTTCACAGAGGTATTTGAAATAACAAAGGATTGGGAAAAAAGAAAAGGTCCATCAGAGGGGGCTGGCTAAGTACACTAAATAAGCAGTTGCTGGAAGTGGAGCAGCAGATGAGAAAGCTAGAAAGAGTGTCACCCTAACAACAACAACAACAACAAAAACAACACCAACAAAAGCCAATAATCTATAAATGTGCCTTTTTTTGAATTCATCAGAGTGTTAAGGTTGCAGGTCAACCAACGAGGCTGAAACCTAAGGAAAGACAGGCACCTCCTAGGAGCGACAGGTTGTGGGCTTCAGCTCACTTGGGTCAGAGCATAGAAAGGGGCCACCCAGGGGTAAAATGGGTGAGAAGAATTCAGCTAAAAGTTTTAACAAATTGCCTAAGGCTGAGTGGGGGTTAACATAAGAGTATAAAACCCAGAGGAGTCACTGACATAAAGAAGAGTTTGCACCCACTTGTGGGTTTTTCTCCCTATGCCTTCACTGGGTTCTCACGAGGAAGACTGAGGGTAGGGAAGAAAGCCAGACAAAACTCCTCTCATGCGCAGGATGAAGGAGGGGAATACTTTCCACTGCAGGTGGAGCAGAGAGCCACACTTGGATCCTTCTCCACTCCAGAACAAGAGCCCTAATGCATGGGGAAAAGGACAACAAACCCTGTCACTTCCAGGACATGAATGAAAACACACTGAGGCTGGGGGAGGGAAACGGAAGAAACTCTCCCCCTGGGTGAGAGACAGGAAACCATCCTGCGTCTGAACCATTAGCAATTTCCCACTGCCCAGCGAGAAAGGATTACTGAGAAAGCTTACCTCCCAAGGTCTGGGGGGGCAGTGCCTGCCAAGACTGAGTCTGCACCAGGACAGCAGAGAAGGCCCCGGACTCCCTCTACTAGGCTAGCAGGTGCTGCGTAACGAGCACTGCCATAAAGGGAGAGGTGAGGCATTCAGAGGCGTGGGTAACAATGGGAGGCCTAAAACTGAGAATAAAGTGAATGCTGAGAATTGTCTGGCAAAGTAGCCCCTGCCCTTTAGTAAACCTGGAGGAATTTAAACTGGGGGTGCACTGAAGGTAACCACGGCAACAACAAATCCCAAACTCAACTCCTGACTAGATTCTCTCAACCCTCACGTTAATGACTGAGCAGAAGACGTGTGTTCTTTTCCAGGCTTAAGTATTATTAACTTGTTATTGTCCCACATATATTGTCTTATTTTCAACCAAAAAGTGTAAGACATGCAAAGAAAGGAAAAAGACAGAGAAAGAAAGGAAGAAAAGAGGGAAGGAAGGAAGGGAGAAAGGAAGAGAGAAACTATATTCACTGTTAGGAAATGAAGCAATCAGCAGAAACAGATGCAGCTATGACATGACTATTACACACTAAGAATTTAAATAACTATGATTAATACTTTAAATGCAGCAGTAGGAAAGGTAAAAAACATGCATAAACAAATGGGAAATTTCAGCAGAGATGAAAATTTTAAAAAAGAATCAAACAGAAAAATATGGTAAGAGAGGTAACGAAGATGTAGAAATTATTAGACTGAGAAAACAAAGAATTTTTAATATGTTTGAATAAATAAAAAATAAAAATATGAGTAAGTAGATAGGTACCATGAAGACTGGAAAACAACCAAATAGAACTTGCAAAAGAGAATATAGTAATTAAAAGTAAAAATTTAATTGACAGGTTTAAAAACGAATTAGGCTAAGCTGAAGAAAGCATTAGTGACCTGAAATATAGATATGAAGAAATTATTCAGAATGGAGCACAGAGAAACGAAGAGAGCAAATTTGAAAGAAGAATTAAAAGCTAGACAGGCTATCATTTAGGTATGACATATGTCTATTTTAGGGTTTTTGAAGGAAGACAAAATAATAAGACTGCATCAGAGATAATATTTGAAGACATAATAGTTGAGATTTTCCAGAATTGATGGATGATACCATGCCACAAATTGAAGAAACCTATGATTCAAATGAAACCCAATAATTAAAAAGAAAATTCATACTTAGATACAGTATAACAAACCAGTGGAACACCAAAAGCAGGAAAATGTCTGAAAAGCACCCAGTAAGAAAGGAAAGACGATGATCTTCAAAGGAGTGACTGACTTCTAACTCATTCGCAACGATGAAAACCAGGAAACTGGAAATTTTATTTTTAATGAGAGTAAATAACCAACAACCTCAAATACTACACCCAGCAAAATCATCTTTCAAATGCAAAAGGGAAAAAAAAAAGTCCCTTCGAGAAAACATAAACGGAGAATTTGGTATCACACAGAAGAAATGTGATCCCAGTTACATGGTCTGAAATAAAAGATGTGATAAAGAACACAAAATGTGGCAAATACTGGGGAAATCCAAATGAACACTGGTGGTATAAAGCAATCATAATTACGTCTACTGAGTTTAAAAAGAAAATAATCAAGGTAGGGTACAACAATAGTCATAGTATCTAAGTCAAGATGGAGGGGAGGCAGTTCATATGTTTTAAGTTCTAAAGGCATCAGCCGAGGGTACAGCTACTGACTAACTTCCAATTTTGATAAGTTAATGTTCTTGTGTTAACAGCTATGAAGAACTGAAATATAATTGGTAACTACCAAACTAGTAGTTTGGTAGTTAATAAGAAAAATAAGAAAAAATATACCATAAATATAAAACAATCCAAGTAAATAAATTAAATGAAACATAAAACGTGTGTATTATTATTAATACTTAACAACAAACTGCCACAAACAGCACTTTAAAACATATGTTTATCATTTCATAGGTTCTTTGGGTCAAGAGTCTGGCCATGGGCTAGCTTGAGGTCTTAGCAGGCTAAAACCATGGTGTTGGCTGGGGCTGTGATTGCATGTGAGGCTGGGGCCCTTTTCCGCTTTGGATTGCTGGGAGAACTGAATTTCTTGAAGTCATAGGACTGCAGCCCCATATCCTGTGGGCTGGGGGTTGCCCTCAGCTCTAGAGACACTTAAATCCCAGCCAGGGGGCCTCTACTACACGGCTCTAGAGACACTTAAATCCCAGCCAGGGGGCCTCTACTACACGGCCGCTCACTTCTCACGGCCAGCAGATGATCTCTCTGCTAAGATGGGGTGTTGTGTAATGTAACTTAATCTATTCACTCTTATACAGGGTGTGTTCACCACAGGAGGAGTTTTGAAGGTCACTTAGAATTCTGCCTACCACAAGATGGGAAAAATACAAAGTATAAGACAAGAGGCTAACTACAAATTCAAATATATCAGAAATTACAATAAAATATCATTATATCTAATTACAAGGTGATGAAAACTGAAAACCTTTTCAGTTTTCTTTTTGCAGAAATTACTTTTTAATATATATATATATATCCATCCCAAATGTATAATCCATACCAATATCTTGCATTGGTCACTTTACACAGTCATTAGCAATATGCATATTGTCAAACAGTTTCCCCAAAATCAAACAGATTTATGCATCATAATTTATAAAATTATTCCCATGTTTGCCTTTTTACCAAATTCAGTCCATTATTAAATGGATTAGCATGTATATTTTCATGTATGTTATTTAGAATTTTTTTCCTTAGGAAAAATTCCTGTAAATGGAATTAGTGGGTCAAAGGTTATTTTGGTGACAGTCATTTTAGTGACTCTTAATATATGGCAAAATTCCTTTCTAAAAATATTTATGCCCTCAACAATATATGAAAGAAAGTACCAGTTTTACTGCAACCTTGAGTGTACTAGGGATTATCATTTTTATCAGACAATAATTGCCTCATATTTTAAAATAATATTTCATTAACTGAACAGCAATTCATAAAACTAGAAAAATAATAACCAGTTCTCAAGACATGGGAGGTTTTACTCTCACTTTTAACTTTGGAAAAGTCTGCCATGATGAGAGCTCCCAGAGAAGGGTGGGTGTGTGTACAAGTGTGCGTGTGCATGCATGTGGTGTGTGTGTGTGTTTGGCATCTTCATGCCCTTCACAACCAGATGACACCAGAGGAGCCATGAAACAGACCTTGGGGATGGCCCTCACCTGCAGCATTCATCTTTCTCAGGTAAAACCCCTCAAGTTGGTTGAATCTGTAATCCTTTCCCCCCTCATTTCAGGAGATCAGTTCTACACATCACCCAAGGCTGAATGACCTATTCCATGGATTTCAAATTCCTTGAGGAGCAGTTCCTCTTATCCATGTCATTATTCCTTCTCAGATCCAAAAAACACCAGATTAACTGAAGCTTTTTCACTCTATATTGGGTTACTTTCTAAAGCTAACTGGATTCAATTTATAACTTTTTTTCTTTTTTATGATCCAATTTTTCTAATTCCAATGGTTCTTTTACATGTTTATTTTCTGGCCCCCACTCCTTTTTATCATGAAACAAAAATGAGATTGCTATACTCCTATTTCAAATTAGACTGTATAAACTTGAACAAATCCACCCCAAATTTAGGTCTCCTTGCCTGAAAAATGATGAGATTTGAAGGCATAGAAAATGGCAGTTATATTCCATGAATACTGGTGACAAAATCCCCCATCCACCATGAACACACCATGATTGTCTTTCTGGAAGCAAACATTTTACAGAACTTTTCCAACATTGCAGGCCTCCTGATGAAACCCTCATTTCTCAGTAGAGTCAGGAAGCATGCATTCGTACTTACATGACAGGACAAGTGGCGCAGGAGGGATGTATGGTTGTCTCTTAATCCTCAGCTGCAGAGCAACAGCCTTCTGAAACAGACTCCATCTCCTCATGTCTCAGATGACTGCAATTTGTAATCCAACTAGAATTTAATTGATATGTTGATCCTGGGTTGTTTCTGGGTTGTGAGGATATAAGGAAACCAGCAAAACTCAGCTGTGTGTAGTCACTGGGATGTTAAGGACGTTTCTTTTTTCAATTTCTTCTGGATTTTAGCAGGAAATAAAAGGTATCCTCAAAGATCAAATTGTCCAAGAACCAATGATAGGAACCCCAGGCCTTCTTCAGGGAGCACACCTCAGTCTGGTCCCCAAACCTCAAACCTGACGAAATTGGCCTCGATAATGGAAGAAGAAATGGATCACAAAACATGGTAAAGAATTCTTCCCTAAGAGAACATGGGCTTATGTGAAGAGTTGGTGAAAAAAAGGGAAAAGATTTGGCTGTGGTTAAAGAACACACGGGTCTAGCTAGGTGTCTCTCCCATTCCAGAACGTGTTCTTGGTGGGTAGGTATCTGG
Source organism: Rhinolophus sinicus (assembly GCF_057876585.1). Taxonomy (NCBI): domain Eukaryota; kingdom Metazoa; phylum Chordata; class Mammalia; order Chiroptera; family Rhinolophidae; genus Rhinolophus; species Rhinolophus sinicus. Next base: position 138,605,496 of record NC_142516.1, read on the forward strand.
CATGGATCAGGGATCTCTTCATCCTCTACATTACCATCGTTTCCTCATACTGTACAGCCACCTTAGAAATTTCACACTGAGCAATGCTCAACGTATTTTGATGATATTTGTTCCTTCGAGCAACTGTCTGTCCATTTTGAGCAAACAGGCCCTCAATCTATGTCATACAGCTAGTTCCAACTTGACATCTTTGATTACTTCCTGGTCACTTTCCATGGACAGTCCAGACCCAGAAATGTCAGAATGTTCCAGGCAGGGTCCTGTCTTCCAAAACTGTTGTGCACCTGTCTGTCCCTGGAAGCATCTTCGCTGCTGTTGAAGTTGCTTTGATCTAAGATGGCCGTATATCAGGATGACTGTTCTGTCTCAGGTATGCTCTGCTTCTGCCCCAGGGCAGGTGAAATGCTCCACAACCGTGCTCTCATTTCTCCTCACAGAACTTCTCTTGCTTGAACGGCATATTAAGTGAAGTTGTTTTCCTCAACCTCTGTTTCCATGTCTGTTACAGGTTTTGCTCAAATACTGGTGGGAGAACTACTTCCTTACAAAAAATGCCTCCAATAATCTGTTTATAACCACATCGTAGTAGCCTAAAAAATAATAGGCACTTGTAGAGATGATTTTAGATCTGGCATTTCGCCCTGAAGGAGGCCAGACTTGCTTTAGCAAACTGAACAGTCAGACGCTGTGAACTAATTCCTCTTTTTCCCTCATATTTTTCATCATGTAAATGATGATCAAGGTTCTAAGCGGCCTGCAGATGAATCCTGGGTGTCTGGGGCAATGTGCGGCTATGGAATGCTGTGAGCGCTCCAGGGAGGTGTAGCAGGTGAGTCCTCTTCACTAGGCTGAGCTGAGTCCTCTCCACGTTGTCACCCTGCTGCCTACAAAGTGCTTAAAAACATTGGCTACATGAGCCCTTTGACTTGGTTTTGCTCTTTACCTATTAACACCTTTTTCAAGGCTGTGTCTGATCAGTCTGCAAACAAGTAAAGAGAAAAGCACACCAGAAACTAATAGATGGGACTGCCTAGTCAGCTAGCCTAACCTTGCACTTGCTGTCTGTGCAAAGCCCAGTCCAATGAAAGGCCTTGGGGCACGTGACTCAGTTTGGTAAGCTTGTTGTGGAAAATGAAAGAAGGCAGAATCCTTTGAGGGCATGGAGCCTGCTCAGACACAAACCTCACCCCCAAATTGGTTGGAACCAGTATGCGTTGGTTATGAAGCACTGGAAAAATCACATGAGCTTTCATGATGAAATAGACAGGGGTGGAGACGGGAGTCCCAGAACGTTGGCCCACAGCACCTGGCATGATGTGTGCACTGAGGAGGACCAAAGGGATCCAGAGGAAAGGCTTTCATTTCTTGATGATATAGACCTGACAGGTGGCACCTGGTCCCTCATGCCTCCGAGACTGCAGCTTCGTGTTAGTAGCTGAGAGGGTGGTTGGGCGGCACCCAGCTCGGGTCCATTGCAATCGGGTGGCACTGTGGCAGATGGCAGGGCCTGCAAAGCAAAGATCAAAGATGTGGTGTCAGGAAGTCACTTTTGGTAGGCAGATTCATGCCTACTCTTCTTTAAAAGGAGAGTAAGTTGGTAGTAACACCTTGTTACCCCATAGAGAAGAGGCATTACAGAATAAGAGTAACTACCTGAAATATCATTTTTTTCAGGCTCAATGATGCATAAACGGACAGACATCATTGAAACTTTCAGGGCAGCCAGAGCTTTGAGTTACATCTATGACGAAGATTAAAACATTTCAGGCAGGGCTGTAGAAATCTATAACCAGAAAGGGAAGGATTTTGCTTAGGCAACTGTGCAGGATATCCCTCAAACTATGAAGAGCTTAGGAAATGCAAGAAAATAAGACATGGCAAAACTATCACTGCTTTAAAGAAGATGTAGGATGACAGGTCACCACTACGTCATCAGTCAGTGGCCTAGAAACAGAACACAGAAACAAGCATTGGACGAAACACCAAAGAAGAGGCCCTGTTTAACAGAGCGACACGAATGATAAAATACATAGAAATAATTCACAAGAAAACTTTCGATGTTTCTGAAAGCATAAACTAAGCTAGAACAAATGAAAAGTACATTGTTTTAAAAAGGATGATGCATAAATCACAGAGATGCATGTTCTTTCTATTAATCTATAAATTTAATGTAATTCCAATAAAAACACTACAGGATTCTTGGGTGGCGAGCGGGGAGAACAAGGTAAGTTGATTCAAATGGAAAAATAAAAACCCAAGACTAGCTAAGAATATTATTTTTTTTAAAAAAAAGGAATGAGAGCGATCAGTACTACTAGATAGTCAAACATACGCGTATCATAAAGCTATAATAACTAAATACTGCAGTTATATTTCTCTAGAAATGGAAAATATTTCTCTAGAAATGACTTTTTGTATATAAAGTTTTAATCTATGACCTTGGATTTATTCTCTAGCTGAACCAGTGGTCCAGACTTAGCACTTTGCGGTGATCAGTAAAGCCGTTGGTCAGGGAATCATGCTGGTGGCACGAAGCCTGCCGTGGTGGGAGTATTTACACCAGGGAAACTGGCAAACACTACAAAGCAGTGCTCCCGGTCCTGGCTGGCATTTAAATGTGTCTCAGCACAACACTGGTCTGAGCCCAATTAGGAGGGTGGTGAAGCCAGAGGAAGGTGATGGCAGGAGAAAACTCATAGGTCAGGAGCCTGGCAGTCTGCACACTTCCACCTTTAGACTGGCTCTGCCTTCATCTGAGTGGCACACCCTCCCTGGCCACCCCCCGGCCCCATTTCCATGGTCCTTCCCACTGAATTTGAACACTGCTCTCCTTGCTGACTTTTGGAAATCTACTTGGATTGTGCCTTTTCTGATGCTCTCTATGTCTTCCTCCCAGGTCATTCTTTTAAGGAGATGGAGGCACACGGCGGGTGTGTCTGGATGCTGTGCTCATGACAGCCCACTACGAAGGCAGTGCACCTCTTTTAGGACAGGATGTACTTCAGGGCTTAGAAGGGCCTCACTCAGAGGGCACATAGGATGACTTCTCTTTTGAAAACAGCCTCTCTGGGAGCTGTTACTCTTGGTGAGCAATTTTCCTGTGACCAATTTTATAACAGTCCACTTTCTTCTCTGTGCCTGCTTAGTTGCTGATATTATATGAATGCCATGTCTTATCAGTGTGGTCAATCACCTCACGATTATACTGTGCCAGTTTGGTCTGCGATTTACCTAGGTGGTATTGCTGTAGAGATTTTTCTGACAGCCACACTTCTATTTTGACTCTTACCATAACTCCCTCAAACACTTACCTTTAAACAATGCTAAAGCCATTGTCATATTCCCCTTTAGAGGGTTATGAGACACAACAGTCACCTGGCTAGAGGTATGTTCTGGGGAGCAGGCCAAAAGTTATTTCCCAAACATCTAGTTTCCTTCTTTTTAAAATTAACTGAACTATGATTTTTGCCTGGGCATAGTGCTTCAATATTTCCCGGTCTCCCTTACAAACTGCGTGCGGTCATATGACCAATTTTTTCCCAATGAAATGTAAGCACGAGTGATGTGTTGCATTAGCCTTCTGACTAGTCCCTTTGAAAGGGAAGGTATATGCCTTTTTCCTCTTCCCATTCCATCATGCTGCTTGGAACATAAATGTGATGGTCAGAACACCGACAGCCATTTTGGACCATGAGAGCAAGGGCCACGCCCAGGAAGGTAAAACAGAAATCTGGCAAGCGTTTGATTCCTACAGACCAAGTGCCCACCATACCAGTCTGTATGTAAATGTATATCAGCCCTGCATCCTTTTATTTCTTTCTTATTTTATTTTTAGATAGCTATTACTTGGCCCTAAACCTAGTCATTACAAATACATATTTTTCCTAATGAATGCAATATTCGTTCCCTCCCCAAAGCTAATAAACACCTCATGCTGTTTATTAAATGGATCCCAATTTCCTTTTTTTTTTTTTAACCAGAATGAATCAAAGAGTTTTCCTAGACAATTTGTCTTCTCACCAAATATACATAATTGTTTTTGATTCTTTGATTTGTACTGTTTTTCCCTACTGCAGTTTGCATGTTTTCTTCCTCAGGGAGAAATCAGAAAGAATAAAGTATCAGGTATAAGACTGCTCCCTGTCCTCCTCAACACTCTCCCTCTCCTCTTCACAGATGATCTCCAGGCCCTTTTCTTTCCCCTCTTATTTCCAGACTTCAAGCCCTGAGAGAGGGCAGTTTATTGCAGCTCACATCAAAAGGTCTGCATCATTAAATCTCGGTGGGGAGTGCTGGTTGGTGACAGCGAAAAGACCCAGAATTGAATAGAGAGATTCATCCTACTAAATTTAGACATAGGCTCTCTATATTTAGTTTGGATCTCAAATAGGAAAATTTTCACCCTCAAAATTTGTAGATTAAATAAGAAGTAGAGCTGCGTGCTTTGTCCTTGTCCAGAATTCAGGCTCCAGCCACATGATTGTGTATATTGTCTTCAGTAAGTGCCTAACTAGCATGGTAGAGTCCTGGGCACTGGAGTTCATAATCCCACTCATTTCAGTGGACTTAATATCTACAATGGGTGGCAATAATAAGCTATCAGTGACAATAATAACAGCTAATATTTATTGAAGTGTGTGTCAGGCCACACAAGCTTTGTATATACGATTTCACCCAACCTCACCTCTACAGTTTATGCTATAGAACTACATCAACTACTCTCATTTTACAGATGACAGCACCAAAGCACAGAGAGGTTAAATAACTTTCCCAGGGTCACACAGCAGCAGCGACAGAAGCTACAGTTGGAATCAGAGATTTCTCTTAAATGTTCTGCTCAACTGCCTGCCTATTCAGAGAACTGTCTCTGACCTCCCAGGAACTGCATACAGTGGGTCCTCAGTATTCTCAAATTCCATATTTATGGCTTCGCTCACTTAAAAATATATTTGTAACCCCCAAATCATTCATCACAATGTTTTTGTAGTCATTCACTGGCATGTGCAGAGTGGTGAAAAACTGGAGACTTGTAGGTCTAACAGGGCAACACTTTGTCTTCCTGTTTCAGTGTTCATTTGGTAAACAAGTGTCTTTTCACAGTCTATTTAGTACCATGTTTTTCACATTTTTATACTTTTTTGTGATTTCACTGTTTTAAGTGGCCCCCAAATGTGGTGCTGAAGTGTTGTCTACTGTTTCTAAGTCCCAGAAGGCTGTGTTGTGCCTTACAGAGATAATATGAGCATTAGGAGTGTTGCGGAAAAGTGGTGAGGACCGAGACACTCAAGCGGCTCCCAGAGGGCAAGGAGAACTCAGCTTTATTACACTAGTGGGCCCAGTGGGATTGTTCCCAAAGAACTGAGCACTGACTGGGGTCAGGCGCTTTGTTTTATATGTTTAGGCTTCCGGGTTGGGGGGAAATCTGGTCGGGGTGCCAGGGAGATCCGTCCCTAGCAGCTGTGATCCCTCAACTTTGTTTTGACAGGGAGGCCTCTAACTATGGTGCCTGTGGGAGTCATCTCCGATAAGGTATGGGAGGAGGAGGGGGCAGAGCTCTTAGGGGGAGCTTGCCAGAGATAGCTCCAATAAGGGGGAGATTGAGCTTAGTGGGGGCCTGCAGGAAAAACCGTCCCAACAGGTGAGCTTCTTTCAGGCACAAGGCATAGTGCTGTTAGCTGTGAGTTCCATGTTAAGGAATGAACAATATATATTAAATATGGTGTCTTTAAACAGAAACACACATAAATTAGCAGTACATATTGATTGGTTGATGAAAATGTTGTGACCAGATTCTTACAGGAACCTAACTCTGTATTTCCCCAGCAGCAAAGGTTCAATGTTTGCTAATTCAGGGTTCACAGTGACCTTGTAGAACATAACTACTGCAAACAATGAGAATTGCAGGTACCTTGCAGTGTGTTTGCAGGAAAACTGCCACGTTATTTCTTCTACTTTCCCATTCTATTTGCTTTCTCATAACCTCAGTCCACAACATGTAGAAGTCAATAGACAAAACTCTGCTGTTCCTTTCACAGGGAGTTGTGAAATGACCAGGGATCTGTCCTCACCTTCCACCCCTGTCTGACCACCACCATGTGGTCTGTGAGCTGACTCAAGACCCATGATCCTCCCCATCTGCCTCTCCGAGGATTATAAAGGGGCCCCAAGCAGGAGAGCAAGGTAAGGACACCAGTAGCCACTGTTCCTAGATGGCCTTGTGATTTTCTTTTAGGTGTTGGGACTTCCTGGGGTAAGAGAGGATTTTATGTCTGACTCTAAGCCAAGAAATACATTTTCAAGACAATGAACAGTAAACCATCCTATCTAGAACAAAATGAAGAAAGGAGGCATTCAGGTAAACTACATGTCAGACTAGGCAAGTTACTCTGGATGCCACACACAAAACATCCACTTCTGAAGATACAGGATCTAGGGGGATGAAGGGAACACCAACTTGAGAATAAGCAAATGCAGCTGAAGCTTCCATTGGTAGATACAGGACTTCACTGAATTTAATGCGGATACAGTACGTGCAGTAGATACAGATGTACCAAAGCATCTCCTAATACAGGGACCTGATCGGCAAGACCAAGTTTGCTTTATAAAGGGGCCAGCTTTTTTATCCTCTTTCCTGGCTCTATCATCACTCCATGTCACATGGGAAAAAGGCATGTAAATCACTGAATCATTATATTGGGATGATTCGAGCTAAAAATAAGATTTTTTTTAAAGGGTAAATCTTCATCAACATTGCCATTTTTTTCACAGGAAAACCCCGAGGGAGGAAAGAGACATTGCTGAGAATCGCAGAGCTAGCGAGAAACAGAACCAGGCCTGGCTAGAATCCTGCATCAGTGCCATGGCCAGTTCTGCCCTTTTTCTACAAAGGCGTGAAATGATGTCAGTCTTCTCTGAGACCTTCTATGACATATTAATGTGTTTAGAATTATTAAGTAGCGTTATTAAAACTTCCTCTTTTACAGCTGTGGATATATTCTCTTCTGACCACTCTAATGTAGCCACCTAAATGCATCATTCTTTTAGTAAACTTTTTCTCAAATAATGCTCAGTATTTTCAGTTGGGTTTTCATGGACTGAAATAAGAAATGGTAATTGCTTTTTTTTTTTTTTTCCTCGAAAATAGAGTCTGCTAGCCTGTGAGGTCAGTCAGGCTCATATTTATTCTATTTTAAAACAAAGTCAATGAAAAACTAAAAAAGACACTGTTGCAGCCTACAGTGACGAGTGTCTTAACCAGGAGCCAGGGGACTCACCCTTTTGGGGCCACCAAAGGAAGTTGCCTACAGAAAGTGGTGCTGAGTCTGGCCTGGGTGCCTGATCAGAAGTTGCTCATAGACAGGGTGTGGGAGCCATGCTGAGAGACTTGGCAAAGGTGGGACTCTGTGTGCCAAGAAGTCACCATGGTTCTTTTGGGAAATAGCACAAGACTAGGTTTTTCTCAAGATGAGGTTTGTTTTTCGTATAAAGACAATAAATAAGTACTTGATGAACACAATCAACAGGTCTTAGGTGCAGGGAGGGAAAGTCTGATATAAAAGTGTTTCTAAAACATTGGTAACCAGAGATGCCTGTATGAGGACATGCCCTAGAGCATGACAAGGACCACAGCTGCTTGCCTGGCCGCGAGCTCCCTACTGCCTCCTCCAGGAACAGGACTGGGGGGGACTGGAGCTCCTCTGCCTTCCAGGGCTCCTTATCTTGCGACGTCAGCCAACTCTCCTCAGCTGACCTTTCTTCTCCCATTACTCCCCCCCCTGGCAATCAAGTGTCAATTCCTGGAAGATTTGGAAATACATTGCTCACCATGACCCTCCAGGTCTCCGCAATTTTGTCAAGTTTTGAGTACAAGGAACCCAGGGTTGTATCAGGTGACCGGAAGCCCTGAAAAGAGCTGATTTACCAGAAGGCACACTGACCTAGACTCACCCAATCAGCTTACTTCTGGGATTTGGAGTTGGCACCGGAGACGGTGGGTGTCTGCCAAAGGAGGTATGACAGAGGAGCATGGAGGGGTTCATGCCATCACACAGAGGAAGGAAATGAGAGAGAGAGAGAGAGAGAGAGAGAGAGAGAGAGAGAGAGAGAGAGAGAGAGAGAGAAACAGTTGGTGGGAACAACGTGTGGGGGCCTGAGTTTCTTCCTGAGCTGAGCTTTGGAGACGGCCACATTCTTAAAATAAGGCCCCCTCATATATGTAAACTGGATAGAATTGTTATGTTATTTGCAAGTAAAGATTCTTAACACAACTCTACCTGCTCCCTGAGCACCTTCTTTGGACGGCTCTGTGCTGTGCAAGAACAAAAAGATGAACAGATGAGGAATGGGTAGAAATAACCTAGCTATTGAGTTCAAAGTGGCCTGTCTCAGTTAGAAGCACGGAGGGGCATCCCTAGCCATCTTGGGCCTGGGGCCAGTGGCCCTCACTATGGTCAACCTTTTACCAGTAAGGCCCAAAGGGGCCCATTTTCTCCCCCGCATGAACAACGTTTATATATTTTTTGCAGGGCTCTTTTTGTCTCTCTCATGTATGATATCCCTGGTTAGAGGCAGACATCCCCCCTGTAAATATTAGCTCCTGACCCTCTGGAGATTCCTTCTCCATCCAGAAGCTGTGCTGTTCACAAGGGTCCCCCATGAGGAAGAGTGAGCCCATTTCAAGAAGCAGATAATTACTCTGGCAGAAGGTGTTTATAATTTAGTTAGGAGGAGACACAGGGGACCCTTTCATTCTATGAGTAAGTTACAGTCTCTGGGGCACTCTGCATGGCGTGTGCCCCAAATGTAAATGGACGGCCCAGCACCTTACTAATTCCCAAAAATTCTCCCACTCCACAGCCTCCTCAGGCCAAGTTCAGCACCCCCGTGTCTGGGCTCCATCTGTTCTCTGCTAATGGAAATTGGAGTGTGGAAAGCGAAGATGTTTTTGAAAACATGTTTTCAGGTGGGGTTGCCATTGATTAACCCTGCTTTATGTCTCGGCCTCTTTCCCTGGACCCAGGTTGTGTGACTCATACCTGGCTGCATTGTGCGTGATATCTGTGAAGGCTCAAGTGCTATTTGGGATACGGGGCCCTGCACGGTGTGCGCTGTTGGGGGGAACACAGGAGGCCGAGCGTCGCCAGGCTATTTATAAAGATAATTGTTGCCTGAGAGGGTTCTAGACATCCACTTGTCCACACCCCAGGAGGAACGGGCCTCTTTATCATGTCTGGACTTAATAAAGGATAAATAATGTGGGTTGTATAGCTCACTACAATGTGTCTCCTCCAGTAATGCTGTGTTTCAATTTTCTGCTTTGTATTGTGTACACAGAAAACAACCTCACGAAGCAGCCTCAGAAAATGCTGCTCCAGTTTCCCCCTCGTGAGGACATGAGGGAAGGTTCACAAAGACACGTTTTGGTTTTAATAGAGTGTGAAATGGTGCCGTGCTGTACTGTCTTCATGGCCCTTAGGGTTCAATGCCCATTTGTGAAAAATTATAATTTTATCAATATAGAAAGTAGGTTTTAAATGGTTTCCCTTCCAGTGTTTAGATGGCAATATGCCACACACAGCAAGGAAAAACTTTTGCTAGGGTGTCCCCAAGGGCTGCTCAGTTCTGGGAGGTGAAGCTGACACGGAAGCATCTTTTCTTAATACCGCGGGAGGAAACTGAGGCACAGGCGACCATGGCCATGATATGCACCTGCTCAGGGGAAAGCAGTGCCCTCACATGTCCACCCTCACTGCTCTCTTCTCTCTGGACACTGACAGAATTGGGGTCCTGACCAAGCTGTTAAACCACATGGATAGATTTGGGGACATTTATACCGTGTTTCCCCAAGAATAAGACCTAGCTGGACCATCAGCTCTAATGCATCTTTTGGAGAAAAAATTAATGTAAGACCCAGTATTGTATTGTATTGTATTGTATTGTATTGTATTGTATTGTATTGTATTGTATTGTATTGTATTGTATTGTATTGTATTATGTTATATATTATATTATACCCGGTCTTATATTATGTTACACCCGTCTTATATTATAGTAAAATAAGACCGGGTCTTATATTAATTTTTGCTCCAAAAGATGCATTAGAGCTGATGGTCTAGCTAGGTCTTATTTTTGGGGAAACACAGTAGTCTATATGATCCTGAACCATCACCCATCTGCATAAAAGCAGTTTTAGGTCCAAAAGTTGCCTTTTTCTAGGCAACTTTATATATATATTTTTTTCTTTTTTTAAAAAATTTATTGGGGTGACAATTGTTAGTAAAATTACATAGATTTCAGGTGTACAACTCTGTATTACATCATCTATAAATCCCATTGTGTGTTCACCACCCAGAGTCAGTTCTCCTTCCATCATCATATATTTGATCCCCCTTACCCTCATCTCCCACCCCCCACACCCCACCCCCCACCCCCCTTACCCTCTGGTAACCACTAAACTATTGTCTGTGTCTATGAGTTTCTGTTTCTCATTTGTTTGTCTTGTTCTTTTGTTGCAACTTTATATTTTAAAAATCCAACGTTGTGAAGAAACTGTCCAGTTTTTGAAGACCTCCAAAGAGAACATCTCAGGTCTTCCAATTCAGTGGAGTCGGCACAAGTTCCGTGTTCTGGGCCCTTTCCTTCTTCGTGATGGGGATTTCGTTCTGCACCCCTCAGTTGTCCTGCTCCACCTTGTGCTCCACCAGGAGAAGAAGCACTCTTCCTGCCCCCTTGTGCCACTCAGGTCACCCAATCCATTAACTCATCATCTCCCTGACTTGGCACTGGCACTGGGAGCACCACAGTCCTTTTTCTCCAAGGATGTTGGGTTTCTATACAGAGAAGCCCTGAGAGCTGGTGTTTGATGGAGCGATATTGCAAACCCGTGGACAGCAATTATGTGTATCCTGTGGCACTGGGACTTCGCCAGCTCCAGAGAGAGCTTTCCCTTCGGGATGTACAATAAACTGTACATCCTGCAGGTCATTTGGATTGTAACCGTTCCAAAGAAAGCATTAACTCTGGTTAGCAATGGATTGGGGTCAGTGGCCATGGACTGGGGTATAAGGTGCAATCACTGATGCATGGGGGCCCCAGCACTTGTACAGGGGTGCAGGCAGGCCACATTCAGCTTTCTGATCTTGATCAAACAGCCTAAGGGAGACAGGGTTCCAGAGGTGGTTGGAACTGGATTGAGGAGAATCACTGGTGCCAGGAGCTGAGATCGAGCAGTCAATTCTTACACCAGCCTTTAAAGGAATTTAGTGGGTTTTAGCCTTCTAAAAAGGCTTCATGTATGGGAACGTTTCTTCAGGAGAACGACTTCTTTAATACGTATATGTCAGTGTGCAAAACATCAATTTTCAGGCCAGGAAAACAGGTATTGTTTTCTGAGATGACGGTTATGCTTCCAAAAGTTGTTTAACATGTTCAGTAATTAATCTAGCCAAATATTTAGCCATATTTTTAATCTAACTGTTAAACTTTTATTTTCAAGGAGACACACGCTAGCTGACCAATGCTGGGATAATTAGCAGGCCCTCCGTGAATATTTAGGAACTTGATAATGGTACTGAGTTGGTCTCCTGGTTAGCATACCCTGGAAAAGCTATTTCCATGTCTTCTAGACAGACTAATGCTTCATTCCATGTTTAAGTCTTTTTGCATAAGAATAAGTAATAGTTTCAGGGGGAAGAAATTATATTTTTTTGAGGCCTCTTGAAATTAAGGCAAGAAGAATGAGGCCAAGCTGATTTTCAGTGTAACCTTGATTTGTTCCCTCTGAAGAGCATGTCTCTTTGCTGAGGCTGAGCTGCCGGCACAAATACAAAGCGAATTTTCCCACATCCCTTAAAGAATTTTAAAAGTATCTTTTGGAACATGTTTGCGTGCCTTTCAAGGACTGTTGGAATGTTTTCAAGCATCATTCAAACGACCTTGGAAACACCTCAGGGCGAAGGGGGCAGTGTCCTTGGGAGGCCAGCCTTGGAGGAGTGCACATTTCAGGAGCCCTCGCTGCACCTACAATTTAGAGGACTTCTCTCTCCAGCATCACTGTGGAAGTGGCTGCCCACCCTGCCTCCCTGCAGCTCTCCCACACTCCCAGGTGACTATTTTATCTTCTCTTCCTGCCTAAATTTCCAATGTCTCTCCCCTTCATGCGTTGCTTCCCGTTGCACAAAGACAATTGCAGCAAAGGACTTGTATATTTCCATGGCTGTCTCTACCTACCTGTCTGTGTGTTCTTACTTACCCTTTTCTGTCCCTGTTCCTATGGTGTGATGGCCCGGGCTCCTGTGACAGCCCCCATTTCCCTGGAGCCCATCCTTATGGCCTGCTCAGTATATCTCCCAGCTTCCCCACGCTCCTGCTGCAACTTTTCCCATAAGCACAGGACATGCTATTAGAGCTCCTGTTTTAAAAACCCTCTCTCAATCCACATGCCCCTTCAGCTACCATTTCTATACTCTTCTTTGCTATAAAACTCTCTTACAAGCTGTGTGTATGTACTTCTCCAAGTCCTCCTGACCCATGCACCCATAACCCATGTGCTGAGACTCCCCCCACTGTGCCAACACTGATTCCAAAATACCCCCAGTGCCCTCTTGGTGGTTCCAGTGATCAGCCCTTCTGCCTCCATGGCTTGTTTGTCCCCTTTCCTCCCTGCCCCACCTTCTGCACTCTTTTCTTCTTTCGCTGGCTGCTCCCTCATCGTCCTCTTTGTTAGTTCGTCCCCACCTCTGACTTGCATGTCCCAAGGTGGCCAGGCTGGGAGTTTTGACCCTCCTCCCCATCTATAGCCACACCCTACATGATCTCACCTAGGCTCAGCTTCACATCTCGCCTACAGGCTCACACATAAACTCACCAGCTCATGAGTTCAGTCTCAAATATGTTAAACACTTCAACTTGGATATCTGATAGGTATCTTAAATTGACCATGGGTGAAACCAACCTATTTGTTCTGCAGGACTCCCCTAACCTAGAGACAGGGAGAGGGAGAGAGAGGGGGAGGGGAGGGGAGAGGGAGGGGAGAGGGAGGGGAGGAGGAGGGGAGGGGGAGGGGAGGGGGAGGGGAGGGGAGGGGAGGGGAGGGGAGGGGGAGGGGAACGGAGAGGGAGGGGAGGGGGAGGGGAGGGGGAGAGGGAGAGAAGAAAAGCCCTCTTCTAGTCGCTCAGGTGAAACATCCTGGGGTCATCCTTGACTCTTTTCTGCTCATCCCTTATTCCATCCCCTCAGCACACCCTATTTGCTGGACCTTGAAACATACACAGAGATCTTTTATCTTTACCATCTCAACCACAACACCCCCTGGTCGGGACTAGCATCTCCTTGCACTGGATTATTGACAAGGTCTCTCCTTGGTCCCCTGCTCCCATCTTTGTCTACAAAGTGACAATAGTGATGCTTCAAAGTGTGAATAAAGGCAGGTCTCTCTGCTGAAAATCCCCCAGTTCCTTCTCATCTCACTAAAAATGAAAGCCAAAGTGCTTCCTTTGATCCAAGGCACCTCTGCACACCAACCCTTCTCCACGGTAGTGCCACTGGCCTTCTGGCTCTTCCTGAAATCCACTAAGCCTCAGGGCCTTTGCCTTCCCTCTTCCCTAGGCCAGCGGTCCCCCTGGCTCTCTCTCCCTCATCCCCTCAGGAGAGAAGCCTTTCCTAACCAACTCACAGAAAACTGTATTTGTGCCCATCTGCTGTATAGGTACTTGCTTATTATCTATCTGTCCCTTTTAATTCAATAGGGTTCTGTTCATTGTTGTATGTCCTACACTAGTAAATTCTTAAATATTTGTTGAATAAATGAAATATTGGTAAAATAGTGCATATATTTCAGGTACTCGGTAGTGGATATTATATGTTATTATTAAGGAACTAATAATTCATAAGGTTTGATATGCATGATACTCCCATCTGGTTATATTTAAATAATCAGGAATCTAATATTAGATAACAGGAGAAGAGTACTTTCTGGACCCTTCCCACTCCCTTCACCCTAAGCAGAATATATAATATGAAGAATACATAAGTGGTGAGAAGATTTATATTTTAAACTATTTTATATTTAAACTATTAAATATAAACAATATTTAGGCATTTTTTTGTACTTTAAGTTGTAGTAAGTGGCAAAAGAGGGAGCAAAAGTTAAAGCAGTTCATTAATCTAATTGTGAATTTTCAGTCATTTTGGCAAAACATGTATGGAGCAGAAGTAAGAAAATACTTCAATTAATCTAAGGTCAGATTTTTAAAAGTAAATATTACACTTCTTCCCCAAATATTGTCTTGACACTAAGACACTGAAAACAACAGAAAGGGAATGATCTACCGATCCTGAGACACCTTCCTTTCAGTCAGAGCAGAGCGGTCAATGCGAGGATGTCAGAGCTGGGTTTGGGCCGGGAGCTCTGCTCCCACGGGCACCCTGGGCAGGTTGCTTCCCATCTTGGACCTCAGTGTTCCAAGTGGTCAGCACAAAGAATGATGTCTACCCCGCAGAGGTGAGAGTCAAGAGCTTCATACAATGCCTAGCACACAATAGGACACGTTAGCTCCTTCTTTACTGGTACTGTAATAAAATGGAAGATGTTTTGAGAATACCTCATGGCTAGATCCAGGTTCTATGATCAACGTTATCATCATGAAACCCATGCACTGACTTAAACGTGTGTTCAGGAGCAGTCTCGAGGGCTAGATTTCATAAATGTAAGCCTGTTAGTTGGCGACTTGCAAAACATGTAAGTGACACCGGTGTCCAAAATGTACCCTGGGAAAAAACAAAGAACAAAAATGTGTACTAAGCTAACCTATGATCAAATATTGGTAATTCATTGGTGGGGGCGTGGGAGGTTTGGTGTATGGAAGAGAAAAAAGGCTCCGGGGCAACCTCATAAAGTTATACAGAAAATAAATAGCAGAAGTGAGCTTGATGCTCATTTTAGTAACAGTTCCTAAGATACTACCGATATAAAGATCATTGTGAAAGAAATTAGACAATTGAAAGGGAGCCAATGACCTGAGGGGGTGTCCGCCCTTCTCCAACCCTCCTGCATTTAGTAGATGGCTCCTCCTGTCCTTTGGGGCAGCTGGTCTGACTAGCCTCGTGGACAGCCAGGGGAGGCAGCCCATTTCACCCTCTACAGAATCAGGCACTTAGGATCCCATTTTCAAATTGCCCTCCCTTTTGCATCTGCCTTGATGTTTTGCATTTGTTTGAGGCTTGCATCTGCTTCCAAACAATGAGCAGTAATTTTAAACCTGTTTAGCACGCATTTAACCCAGATACTTCTTTTGTGACCGTTTCACTTGCATCTGGGGTTCAGTGCAAAGAGGTTGTAA
This sequence comes from Rhinolophus sinicus, assembly GCF_057876585.1. NCBI lineage: Eukaryota > Metazoa > Chordata > Mammalia > Chiroptera > Rhinolophidae > Rhinolophus > Rhinolophus sinicus. Next base: position 138,620,834 of record NC_142516.1, read on the forward strand.
GGAACAAAGCAAGAGCAAAATGGTATCAGCCAGCAGCTGCGCGGGAGGGAGAACAGCACACCCCCAGCAAACCCACACACAGGGCACACTCTCTGGTTTCAAGGCACTACCCTCAAGTAGCATGTCCCAGCTCTGCAGGACGAGGGCTGATTCCTATGACTGATTTTCATGATTCAAGGTTGCGAGTGGGCAGTGAATTCCCTCTATCTGGGGCTTGCTATGGCAATAGGAAATGGCCTCAGTAAGGAAGTGAAGGAACCCTTCCACCCTGTGGACTGCAATGGTTTGGGCCCCATAGCGACAGTGGGCACTTCTCACCAATGCTAATGAATAGCTTCCCTCCGAGTGGGGCAGATAAATGCCTTTGGGGCTGTCAATCAATGGCTCAGAGACTTGCAGGTTAAACAAGAAACTCTGAGGTCAAGTAGAGAGCTGGCCAGCTGTTGGCTGGAACAACTCTGCATTTCTCATCCACTATCCTTAAACACACACACACATCCTATATAATTATTGTTCGCTGATGGATACTTAGATTGTTTCCATATCTTGGCTATCGTGAATAATGCTTTAATGAACATGGGAGTGCAGATATCTTTTAAATAACTGGTTTTTGTTTCCTTTGGCTATATACCCAGAAGTGGAGTATTATTCAGCCATGAGAAAGAAGTAAATCATGCTATTTGTGACAACATAGATGGACCTTGAAGGCATTATGCTAAATGAAATAAATCAGACAGAGAAAGAGGAATACTATATGATCTCACTTATGTGTGAAATCTAACAAAGCTGAACTCATAAAAACAGAGTAGAACGGTGGTTACCAGGGACTGGGGAGTGGGGTAGGGGAACTGGGGAGATGTCAGTCAAAAAGTACAAACTTACAACTAGAAGATGAATAAGTCCCGGACATCTAATGCACAGCATATAATTAGAGTCAACAATATGCTTTATAAAATTCAAAGTTGCTAAGAGACTAGATCTTAAATGTTCTCACCACAAAATTAAATAATAATTATGTGACCTGATGGAGGTGTTAACAGTAGTAATCGAATTGCAATATATACACATAAATGTATCCAATCAATCCATGGTACACCTTAAACTTACACAATGTTATATGTTAATTATCTCGTTTTAAAAAAGAAAGAAAAAAATGTCAATTATAACTCAATGAAAAAGAAAGAAAACACACACCCATACAATTCCAGGTCAACTTGTTGATGTGTTCTAATCTTGGTGTTTCCTAAAAGAAAGGAACTAAGGAAAACCTTGTAACTGAAGGAAACTTTCAATTTCTTGCTCTTCATTTTGTGTGCCATTCTAACGCGACCACAGCGTAACACCCTGAGACCTATGGGGGCCTCTGGATGGCCCACAGTGTTTGGACCCAGTTGAGTGACAAAGGTTTTTGGTTGTCAGCCAGATGTCATGCCACAGTTCAAGACGGAGGTAGGCTCTTCATGGAGGTCTCTCCCTCCTGGGGCTGGAGTACATTCACCTATGTCTTTGTCCCACAGAAACTACTTGGGAACTCCCTTTCCATCCCAGAACACATTTGTGGGGTCTTGGGGACCTCTGAACAGTTTGTGGGGGGTCTCAAAGTTAAAGTACTTTGTAAAGCCAAATTTGAAAACGTGTTCATATAAAATCTGATTGGCGTCTCTCAGGCATTGAAAATGACAACATTTCTACAATTACAAAAATCATGTCACATTGTTTGACATGGCAGTGTGATCCTTACTCACAAAGCTGACTAAATGAAGAGTTAGCGATTTATAATAGACCCATATTTTCTTTCCGGATAACAATGAGATATATGGGGATTTATCATGATGCTGTCAACAGAACTTGGCGTGATGTTGGAAATGTGCCTCTGCTCTGTGCCATATTCTGACGGCCACTACCCAGGTGTGGCTGTTGAGTGCATGAAATGCGGTAAGTGTGCATGAAGAACTAAGTCCTTAATTTTATTTGACAAATAACTGAAATCCAAATTAAAATTTTAAAAGCCACACATGGCCAGTGGCTACCACATGGGATAGCATTGATTAGGTTATTTTCTGTATCATTTATTGCTCTATACATACCACCCCACCATAAACACATAAAAACATGTAGAAATAACCAAACACTCCCAAACAACTGCAGCACTGATTCTCTGGAAAACAATCAACTTACAAAACTCGAAAATTTAATTCTTATTCTGTAAGTTTCTTTTCTTTTTTTATTTATTTCAGTTTTCATTGATATAGCATGAAATTTGTCCCTAGAAACTTGGGAGGAAAGAAACAAAATCCAGCATATCAATTCATTACTTTTACTGATGTCTTTAGGGAGAGTTTTTAATTTAGATGTTGTTTCTTTTAAAGTGCTATCTTGTGGGACAATTATACATGCCTTTTCTTTTTTTTTTTTTTCAGAAGCTACAGGTCAATATAAAGGCAATTAGCAATATTTTTATCCTTTAAAAATGAAAGGGTAAGTTTTTGAAAAAATACTTTTTGAAAGAATAGCATTAAAAAATAGAATACAATTTATTTGAATTTTGGCATGTGATGTCAAAACAAACGATTTCTGTAGTAAATTATGTGTATTAAAAAATCAGTATTTTTGCTCACCACTTTATCCGTAGTCATTGGCATGGAAAGAATTCAGTAAGTGTTTGCTGTGATCCTAAGGCATTATTTGCATGCTGATGTTTGCACTTTCATCTGTTGTAATTATTTGTTCACGTACCCATTGCTGCCTCTGTTAAATGCAAGTTTCCTAGGACTTTCTCACGGGGTGATCATACGACTAGATGAATTAACAGACATAAAGCAAAATGAAGTTGTTGATAATGTCGCTATCATCCCTCTGTCTAGAACGTAGGATTCTCCAGGGCTGGGGCCGGGTCCTAGTTGTCTTTCTCGTACAGTCTATGTTTGTAAATGACTAACCGGATGCAGGAATAAATGAATCAATAATGGGCAGATGAGGAGAGAGGTGATGAGTGGATGTTACAGGGAAGGCTAGGTTTTGGTGGGCGCCTTTGGGGAGTCAGTGATTAGGGTGGACTTGTTGGTCAGCACGATTGACAGTTTGGCTGGATAGGTTTGCTGTGGGGCTACTCTGTGCATTGCGTGGTGTGAGCAGCACCTCTGGCCTCCACCCACTCAATTTTGAGAGTCTGCCCCAACCCTTTTCTGATGGACCACAGCCATTAACAAAGATTTCTCTCTGGGAACGAGATTAAGGATGATTTTATTTTCTTCTTTGAGGTTTTACATATGTTGCGAATGTACTACAAAAACAACTCCATAAAGTTTTATTTTACTAACCTAAAAATGTTTATAAAATGTGTTTAATTTATTAAACAAAGTACATTGAGAAAGAATCCTCTTCTCCTTCCTGTCCGAATTCTTTAAACATAATCTAGTCAGACCTAGTTCATGGGTTTCATAAGGAAGTCACTATGACGTGATAATAATTATGCTAGAAACATAAATATGAGAAACGGAAGCAAATGCTACCGTCCATCTGAGATGATGCATCGCTCGCTCCCTGGACTCTTCATCTTGCAGAAAATGGTTCTCCCACCAGACTCTGCTTCTGTTTGGGTTGAAGAGCACTTCAGGGTGGATGCCTTGTTCCATCTGCACAGGGCTTTTTAATGTGCTTGTTAAATTAAGGCATAATTTTGCCCTGTGCTAGAATGCAGAAAGAGGGGACCAGATTTAAGGCTAGATCACTCTGCTCATTTGAAGATGAGTAGATATTTATTAGTGTGCGATGAAGGCTGGGCTCATCCCCGTGCCTTTAGTTTGGAAATGAAGCGCAGCAGGGAACAATACCCACAGACGTCATGGAAACCAGCAAGCACTCCGTGAGATGTTTTGGGGATGCGTGGGACCCAGAGGACACGCTTAGATTTTGGCCCTTCTTCCATAGTTTGCTTGTGGCCAGTGAAGATTATTTAAAAAGGCACCAAGATGAGGGGATTAGAAAGCACAATCAGTGACCATAAGATTGCCACGAAAGTCAATTTGGGGAATATAATCAATAATGTTGCAAAGATTTTGTAGGGTATCCGATGGGCACATGTCTTATTAGGGAGACCACTTCAGGGATGATGTAGATGCCTGATCACTGCACTGTACACCTGAAGCTGAAGCTGAATAATAATGAATGTCAACTATAATTTTATATATATATATATATATATATATATATATATATATATATATATATAGTCACAAGAAGCGGAGTACAGCATAAAGAATAGAGACAGTGGAAATGTCATGGTTGTATGCGATGTCAGAGGGGTAGTAGATTGGGGGAGGGGGGTTATCACCTTATGAGGGGAATAAATGTCTAACTATTACAGTGTTTTGTACATATGAAACTAATAAAAAAAAAAAAAAAAGAAGAAGAAAATAAATAAATAAATAAATAAATAGGCACCTGAGATCGAAGCCACCAAATATCAGTTTCTAACCGTGTCACAGGAACATAAGGACAGAACACACTGGAAAGTCAAATCGGGCAAAGCTGGAACCGGCTTTTAGCAGACTGCGGTCAGGTCAACCATTCTAATATCCACAAGATACTAGTTCTGCTCTCGTGCTCTTAGACAACAATTATTCCTTAAAACTGAAGAATCGGTTTCTTAAGAATAAGAGACAAAGAGGCTCTTGGAAACACCGCTCAATAATAAGATAATAAAATGTTTGAATGCTGGTGTCATCTAAGGCTGATAATAACATATCTCGTACTTCTCTTACTTTATTTTTTAAATTAAATTAAACCAGCTCTTTTATTCGACAGCTTGAGATGCGTTGTTAGTCATAGCTACTGCTCTCTTTCAGTAGAATGACTGGCTCAAGGGTGAATGCGTGTGGAATTCTCCTTCCGGAGTTGTGTGTGCTCGGTGGTAAAAGCTAAGGAGAGGTGGCATGGAGAAAAGAGCAGAAGCTGTTCACTTTGCAGTAATGCTGGGGATGCGGGGGATGCCTACACAGTAAATAGCGAGTGAGCCTGGAGTAAGTGTTCATATGATTGAAGAGGTTCCTCGGGCCAGCTGGGCGTGCATGCTGCAGCCAAGACCTCACAGCCCCAAGGATGCCTCTGTCCCCAATTTTAACACCAGCTACCCAGCATTTACATGCAGCCTGGCCAAGACTTCAAGTTAACAAACTGTTTAAAAACATCTCCACTTCTCATTGGTAAACACTGAGTCTACTAATATATATTGAGAAAATTAGTGTTTTCATGCAATGTTTTCTGGTACATTACCTAAACTCAATGTACAACTCACACTTGGCGTTTCATTGCTAGCTAGCATCGGATCGCAATGTTTCACCACCAACTATGGGCGTCACAGCAATAATTTGACAGGCGATAAAAAGAGAGTAAGCTCTTTGGTGGAATTTTTATAGTCTGTTTTCCACAGTCTCAGTCATTGGAGTGGAAGAAATGAAGATGTACAATTTAACCAGTATGTTTACATGCATCCAACAGATATTTTTCTTCTGAGATTAATTGAATTACACCTATAAAATACTTATATTGTATGCTTATCAATCCTGAGATGGTTTTGAACAATTGAGGGAATATGTTTTCATTAGTAATAAAAGATAAGTACACAGTTGAGCAACATTGAATGATATCCTATAAGCAGAATGCTGTGTAATAATTTTGCAAACGTACCTTTTTATGATACGTCATATAAAACATAACTTTACTGAAGTGTCTTAGCTCTGAAATCTCAAATTGTAAATGTAAAGCAGTCTTGTATCAAACCTTACACACTATGTACTGCCACAGTAGGACATAAATATAGTAGAAAAAGCAATGGATTTGGTGGGGGGAAATTGGCCTGGGTTTTTTCCTTGTTTTTGCTGTTATAAATTGTGCTACGTTGGACCAGTTCTTAGTCTTTCTGAACCTCAGTTTCTCCACCTGTCACTGCTGTGTTGGGGTCAGAGAGGGACTGGAACTGAGTAGAGAATTCTCACAGAAAACAGTATTTGGATGTGAATTTGGTTTAGGTGGGATGCAGGCGGAGGTGTGCTAGTAAGTATTTAACAACTGGATCTCAGAAGTAAGGAGGGGTGGGGGTAAAGCAGGAAGGGAGGGAGGAGGGAGAGAAGAGGGAAGGAGGGAGGGAAAGAGGGAGGGAAAGAGGGAAGGAAAGAAGGGAGGAAGGAAGGGAGGAACGAAGGAAGGAAGGAAGGAAGAAGGAAGAAAGAAAAAAAGAAAGGAAGGAAGGAAGAAAGCAAAAGGAGAAAGAAAGACTCCAGTGTAAATACTCCCATGATGGCTGATTTCAAGAAACAAATGTGACATCATTGACCATGGAGTTGGGAAAAAAATGCAGTGTTGCCTCTCCTGAACTAGTACAAGCTGCTTCAGTGCCCCACTGAATAGGATGTGGTCTCTCGGCCCTGTTCCACTAACAACAGTGTTAGAGCAATTAGTGCATTAGCATTGTTTTTCATGTTTCAGTCAAAGTGGGAACATTAATTGCATATAATATTATGGCTTAACATTCACTGATTTATGTTTTATAGTATCATAGAAATAACATATCAATATTTATAGCTACTAGTGCAAAAATCATTTTGGCATGAAATCCATAAGCATTAAATGTACTTTCAATAGCACTGTTTATGTCCTTTATAACTCTTTTTTGAAAAGTGAACTGTTTGGTTTTATTGTGGTGGGTCTATGATAATATTATTATTGGGATATAATCTCAGGAAGTTGAGAAGCTCCATGAGAGATTCCTAAGTTTCCTTCAATGACGAATACATGTAGGTTAAATTACATGAGTAATACCAATATACAATGTCTAGAACTGAGCACAATCAATACCTAGCCACCCCTGTCCCCCAATGGCTAGAAGGGACAGTTGTGACTCAGGGTACAACTAGTGCCTGCCATTCTCATCCCCGCTATTCTTCACTCCTCTAACCACATGCCCTAGGAATTAGCTGACTTGGTTTCATGTTCTGTGGGTAGACACCCCCAACTAACTTCAGGGAAAACACTGTCTCCCACCTGCCCATGTCATACAAAGCTCCATTTTATCAGGATTGCCAATAGCACTAGCAGCCAGCTTACAGTAGGTGGTTAATAAATGTTATTGAACTATATGTATTAATATGTGGCATACATATATAGGAAAGTGCTGAGTCTATACTAATGTATAACGGGTAAATTAAGTCTGAGTTGAAGCCATGTATCAGTCAGATATAGGCTGTTTGTTAAGTATCTACTCTGTGTCAGAGTGTAGAGATAAATTCATTTACTGAGCACATCTCTGAAGATCCGACTGTGAGCTGCCATTTTGCAGGTACTCAGTGTACAGTGCTGAGGCCTCACATTCTAACGAGGGGATAGATGGTGAATAAATCAATGCTCAGGTCTGTGCACTGTCCATCAAAAAGTGATGAGCAGGCCAGAGAACCATCTAGTGGTCTTTCGTTGATTCATTCACTCAAAACTGCTTATTAAGACCTCCCACATGTCAGGATAGTGAGCAAAATCAGACTGTTGTTGCCTCTGGGTTGCTCACAAATTAGTGGCCAGAGGTCTTAGACTAGCAATCCCTCAGCACGAGAGGACAGGCGCCAGCCCGTGTAGGCTACAATTCTAGTAGAGATGGAGATTGGGGGCCAAGCACCTTCCCTGGAAAGGAAACAGAAGTGGAGCCTGAAGGATGAGGAGGCCGGGCTAGGAGAATCCTGTTTGGAGACCAGATGTCCAGAGTCAGCCTGGAAAGGGGTTGGGCTGAGAAAGGGTGTGCCTGGACCAGCATGGTTCAGCTGGGGACAGGGTGTGCTCTGCCACTGAAGGGGCCCTCAAGGGTGGAGATAGGTGGTTGGTGGGCGATGTGCTGGCCCCTACAATTGCCAGCGTATGGTTGGGAAGCCTGAGTCAGCCCACAACTCTAGCAGCTCTCAGGCATCTCCAGGGAAAAGGAAGGGAGGGCCGCCTGGGCATGGCTAACAGGCTATCATGGGGAACAAGATTTGTTAACAGACATCTATTGAGCCCTGTGGTATGCCAGCCACTGTCATAGGCCTTGGAAATCATGAATGAAACACAAACACCAGGAGAGTGCCTCTGAGTGACCAACAGAAGCCCTTTGAGATCTGACACCATCACTGACAGTCTTTGAGAAAAGTCAGGGTGGGTGGCTTTGAGCAGGCTGAGCCGATGGGGTCAGCCCCGGCAACCTTGGGAGATGGACCCTTGAGGGGGCCAGCACAGGCTGGCCCAAGACTGTCACACTCAGGGGCCACTGCTGCTGCCCAATGCCATCTTCCAGGCTGGTTCCCATGCTGGTCTTATTTCAATAGCCTGTGAACCGCCTCAAGGCAGGAAGGAGCCCACTCTTTACTGGGGGCACACAGGCTCTACAACAGCTCCTTCTGGGGTTCCTGTTGATGCACCCCACACAGAGTGTGACTGGGGAGGGTGGCCACACAGGATTCTCCAGCAGCAGCTGAGAAGTCAAGGTTTCCTTTCATGCACAGGGGTCCAGGGAAACCTTGACCCCGTTTGCCTTGAAGGAAGTTTTAGCTAATAAACTCATGAAATCAGTCCACACCGTTTCTTCTAAGTGCCTTTTCAGCACCTTTTTCATTTCAAAGTACTCTTCACAGAGCACTAAAATGGGTGAACTAGCAAGATGTCAGAAGGATGGTGAAGTTGAGAAACGTAGTAGAACTTCAGCCAAAACCTCCAACAGCGAAGCCTCAAGACGGCTGGTCCGTGAGCTCCCTCCTGACACTGAAGCCAGCCCTTTGAGCAAGGAAAGCCATGTTTCTTAGCAAAGAATTGGGACTCTGCTCATTGAGAACATTCTCCATGATACAAGGAGGCTTTTATAAATATTCTACGCTGAGCTGGCCTGACACTGAATACACAGACCGAGAGGCAAGTTCATGTCTACATGGGGCACGGCGCTCAGGCACTGACAGGCAGGCAGGGTCGCAAAGGCCTCGCTTGGAGCCACAGGCATGGTGTTCTTGGAGGGCTAGAGCCAGGTTTTAAAGGGCTCTGAGGTGGGCAAGGGATCCTGAGAAGCCAAGCAGGACATGCTCAAGGGGCTTCCTTGAGCGAGAAGGAATCCCTGTGGGACCCATCTAGAACACCGCAGCTTGCAGAGGAATAAGCTGGGGGCAGGCCTCAGTGCAGCTGACAAAAGATCTGTGTGCACTCAGTGCACTTCTAGGATCTGTGTGGTGAGAGTTTAGAGTCAGGTATTTGGGTGGGGGGTGGGGGGATCTAGGGGACATGGAGGCACTCACATAAACTCAGGCAGCACGGTCCCAGGAAAGCGCATGAATCAGTACCCCTTTCCCGAGGCCCCTTCCCAAAATGGATGGATGTGAGCCTAACTCCTTAAAGGATGCAGCCACAGGAGTGTGTGCTCACACTGGCTCAGATCCCCGGTGTGGACAAAGGGATTCACTTACGGAAAATAGAACCTACAAATTTCCCCTTCACATTGGATATATGGAAACTTTGTTTTCCCAATTATTTTTAAGAGAAAAGGATGCATGCGTTTGTCTTTCCTTTGGTAAACTTGGTCTGGGCAGGGTGGTGCAGTGAAAATTCTCTCCCCCATCTCCACTAATAATGTGATCCTACACAGCGAAGGTGTCTTCTAGGGTATTTGCCTTCAGAGGTTGTGACATGGAACCCCCCCCTACCTCCTACCCCCATGTCCTTATAGAAATACTGTCACGGTCCTTGACACAACAAAGAGAACAAAACAGTATCTCACTGTGGAGTGAGACAGCTGCACCTCACAACACCCATATTTTCTCCCACTGCTCCCCAATGCTGGCCTTGGAGAGCCCTGCCCCCTTAGTGCTTGGACCCAGGGGTGGGCAAGACACCTTTGCTCTATGACTGTGGAACAGTGGAGGAGAGTCTGGGCAGGGTGGTGCAGTGAAAATTCTCTCCCCCATCTCCTCTAACCAGATGCCACTTTTCCTTCAGGTTGCAGCTAAAATATTATTTCCTCCGGAAACCTCTCCTGGTCTCCTGGACAGGGACGGCTTCACAGCATGCCCCCGGGCAGCATTCGTAGTGCCGCTAATTGTAACTCATCATTGGTGCAAATGTTTGGGGGATGTGTGAACCATTAAACTGTAAACGCTATGAGGACACAGAAACACTTTTCTTGTTAATCGTTGCCTTCCCAATGCCCACCATAGTCGGTACAAATAGCAGTATGCAAGAAATAATTACTAAGCGACTGCACGAGTGAATAGCTCGAGTGGAAAGACAAAACAGATCGGCCAGAAAGCCTATTAAAGAAAGACTGTTAAACTTGGCCTTGAGCTTATGGGTACAGCCTTGCCAGTATGCAGTCAGTATCACAGCGAATGGTTCCTGGCTCATCTGAATATCTTATTTAGGCTCTGGCAGGCAGAGCAGGTTCAGAGTTATTCCCTCAAGGACATATACCAGTAGTGATGGGCACGGCTGCTGCAGAGTCCAGCGACGCTGACATCTGGGCCCCTCACAACAGCTCTGAGATGGGCCTCTTGTGTGGCTGCCTGTGTGACTGCACCCCCGCCCCGCACAGAGAGCCTGGCTTTAATTGAAAACCGCATTCTTTACAAAGATCCAGATGACCTCAGATGCCGTAGCACGGAGGCTGCACGTTCAGAGGACAGAGGATAAGAGGGTCAAGAAGTCGGGGCAAAGATTCGACTTTCTGACCAAGTGGGTTCGAGGGGGACAGTAGGGGCAGGGCCCAGGTTCTAACTCCATTTACCCTGAGGAGAGAAAATCAAAGCTGAAATGCTGCTGTATTCCAGGCTGTTTATGAACACTCGTGCCTCTCTCATCCTGCTGTCACCATCCATGCATAAGCCTAGGAAGTGATTCTCCAAGCACCTGGGAACTTGTGAGCAAAGCAAGTTCTCAGGTCCCAGCTGAGGCCTGCGGGGTCAGAACCTGGAGCAGGTTGAGCATGCTCTGCAGGGGATTCTGACAACATTCCAGTGAGAGGACATAGGTTGGAGGGGAGGGCGTTGGGGGAGGGGTGGGCGGGAGCCACAGCTTCCAAGGGAATAGGAGTGATGTTCTAACCAGAGGAGGGAATCTGTTCACAACAGAAAGTCTGGGCCTCAGGGCAGAAACTACAGTCTTACTTGAAGACCCAGAGTAGCTGCAGCCCTGTTTTCTATGTATTTCCTATTTTGCTGGTTTTAACAAGGGCCATAGCTTTTTGTTTTTGGTTTAGTTTTTTGTTTTGTTTGCACCTCAGAACCAAACCAGCACAGGCTGCTCAAGGAACCAAAACTCTCACTCAAATCTCGCTGAAATGGGGAGCAAGTTCGGCAGCCAGGCCTAGCCTGGGGCTTCTCTAGGAACCGATGAGCCTCTCCAGAGAGTGTCCCAGCAGCTCGGACACGCCTAGAATACTTCTAGAACGGACCTGGAACAGGCCCTCCTTGTCGGGACTTGTTTCCTCATTAGTAAGCTCAAGGGGGATGAGACTCAGGCTTTCTAACAGCACGCCAGAGTTCTGGGGGCTGGTGGTCCTGCATGCGGGGGACAAATCAGGGGCTTCCGGCCCCCATTCCTGTTTTGAGCAAAGTAATAATTTTATCAGTTTACACGTCAGGTGCCTAAAGACTTGATTTGAATATAGATGCCTCCCCATAAAGATATAGTGTGATTTCCAGGGTTCCTTCCACCTATAACTTCCATGACCCCCCCTCCGCAGGCAGGGGACTCTGTCCTCTGTCACTCCCAAGAATGTTCAAGGCCAAATAATACCAGTGAAGCAGGAAAGGCCCAGGACAAAGACAGTAGGGAAGAAGGCCCAGGTGTCCTGGGATCCTGGTGTCCCAGCTGACCCAGCCCCTGGAAAGCCAAACCTCCAGATACAGTTGGCTGGATCCCAATGTCTCCCTGCTCCCATTAGATGCCTGTCTATGTTCGTTCAAGGTTGGGTCCATATAGACGCCGTGAAAGGAGAAGGCGAGCCCTTATCTGACAAATGAGACCAGTGCAGGTCTCCTCCCACTTTTCCTCAGTAGAAGGCACTAGGGTCCCCATGTGATTTTGCATTTTCAGACCCAGCTCAGAGTTACTCTGTCCCAGAAGACAACAGAGCACCCTTTTGTGTGTAAATGACCTTGGGTAATGAAACATGCTAGTGTCCCTCCCTCTCAGCCAGCCCTGCTCAAGACACCTGCTCCATCATCCTCATCCTCCCTGTTCCTAAGAAGTTTTCATCAGTGACTTCCTGTGCGACTGTTTCCTGCATACAGTACAAGTTCCAGCTACACAATGTCCAACTACATCAGAAACAAACTGAGGCGATACAGGTAGCTTAACAATAACCCCAGCAATAATAAGAACATAAGAAGGAGGTATTCATTGCCTGTTTTTGTGTCTGGCTGTTCTAAGGGCTTCACAGGACTCTCACTGAATCCTGGCAGCAAACTAGCATTGCCATCCCCTTGAACACTGAAGGGGCACCGGGCAGAAGCACTGCCAAAGCTTATGGGGTAACCAGGATGGACAAAGGAGCACATACCTCAAAGTCACTGGGACGTGAGCTCCAACCCCCACTCACCCATGCAGTTGCCTTGTAGCCTTGGGCAAGTTACTAAACCTCTGTGTTCTCTTCTGTAAAGTGACATGGTTGTGTGAGGACTGGCTCTGAATCCGAACAGGGGCTGATCCCAGGTTGCCCACCCCCCTTTCCTCCAACTCACTGTGTGAGCTGGATGGCCACTGGTAAGAGGGAAAAACAGAAAGGGCAAAGCCCACAAATACCATAATCACCTTTTAAAGTGAGAAGAAGAGGTAAAGGAAGGCAAAAGCTACTTTCTTTTCGGCTAAATATATATTCTAAACAGCTTTAAATTGAGCAGGAATACATTGAAACCATTCAAGTAGAATTTTACTTAGATACGTAGTTATAGAATACGGCTCAGAGGAACAAAGTGCTAGCTCAGGGAGAGACAGTTTTCCTTGTTGCCCAATTAAAATCAGAAATAGCACTACAAACCATTACAAGAAAATCTTGACTTTTTTTTCTATTTTATCTTTTGCCATTTCCCACAATTGCAAAATCCACACAGATAATTAGAGGATAGGGAATAATTAGATAATGAGGTGAAAAATCAACTTTTTTTTAGCTAATTGCAAAAATATAACAATTCTGGTCCAAAATTATTCATGCTAGTTGACTATGAATGCCAGAAAAACGCCAGAAAATGGCCAAAACTCAGCAGTCATCATGTTGTGTTCATCAAACCAGGTATTAGAACCCCAATGTCCTTTTATTCTGCCTTTAAACTTCAAAAATTATTTTTATCAGTGACACATATATATATAATGTAAAAACTCAAATTGGCTTATGACAAAAGCAGCTGTGTGCTGCCGCTAAGTTCCCCATCACCCATCCCGCTCCACAGAGGCAATCCTGTTAAAATCTTTTAGTTGATCATCAGAGAAATGCAAATCAAAAGGACAATGAGATATCACCTCACCCCAGTCAGAATGGCTGTCATCAACAAGACAAATAGTAACAAATGTTGGAGAGGCTGTGGAGAAAAAGGAACCCTCATACACTGTTGGTGGGAATGCAGACTGGTGCAGCCGTTATGGAAGGCAGTGTGGAGGTTCCTCAAAAAATTACGAATAGAATTACCATATGACCCAGCAATCCCTCTCCTGGGTATCTACCCAAAAAACCTGAAAACATTTATACATAAAGACACGTGTGCTCCAATGTTCATTGCAGCTTTGTTTACGGTGGCCAAGACATGGAAACAACCAAAATGTCCTTCGATAGATGAATGGATAAAGAAGTTGTGGTATATATACCCAATGGAATACTATTCGGCGGTAAGAAAAGATGATATAGGAACATTTGTGACAACATAGATGGATCTTGAGAGTGTAATGCTGAGCGAAATAAGTCAGACAGAAAAAGCAGAGAACCATGTGATTTCACTGATATGTGGTATATAAACCAAAAGCAACAAAAGAACAAGACAAACAAATGAGAAACAGAAACTCATAGACACAGACAATGGTTTGGTGGTTGCCAGAGGGTAAGGGGGGTGGGGGGTGGGGGGTGGGAGATGAGGGTAAGGGGGATCGAATATATGGTGATGGAAGGAGAACTGACTGTGGGTGATGAACACACAATGGGATTTATAGATGATGTAATACAGAATTGTACACCTGAAATCTATGTAATTTTACTAACAATTGTCACCTCAATAAATTTAATTAAAAAAAATAAATAAATAAAAATATTTTAGTTGCTTCTTCTTACATTTATCTTCACTTTTCTAAATAACATACCTATATTCCTATTCCTTGAGTTTTCAACTTCAGTTTTATCTACTGACTTCCTATTATCGAGGCTTTAGCTTCCTTCCATGTACACCCCTCCACCTTCTATAGGCCTTTCCTCCCCCATGCACCCAATACTATGGGTGTATAACTTGAGTAGGTCAATATTTGCATAGATAAAATTACATTTTTAGGACAACCTACCCAGCATTCACAGCAGAGACACGTGGTGTACTATGATTACGTCTCCTTCTTTATACAGCTCTTTTGTTTCTCCCAGACTTAATTGATTTGCTATTTCATTGCATTAGTTTTTATGTACTTATCACTAATTTATTCCTAAACTCTCTGTGACAATTGTAAATCTCCTCTCCAAACGCAAAAGGCATTCGGCAATCTGCCATTTTCTCCCTTTCTGGAAGGCATCCACCCTTCCTCCTCGTCCACACGTGTGTCCTCTGACTTCTTCTCACTCTCACTGCGAATTCCCTTTGCCTTTCTCTTTTTGGAGTTCCAGCTTCCTGAACTGTCTATGTTTGTCTCTCTTAGCTTGTCTCTACTCTGGTGGGGTGCATCTCCCAGTGGCCTGCTGATACTGTGGGTGGGAGATAGAGTCACTGAGCAAGTATGGGTCTGAAAATGTAGTCAGTCTTGATCATTTGTTTGGGTTAAAATTCTAGGGAGAAAATAATTTTTCCCATAAAATTTTGAAGGCAAATTTCCATTGTGCCATGCCCACACAGGAAGGAACATGGGGCCAGAGGGACACAGCTGGAGGTTTGAGGCCCAGAGGGACAGTCAGTGTGTTGGGACCTCGCCTAATCCATGGTGCAGAGATACTAGGGTTCAGGGACCAAAAGTCACTAGAGGAATTGAATTTAAAATCAAACAAAGGTTCACAGACATGGGCAGCAACACCAGAGAAATGAGATGACAGCAACGTCTCAGGAATCTGGTTGCACAGCGGCTGAGAGGGCAAACGGGAGATAAGGCGGGCCACAGATCTCAAGTGTGGGCCGGGTGTCGATCCATCCCTGCAGGGCAAAGCTGGGCACGCTAGGCCGCATGTAATCTGGAGGACAAGAAGACTGATCTATGCATCTTCTTGCTGGTCCCACCAAGGGGGGTGGCCTGCTGATAAGTAGGTGCTAGTTAGGGGCATGGAGATGGGGTCACCAGGAAAAGATGGACCACGCTGTGTGGCCATCAGATATCCTTGTTATTCAGATATGTTAACAATGGCTTCTCTGAGGGGTGGCTTCCTGTGCCCCCTGAAGGGACATGGGAGCATAGTATTCTGGGATGTGCAGAGCATGCCAGGGTCACGGGATTACAGACACAGAGAACAATCCAGGCTGGAGACCAAGATGGAATATGAATTGACAGGTGGTCCCATCAAAGCAACACAATATTTAAAATAAAAAGATACTTAGTAAGCTAATGTGCAAAGATTTTCCAAAATGCAGTTGTCACGGTCACAAATGGTAAGAAGGATGTGAGGCTGCTTCCTTGACATGCCACATGTCTCTGAAGCCCTGCTTTAATTGAGTGAACGCCTTTCTATTTAAAACTTCAAGGTTTAATGACCCAAAGAATAGAAATTGATGAGGAAAGACATGCCACCCCAATTTTAAAACAAATTTGTCATCACAATCATTAATCTTTCTAAAAATTTTCTCTATCAGGGAGGAAAAGCAGAATTGGAAAAAAAAAAAGCAGTTCTTCATCCTGGCCTTTCAGCTCTCGTGGACTCATTCATGTGTTAACGGCTTCACAAGCAGCCATGTGTGTCGGGGCCGGGGAGGTGGAAGAAGAGTTCAAGAACATACAGGCCCTCTTCTTGATGGGTCCCTACTAGGTAAGGATGTGTCTGTAGGAAGCCACAGTGCATGCTGATGATGTCCCTGGGGTGGGGAATGTCAGTGCAGAGCAGGTGTCAGGGGCAAAGCCTGTCTGGGCAGGGGCCAATGCCCTGCTCTTTGGTTGGCCTTCTCTCATCCCAACCCCTTCTCTTCATGAAGGATCCTGTAGGGCCTGCTGACCCTGTTAGTAGGACTCAGCCCACTTACCCTGGACTCATGCTCTTTGGATCCTAACTTCCTTCTGGTTCCATTGTGCCCCTTGAACCTAGCTGCTAACTCCTTCTCTCATCACAGCAACTCCTTTCTGTTCTCTGGGGTCCTATAGGATCCCACCTTCTGGTGTCCTAGGGCTACGCTGGGGACCCTGTCAAAGACACTCTGAGTATTGGCCTTTGCCTTCCGGCCAGCTATCCAAGCTCCCAACCCCTCTGTGCTCAGCTCACTCCCCATTTCCTCCATCTAATCCAGAATTAGTGGGAGGGCCGAGCTAATTTCCCCACATCTCCAGCCACCATTCAGCTTGTCCTGTACTCACAGGCAAAGTCAACAATTGAGTAGACATCAACAAAACGGATGCTTCCCTTCAATGAGGGATTGAAGAGAAGGTCTCCTGCTCTCTCATTGGTATCTAGAGAGAGTCCACTGTGTACCAGTCCCTATAGTGGTGTTAGGTCCATCCATAATGAAGAAGAAAAGACATGAGAACTCCCCCCCGTGGACTCACAGTGCATGGGTAAGACAGATACCAGACACATAAACATGCATACAAAGAGATACTACAAAGTGTCTGAAGTGCTGTGAAAAGTATCAGATGCTGGAGGCAGATCCAACTTTGCCACTTACCTCCTGAGCACCTCAGGGCAATGTAATGTCTTGACACTTCCATTTTCTTATCTGAAAAGTAAAAACAAGAATGTTAAGTTCACTGAGTGTTATGAGGGTTAAAAGAAGGGGAAAGGGGGGTCAAATATATGGCAAAAGAAGGAGATTTGACTTTGGGTGGTGAACACACAATGCAATATACACATGATATATTATAGATACACTTGAAACCTATACAATTGTATTAACCCATATCACCCCAATAAATTTAATTTAAAAAAAAAAAGAGAGAATGTAGTTAAAACACCTGGTTACCCAGAGCTGAGACACGACAAGCACTCAAAAGTGACATGAATGTTTTACTAATAGCCATCATTAGCCATCGAGGGTGCATCTGCCTACCCTGTGCCTCCTAATTCAAACCGGGATTATGAAGCTAATGAAAATTTCGAAGTGTAACTGGCTGCTTCCGAGAGGACTCCCGCTACCATCTTTAATGTCACGGTGCTAAGTAACACAAGTGCATGGGGACGGATGCCTTGGTGGAGTTGCTGTAAGACAGGATTCTAGAAGATGGACATGGACGTCTCTTCCTGCTACTGCTGGCTGCTATGCCAGGTCCAGCAGTCCTGGGGGCCTTGGTCCTGTTAGGGTCTGGGAACAGGTGTGGGACTTTCTTGTCAACCTTTCAGGCAACATTCAGAGACTTGAGGGTCTAGAAAGTACCACAGAGTTCGGCAAGTGGTGGGGTTCCCTTGACCCAAGGAGCTGAGGAGGAAGTCAATGGGGGGGCGGGGGGGGGGCGGCTGGTGTTCTCTGCTCCTGAGAGAGTGCAGGGGGTCCGGGGCATACAGGGTTCTCCTGGGGCCATGCAGGGCACTGTCCAAGGCCAGAGGCAATATCTGGGCTGCTCCACACAGGTTATTCAAGGTTTGACCTGTGCCTCACTGAGAGTAAAGAAAATAACGTTCCGGAGGAAGTCCTCTACTACAGTGCAGGGCACAATGCTTGGAACGTATTTGAGCAAACATCTGTCAGAGATTTAAGTCCAATGCAATAATTGTTTCTTACAGCAAATACCCCATTTCCTACTAAAAAAAAAATAATAATTAGCTAAATTGGACTAGAGAATGGTCGCTGTTGAGAACCAAACTAGGGCCGTACTGGATGGAGAAGATATTTCAAAGCGCAGGGGAAGGAAACATTGAGAAAAGAGACTACAGGGTAGATTCAAGGGAACTTCCAGCTGAAAAAGAAGAATCCCAGAAGAAAAAAATGAAAGAAACAGACGGAGGACAGACAATTAATAAACAAATAGTAGAGGAGCTAAAGAGAGAATAGAGTCTGCAGATTTAGAAAGCTCTTATGTGTAAAGACCCACAACCAGAAATAGTTAAGGGGAATCCCTGTAAAAGAAGAATAAAGAGAAAAACCTACAAGCCTTCAGAAATAAAGAACAAATAAATTACAAAGGAAGAAGAATCAGGCTGGCATTGATTTCTCATCTGGCACACTGAGAGTCAGAAGATGACAGAATAGAACTATAGACTCTGCAAGGAAGAGCACAGTGCAAGCATCTGGGGTAACTAGGTGAAGGCAGAACAGTGAGTGTATTCAGGGCACCTGCCTGGGGAAATGACTGAGGAAACAATGGTGAGCAGTCAACCTTGAGATAAGCAAGCAAACAAATGTAAACACACAGATACATATAAATGGCCAAGATAACTTATCTAGGAATGAGAAATACAGGTGCTAAATAAATATTTTTGAAATTGAAGAGATGTACCACAGGCAAAGCCATATAATAGTCCAGAAGTAAAAGCAGTAAACCTCGAACAGCTAAGCATTAGCAACGGTGGGGACAGGGCCACAGAAGTCACGTCATCTGGGGGCCAAGGTTCGGATGGGAAGCAGAGAACAGATGTGAAACGCTCCCAGGTTCTCTTCTGACTGAGATGAGTGAGGTGTGGGAAGCTCAAGGGGGGTGTGGGGGTGTCTCCATGGGAGGAATACCTGAGATCTTGTTGCCGCAGAAGGTAAAGAAGTAGATCACTGATTATACACACCAGGAAGGAAAGACATCATCAACAATGGTACAAAGGAGCTAACTACATAGTTAGGAATGGAAGGGAATAACAATGCCTGGTCAAGCAAAAGACACAGAAAGGATAAGAAAATAAATAAACAATAAATTTTAAAACGGAAGAAATAAAACCAAGTAATTAGCCATTCCACTAAATACAACAGACAAACTGATTCCATTAAAAGACAGAGACTGTCAGATTGGATTAGCACACAGTCCGTAGTCTATAGTCTAGGCATGAGGAACATACCTAAAAGAATATAATAAAGAAAAGTTGAAAATAAAGGAATGAGTAGAGAGATCAGGTCAGTGAAAGGCAAAAAGAAAACAAAGAAAATAAAGGCAAGTGGAAGACAGTTTCTGTATCAGGTAAGGAGAAACATAAGGAGAACAGCATTAAGCAAGGAAGGGGCTGATAACATGTCATAAAAGACACTATTCACAAAGAAGGTATAAAAATGCATAAGTGACCCCTCTGCTTACATCCAAAATACGTAAGGTGAAGGGCAGGCAGGGCGAATAACAGTCTCCTTTGTGCATCTCATGGGCTGAATGTGCCAGTGGATTGTTTTCTGGATACAATGAATAAATAATTTCAGTTAAAGATTATTGAAGCTCAGGTCTTTTCCTACCAAGAGGTGAGCATACTGGAGGGTAGCATTGACCTTCCGTGGGGGAGGAATGAGTTTAAAACTTGTTTCATCATCAGGAAATTTCCCACAGAATCACTGAAATGACCTCATCTATGTTTGCGTGATGTCAAAGCAGCCGGCCAACTCATTCAAGCCAGTGGAAAAGTTACTAAAACCAGGGATTTCTTTGTGTGTGTGACATAGTTGCTTATTGTTTCGTTGATTCAGTGTTCACTTTTTTACCAATATTTCTGGCTAAGATATAGCTGGATCTGCTAGGTCTTACTCCGTGTACACTGCCCTGTCACCCTCTCCCTGGGCAGCAGGTCACAGGGGTTAGCCAGGGGGCCTGGAGCCAGGCTGCCTTGGACAGAATGTCTACCAGCTGTGGGAGCTGGGGCAAGTCACTCCACTTCCTAACCTGTGAAATGGGAATAATAGTAGGATCAACTTCATAAGATGGCCGAGAAACTTGCTGAATGCATAACTGAAGAGCTAGCATGGTCCTGGCCTAGGGCAGGTAACAATAAATCTTAACGGTTATGAGCTGTAACAAAGGAGGTGGTTGCTGTGTGGCCAGGGGCTCACGTGTGCCCATGTTTTCCCAGCTGTAGTTGAGCCTTTAGAGATTAACAATTAGCAAGTGGAATTATCTTGTTGATTCATGCCCTCAGGTCAGAGTGGCATGAATGTGTACAGAAGCTCGGTCGATTTTCATTCTAGATGGCTCCACGATCCACAGAAAAAGAACAAAGAGCTATATTTTAAAGATGAGTTTTTCTAAGAGAAATATAAGGCTTCTAATCCACCTGCTTTATTGAAATGAGAACAGGCAGCATCAAACCATAAGTGAGAAGCAAAATAAATATTAAAATGTGCATTTCTTCTCAATATTGTCATCAACAAAGGGCCTAGGAAGATCAACAAAAAGAGATGAGAGTGGGTGGCTGTGGGGAAAGGGAGAGTGAGACAGAGACATGGAGAGGAGCGGGAGAGGGGCCTGCTGAACTCTCAGGGTTGCCCCACCTTTGAAGTCCTGGGGGCATCTTCCCAGGGACCAGGCTGACCTGTTTGCTATCAGCTCTAGAAACCTGTCTGGTCCTAGCAAGTTACTTAAAGGTTGTGAGCTTTTGGTTCCTCTAGAAAACTAAGAACAACAATAATTGCTTTGCAGGCTGGGGTGGAGATCAACTGCACTAACAGACATGAGATGCTGAGCGCAGGACTTACTCAATAGGTGGTGATGAGGATGATGGTGACCACAACATTGGTGACAATGGTGACAACCATGATTACTGAAGGACAGATGGATGGACTCCAGTCCATGGCTCTTTGCACATGGCAAGGGTTTTTCTCTTGAGAGGGAGTGAAATAGAGACAAGTAAGAAAGACTCTGAAGGTGAGGAGAAGTCACAGGGGGTGGAGATTCAGAACCTGGCCACCTGTTCTCTGGGAGGCTGCGGGCCCCATCTTACTCTTTGCCGTTCCTGGACACTGTCCCTTGAAGGCCTTGGGGTTGGAAGACCCATGCCTCCCCCTCTACCCAAGAAACAGCACAATAGTACCTGGGGCAGCCTTTCTGTCCCATGGTCAAATGATGTTTCCCTCCCATGGAGGAAAGGGCCCAGCTTGCTGGTTAGAAAAACATTGACTTCCCTGTGGAAATGACTACTTCTTTTAAAGTAAAGGATGGTGGACAAAGGCTCTTTCATTATAGGGAAAACTCTCTTTAATGCTATATGGGTGTAAAAGTATATAAAAAAAAACAATTTCTGCACAGTTCCTGAGAGCCCCCTTATAAAAACTGATTTCTCTGGAGGCTCTGACCATCTCTTACTGCAGGCAGTGTGCAAGTACATTCACCCCACACTTTCAGAAGAGCACGCTTCACAGAGAATGAGGTGCAATATTTGTAAGTTTCACAGCAGTTCTCCTGGTGGGGCAGCTGACTTGCCTCCATCTTTTCTGACCTCTGTTTTCTTCCTTCTTTCTATGCTTATCTTCAAAACAAACCAAAGTCAAGACTAGAAATCCTGCTCCCAAAACAAAGCAAACAAAAATAAAATAAAAAGTAACCCTTCTATTTGTAGAGCCAAGATTCGAGAGTGCCCTGTGCTTTGTTTTGGTTTCTTTGCCATGCCATATGATACGGGAAGTCCCGGTGCTAATAAGCAGTCATATGTGACAGCCTGGCAGTCCTAAGAATGAAGGCTCTTTTCAGAAATAACCAGCCTGGACACAATTCCTGAACCACCTCTACCATGCGCCAGGAGACGTTCGAGCTTCAGATTGGACTGGTGGCATTTTTGAGGGAGCCTGCAGGGATGACACACAGAGAGAAGCAACCCAGAGAAAGGCTCTTGCTGGGCTGGGCTGGGGAAGGCACAGCAGGTGTGGGAGCTGGGTGTGCAGGGGGCAGTGGGAAACTGAAAAACACTGACAGCTCAAAAATCACCTTTTGGCCTTAAAACTATTTTTTGCAACCCGTTTGCCATCCTTTCGACATGATGTGTCTGGGCCATGAAACCATTATAAATATCACTTTTCACCCAGAATCTACATCCTCTCCCCCTAATTGTCAGTAAACTAGGGTTTGGTCTCTTTAATTCAACATCCACCCCTCCATCAAACTTGTGGATGAGCTTCATTCCCTTCAACCTCACAGGACATTTTGTTTGTCCATACATGGCACCTGTGTTATGATACTTCATAGTTCTGTGTTTCTCTGTGTGGGATAAAAGTGACCAAGCATATTCTCTGTACATACAGCATTAATTTCAACACCATGTCAAGCCTGCAATACTACGAACATACAAAGACCGCAAAGAATGGGGCCAATCAACTTTGACTCTGGAGAAGGATGTGATTCTATTAACGACTGCTATACTTGAGCTATGCATCTACTCAAGTACGTGAATAAATGATTTAAGAAAAATCAGTCACACTTCTTTTCTCTGAACAGAACATCTCCCCTGGTGGGTGCAGACACTGAGCAAGGTTGGGCTTCCTTCCTCCTTCCAGAAGTGCCAGATGCCAAATGAGAAGGCTAAACAATTGGCAGGGCATCTCACAGTAAGATGGACCAGGCACCAGTTAGCTCAGGAAGACCATTCAAGTAACTGTGGTTGGTTTCACTCATGGAACTGGCCTTCTGGGTTTCTTCTTCCAATGTGCTTGATGGCAGGAGGACGAGTAAACTGGGATTGTGGGGGATTCAGGAATTAACCAACCCTATCATGCTTGGCATAAAAGTGTTGGTCATCATTAGCATGGAAGCTGATAAGGACCAGAATTTAGGTGAGGTGGACCTCTCTGTGCCTTCTGCCTTTAGGCCAACTCGCCATCATGGCTCCACTCTGGATCTCAGGGACTACATTTCCCAGGCTCCCTGTGCTCTGGCTTCCCTGTGGGTTGGCCAATGGGAAGCACAGGGGATTGGCCAATGGCAGGACAAGAGGAGAAGCAGGTGTTTTCTTCCTGTGCCCCATACACTCTGTGTTCCCATCTGAGGGGCACCTGGCTTTACCCCAGGATTAGGGATTCTGCTTCTGTTGACAGTCCAGCTTCTAGGTTTAGATAACACAACATACCCTTTGTAAGGGGTTGAGTTGTGTCTCTCAAACAGGTATGTTAAGTCCTAACTTCCCCCTATTCCTCACCTCAGTATGTGACCTTATTTGAAAAATAGGTCAGTCAAGCAGATGTAATTAGAGGGGGCTCTAATCTAATGACTGGTGTCCTGATGAGAAGAGAGAGATACAGAGACACATGCACAGAAGAGAGATATCGTGTTACAACAGAGGCAGAGATTAAGGTGGTGTATCTACAAGCCAAGGAAAACGAAGGGTTGCCCCAAACCCCAGCAGCCTTAGGAGGAACCAGACCTGCCAACACCTTGATCTCAGACATCTGGCCCCCAGAACTGTGAGACTATATATTTCTGTTGTTTAAGCCACATGGCCTGTGGTACTTTGTTTTGGTGGCCCCAGGAATCTACTAGAGTGGTAGTTCTGGCCTGGAAGCAATTTTGACCCATGTTATTCCTCTGTCCACACTCATCATGTTAGGTAAGGGCACGGGCCCAGAGTCCCATACAGTGTGTGAACCTGAGCAGATTCTTAACCTACGCTTCATCTTGCTTTTTCTGCTTGTTTATTTTTTAATCTTCCTTCATTTTTTATTAGCACAAAGGAAATAACAATAACAATGCCAAGACAGGGTTGAATGAGGCTTGGATGTGTTTGTCAGAGTGAAGTGCTTGTCACAGGCAGTGCAGAAACAGTGGGTCTCCGTGGTGGTCCCTACCAGCAGCCTGGCTGTCACCTGGGAGCCTGCAAGATCTGTAGACCCTCTGAATCAGAAACCCTGGGTGAGCACAGCAATCTCTGCCTTATCCTGGCCTCCGGACAACCAAAGTTTGTGAGACTAGTTAGAATAAGTTCCCAAAGAGTGTGAGAGACTCCAATTAGGGCTAGTTGTACATCATTGTTTGAAGACCCTTAAGTCAGAGCCTTCATTCCTAGGAGGCCCATGTCTGCCCTGCTGAGGACCAGGGAGGGTGGGGTCTGGATGCTAAAGCCCCACCTCCTTCGAGCCCCTTTCCTCGGTGGGCTTTGAGGTACCTGAGCTGCACCAAAGTGTCCCTAAGACCCTTCCCCACCCAACAGCACGGGGATCCATGCATCATTCCGATCTCAGAATTCCCACCTGTGTAATTTGCAAAAGGACAGAGGCAAAGGTTGTTAAACAGGAGCCCGGTCTTCACATGGACTGACCAGAGGTGATATTTAGAGGAGTCTTGTGGTGACTCGATGCCGGAACTTCAAACACCAGAGTCAGCTTGAGACGTTGATCTCAGACACTTCTGGAGCACACAGGGATTTTCAAATGTCATCCACCCAGAATCTAACGCACATTGCAGTGATGTATTTATTTAGACCATCCTTTTTTAGATGGAAGTGTTTGATATACCATACTAACTGGAATGCAATCAAAGCAGGAAGCACTCATTCTGAATTAGCCATTTTGGTGTATTATCCTAATAGAGTATT
This sequence comes from Rhinolophus sinicus, assembly GCF_057876585.1. Lineage (NCBI taxonomy): Eukaryota > Metazoa > Chordata > Mammalia > Chiroptera > Rhinolophidae > Rhinolophus > Rhinolophus sinicus. Next base: position 138,645,615 of record NC_142516.1, read on the forward strand.
ATTTTTAAACTACCACAATATTTTAATTACATTCTCAGCATGAATCATTATGTACCTTAGTGAAAAAGCACTTCTGACTGTAATTGCACACTGGAGTCCCATGATATAGTCGATGAACGTAAATCCTGAAATGGATTGACAGACAGACTGCTGATCAACAGCTGCTCAACCAACTACCTTTGTGAGGCGTAGCCGGCATGCTCTCCTCGCCTGCTTTCTTTTCCGCCCCCGCCCCTTCCTGGTTTCCATTCAACAATCTTTATTAAACACCAGCACACACCAGTGATTCTTCTCAACTCCAGAGACAGCAACAACACTCCCTGTCTTCATGGAGCCTCCATTCCTACCCATAAGGAAGTACCCTGCCCAACTTGCTGAATGGTGAAACGTGCTATACAGAAGACGAAAGCAGAGGGGGTGGGGGCCCAGGGACTGTGGGAGCCTGGGGGGAAGAGCTACAATTTTGCAATTTTAAGACTGATAGGGGCTAACGGAAGGGGCAACTGGAGCAGGCATTTGGGCTCAGCCTGGCACAGACGCTTGCTCCTCTAGCGTCCGGAGTGCTGCAGGCCTGCTTCCTCTGCAACATTCCACCCACATAAACCACCAGGGCTCCAGAACTGTTCCAAAGGCACTTGAGTGAATTTTCAAATACATGGGATGAGAACAGGATGGCTCTCTCCTGTATTATTACCCATTTTCCCGTTCCGTTTATGGGTGAATATTAAGGCACTTCAGGGAAGGAGATAATAGAGGCTCCCAAGTCTGTGCACACAACAGTCTATGGCGGTTCAAACAGCCAGGGTGTAACTCCCTTGGCCTTCGGCAGTCATTCCAGCCAAATTATCTGCCATTTTCTACAGTGGATTCCACCTGACACTTGAGCCAGACTCTCCCATGTGCTTTCACACAGCCACACCAGGTCCATCAGGAGATATAGGGGCTGCAAGTGGTGTTTTCAGTGCAGCAACCAAAGTGGAAAGTCTTGTCCTCAGAAGAGAGGTCACTCTCAGCGAGAATGAGCCTATCCATAGAACCAGGTTTCCTTCCTCTTGGTGGGTCTGAATGTCAAATGGCCCCGGGGGTCACAGACAGAGGCCATCCAGCAGCACCTGTCACTCCCTGTGCTCCAGGAGCACCTCAGAACCTCACAACAGCCACTTCTGTTAGACCAGCAGCTCCTGGAGGCTGATCGGGATCTTACTAATTCTGTATCCCGACCCATAACAGCTGTGTTTCCCTAAAAGCAAGACCGGGTCTTATATGAATTTTTGCTCCAAAAGACGCATTAGGGCTTATGTTCAGGGGATGTCATCCTGAAAAATCATGCTAGGGCTTATTTTTCCAGTTAGGTCTTATTTTTGGGGAAACACAGCATGCCAGGCACCAGTTCTGGGAAGTTCTGACACAGCTCATCTCAGGCGGAGCCTGGCATGGGAAGGATGGCCAGATGAATATTATGAAGAGGCACATTTGCAAAGACTGATACCACTTCCCCACGGCTGGGCTGGTTTCTAGCCTCCCACAGACCCTAGCCTTCGGCTGGGTGGTACAAGTGTCTATTCAGCTTTTCTCTTTTATTTATATTCTTTGTGGTTCTTTTAGAGAAGGGATACAGGTGGACAGGTCATGGTCTCCCTTTTGAAACACTGTGGAGTGAAGTGGTACCAGACAGCGGGAGTAGAGACTCTCCTGGGCTCCTTCACAAGGGGGCTCAGGCTGAATCACTCTGATTTGAGGTGTCGAAGCCCGTTTCAGAGCCACATAGAGACATGGAGAGCTGTGGCAATGTTTCATCACTGAAGGAAATACTGAACAGCTGCCCACTTGTGGCGGCAGCATCACAAAGGCATGGACTTTCCAGCAGACTCTCTTCCGCTTTTCTCCCTCCATGTGCCCTGGAGTAAGAAGGCGCGCACATGCCCGTCTTAGTCTGCTGTGTGGGAACTTGCGCGGATTACTTACTTTTCTAAGTAAGCCACCCATCGCCCAGCAGCCTCATTAACCACTTGATAAATGGTTGTCAGTGGTCGGTGGTGGGAATGCCTTTAGTTCCCTTAGTCTTCCCTTTGCCTGCCTCTGTTTCCACCAGCTTTTTATATGTTCTCTTCAACATGGAACAGTTTTGAATGGTCCCTTTTCTCTCCATAGCACACACTTCCACTTCGAAGAACCTCAATTCTATACTTGTCCATCATCACTGCAGGGACAGTTCCTCCATTAGATTTTAGATCTCTACCACTAGATTTTCCTCTTTTCCTTTCAGATCTGGCTGGGGCCTCAGCTGCCTTACTGCTGGCACATGCTCACTTGTATGCTCTGGCTGCCTGACAACCATCTCTAAGTACATCTCAACCTTCACTGGTGATTCCTTCTCCTCCCACCAGTCCATCAGTTGGACTGTTTACAGCTCAGTTCACTGATGCATAGGTGGGAATGAGCCTCTTCTGGGTACGCCAGTGGGTCCCATGTGGGAGTGGCCATACAGACCCAGTGGAAACGGATGTCATCTTGGAGGTTAAATCCATCCTCCTTGAGAGGTAACCTCAGTCTGTCCTTACCTCCTTCCCAGCTCTGAAGTTCCCCCAGGACCAAGGGAGGCTTTCCCAGAGAACTCTGTTCTAGAGCCGCAGAGGAACAGAATGGAAGGCGTAGCTGACAGGACACCCACCATGTGGCAGGTGCAGCACCAGGTGTTCAGCCTTGACCTAATTTAGCCTTTAGAACAGCCCAGGAGGCAGTTGGGGATCCCAGGAGACTCGCCCAGCATAGCCCAACTGGAAAGTGATGGGGGCCAAACTGGGTATTTGTCCAACTAGTTCATAAAACTCTCTCTGCGTATGCTCATTTGTAGAAGTGATTGGACGGTACCAGATGTCCTTTTATTATTACTCCTTTTGAAATGTCCCCAACGCACGATGCATAGCACGAATCTAATCTCACCCCTAAGACATTTATTCAGCACATCCCTCAGACAGAAAAAAGTGAACTTGCCTTGGCTTTATTTGGACTGTTCCAGTTTATGAAGTATTTCTACCCACTCCAGCTGCCTGGAACCTCCCAGAACCCCAAGGGAAATGCAGGGAAGACAAGACAAAGTTTTCTACAGACAAATCAAGTTTGTAGAAGTGGAGCATCATGCCTGACTGATTGGCTAGAAGAACATAGCAACAGCCTCCCAAATATAGTTAAGGAAATAGAATATAGTCATCCTTCAGTATCTGTGGGGGATTGGTTCCAGGACCCCTGCAGATACCAACATCTGAGTATGCTCAAGTGCCTTATATACAATGGGGTAGTATTTGCATGGAGCCCATGTGCATTCTCCTATACAATTGAAATCATCTCTGGATTAGTTATAATATCTAATGCAAGGTAAATGCTAAGTAAGTAGTTGTTATACTCAATTGTTTAGGGAATAATGACAAGAAAAAAAAAGTCCATATCCACTATGGAGGCACCTATCTTAGTCCGGATACATAATACACATAAGCAGCCACAGTGCAACATTTTTTCCCCCCAGAATATTTTAAATTTGCCGTTGGTTGAATCCCCAGATGCAGAACGGGGGATACAGAGGACTGTCATACCATTGCAGTGGGCCTCGGACTCTCTGCGGAATCCCCCTGCTCAGTGAGATAAATGGTGGGACTAATGATTTCTCAAGGTCTCTCTCAGTCTTAAAATCCTATCATCCTATGTTTCTGATACATGAAGAAGAATCCAGAATCCATGACCAACCAGATCACAGGAGATAAACATTCACACACTTAGTTCCCATGTCCTTTATTCCTTTAGATAAGGAATAACAATATTATGGAATATCTGTGTTTTGGGGTGGTGGTGGAGAAAGAGAGAGAGGGAGGGAGGGAGGGGGAGAGAGAGAGAGACAGAGAGAGAGAGAGAGAGAGAGAGAGAGAGAGAGATTTGATGGTGGTTGGACCATTTATTAAGTTCTACTTCACTAGGTAGTCTACAGTTTTAAAAGCAAACATGATCAAAACTGTGAGAGAAATTGTCCCAGCCACAGAAATAACCACGCTTTTAGGCTGTGATGCTAGGTTTGTTCAGTCTGGGAGGATAATTTGCATTCCAAGTGATGATTGCAGGGTACACACACGCTGACCTTTTCCTTCTCTCCTCCTCTCCTTCTCCATGGGACTTTCTGTAACAGGGGTTATAAGACCATGTGGGGGTGACATTAGCACAGTGGCTGCTAAATAGAAATGATGTGTCATGCCGTATGCCTTATTAATTAGAACAGAGCTGTGGTGTGATTTCCCGAGACACTTCAGCAATTCCAAGAAGTAGAAATATCTGGTTTTGTTCTTTTCCAGCCCTTTACCTCCTCTTTCTTCCTTTTTCAGCTTTCATATTCAGGAGGACCACTTCTGGGAACTGCTAAACTCTGACAAAGTTGAGCTGTGCCTCTTTGGTCTGTCTTTCTGTCTACAGGGCCGCCTCCCCCCAACCAGGCTGGTTCTGCACAGCATGGGGGGGTAGGCTTGGCATCCCATCCCCTTTTGTGTGCTCTCTCCACTTTGCCTCCACAGTTAGCACCCAGGGGAGTCCCTGTATTCCATCATCTCCACCAACCCCCCAAATGTTGGCAAACAGCTAACTTACTTCCTACATTATACTGCTGACCATGCTCACCAGAGCTTTCCAGGAGCATTTACAAAGTCCTTCTGCAAATGGAAGAAGGATTTGGAAGCACAGAGGTAACTGGGCCCCTGAAATGCCACCACGCTGGATTAGTCTAATTTGTAAGGGCAGCAGGTCCCTCTGCCAAGGTTCCCTGGAAATCCCACCTCTACGCTAAGAATTCTCATGTTTCCCTGCTCTTTGAGGCTTGGAGCCTTGCATTCTTTTGTTTGAAATGGAGGATAATGGATCAACAATGTTTGGAGGGTGTGGACCCTGAAGCGAAAAAGCTTGGGCTCAAATCCTGATTCAACCACTCGTTAGCTGTGTGGCCTTTTAGTTACCTCACCTTCCTGCACAGTTTCCTCATGTGTACAGTGGGGACAACAACAGTGCCTGCCTCAGAATTATTGGGATAGTAGTGAGCCCTGCAGGATGCCTGACCTATAAATAAATGGGGCATTCGGGGCCCGGCAGAAGGCCCTGACATGTGTCCTTTGGGCCTAGCGTTAGTTTAATCACACATAACAGCCTTTGTTGTAAGATTGCAAACAGGGACTGTAGTCTGGACAGCAACCCAGGGAGTCAAGAAGCGAAAAACACCATGAGTTTGGGGATGGAGTGGGACCTGTGTCCCTGTCTGGAGGAGGCTGCCTTGCTTCCTGTCACGCCTCAGGGTCCTGGCGCACAGGCATGGGGATAGTAGCCAGTCTTCCTTGGACACTGGCTCGGGTGTGTGTGCACCTGCTAATCTCCATCCTTGCAGCCCAGGCCTCCTGTAGATTTGCCTGGAGAGAGTTGTGTCAGGTCTGGGATCACAGAGTAGCTGAGAATCAGAGAAGTTAAGCAACAGACTCAGTGACCTGGTTAGTCAGCAATAGGGCTGCATATCGAAATCAAGACTGACACACGACAGAAAAAAAATGTGTCCCTAAAGGAAGGTTCAGAATATGGACCTAACTAGCTGAAGAATAGAAAAGCTATCAAAATCAAACACTGTTTGCTAACAGTTTTTGTTTTCCTTTCACAATTAATTCTTGCACTTATCCATAGAATTTTTTCCACAATGTCTTTCCTAAAAATTTTCTCACCAGCAATACTTGGTGAGCTGGCCACAGGCTAACAACTGATGATCTAGACTCTGGGAAAATTTTTGTGTATATAACTATTTTCAATGTTGTAAATGCTTTTTCACACATTTACCATGAAGTGAAATTCATAATGTTGAACATGCCTTCTAGGCAATAAGTGTGCATCTGCTAACATGTCCCAATATTTCCTTTACTTATCAAAACTCTGTTAACCGGGCTGGCCGATGGCTCAGGTGGTTAGAGCTCCATGCTCCTAACTCCGAAGGTTGCCGTTTCGATTCCCACATGGGCCAGTGGCTCTCAACCACAAGGTTGCCAGTTCAATTCCTCAAGTCCTGCAAGGGATGGTGGGCTCTGCCCCCTGCAACTAAGATTGAACATGGCACCTTGAGCTGAGCTGCCACTGAGCTCCCGGATGGCTCAGTCAGTTGGAGTGCATCCTCTCACCCATAAGGTTGCCAGTTCGACCTCCCGCAAAGGACGGTGGGCTGCACCCCCTGCAACTAGCAATGGCAACTGGACCTGGAGCTGAGCTGCGCCCTCCACAACTAAGATTGAAAGGATAACAACTTGACTTGGGAAAAAAGTCCTGGAAGTACACACCATTCCCCCAATAAAGTCCTGTTCCCCTTCCCCAATAAAATCTTTAATAAAAACAAAACAAAACTCTGTTAACCTTCTTAACAGAAATGTATGAAAATGAAAACTGTTATCTTATAAACTTGCTTATACTTATAAACTGTAAACTGTATGACTTAAAGTTTAAAAAAAAGACTGACACAATCATTTTGCTACTTCTCCATCTGATCTTTAAATTTCAACAAGTCAACTTGGCTCTTAAAACATTCCTTTAATTGAAAAAGAAAACTGTACACGATCTATAAGAAGAAAATTGAAATATTACTGGAGGGCATACAATGAGACAAAGAAATGGGAAAGATTCTATGATAAGTAGATTCTATAATAGGAAAAGGCAAGAGCATAAAGCTGTCAATCTTCCATAAAATGATCTATACTATTTAATGCACTCAGTGCAATACCACCTTTCAAAAAAGCACAAGTAGGATTTTTCTGAACTAAATATAATGATTCTGAATGTCATATGGAAAAGTAAATCAGCAACAATAGTCAGAGTTTTAGAAAATTAAAAATGAAGACATCATTAGACTTCCCATTTAATGTTTTAAACATTAAAACATTTTGAAAGCTACAGTAACCAAAACAGTATGGTATCAGTTAAAAAAAAAAAAAAAAAAAAGACAGACAAAAGAATCAGAAAAGAGAGTCCAGGAACAGAACTAAATGCAGTCAGGATTTATTATATGGTAAAGACGACATTTCAAGTAAGTGTAGGAAGATCAATTATTACAATGATGATGTTGGGCTAGCTGGGGAAAAAAAGCTGGACTTCTATTTCACACTATATACCCAAACAGATTCCAGATGGAATTATACACATGTGAAAAATGCAACTATCTGAGATGTCTTACCTAGGAAATTTTTGCCAGGCCTTACAAAAAGTACTAGAAGAAAAATATCATAGAATTTTTTTTTTTCATAATTAGAGTGAGAAAAAAAATGTCATGAGACCCAGAATCCACAAAAAAGAAAAAAAATTTTCCCTACATACAAATTTCTCCCTTTTTGGAACAGTTTGTTGAAGTATATTTGATGTATAATAAACCCACATACAGAAAGTGTACAGTTTTATAGTTTTAACGTGTAGACCTATGAAACCATCACCATAATCCTGACAATACACATCCTTCACAATCATGCCTAACGTCTACACATGCTCTTTGTCATCCAGCCCTTCAATCTCACTCTTCCCCAGCAACCTCTGACCTGTTTTCTGTCACTAGACTAGTTTGCATTTTCTAGAATGTTGTGTAAATGGAAACATAATGTATACAAGTTCTGACAACTAAGTTTGGGAACTTGTTGCAACGATGTTGTTAACCTTTCTTTGATATCAGAGGGGTTATTCATTATGAATTTGTACCAACTGGACAAACAGTTAACCAAGTTTACTATTTGAAAGTGCTGAAAAGGCTGCATGAAAAAGACAAAAACGACCTGAACTTTTCCTCAATAATTCATGGCTCTTGCATCACGACAATGCACCAGCTCACACGGCACTGTCTGTGAGGGAGTTTTTAGCCAGTAAACAAATAACTGTATTGGAACACCCTCCCTACTCACCTGATCTGGCCCCCAATGACTTCTCTCTTTATCCGAAGATAAAGGAAATATTGAAAGAAAGACATTTTAATGACATCCAGGACATCAAGATTAATACAACGACAGCTCTGATGGCCATTCCTGAAAAACAGTTCCAAAATTGCTCTGAAGTGTGGACTAGGCACTGGTGTCAGTGCATAGCTTCCCAAGGGGAGTACTTCAAAGGTGACTGTAGTGATATTCAGTAATGAGGTATGTAGCACTTTTTCTAGGATGAATTCACAAACTTAATTGTCCGACCTTGTTCTATTCGTCTGTTTTCTTTCACACAGCAGAATTATTTTGAGATATATCCACATTGTTGTATATACCATTTGTTTGTTCCTTTGTATTCCTGAATAATGTTCTGTTATATAGGTATAATGAAATGTGTTTATCCATTCATCTGTTGATAGACTTTTGGGTGCTTTTCCATTTTGGGCTATAATATAAAGCTGCTACTATGAACATCATGTGTAAGTCATTGCATGAACATGTATTTTCATTTCTCCTGGTAGATACCTAGGAGTGGGGTGGTTGGGTCGTATTGTAAGTTGTTTAACTTTTTAAAGGAACTGCCAAACTGTTTTTCAAAGTGGCTGCAACATTTTACATTCCCAACCAACAACTTGTGAGGTTTCTCCACATTCTCACCAACACTTGTTGTTGTCAGTCTATACTAAGACAGCCATTTTGGCGTGAGGTGGTGTCTCACTGTGGTTTTGAATTGTACTTTCTGATGACTAATGATGCTGTACATCTTTTCAGGTGCTCACTGGCCATTTATATCTCTTCTTTGGTGAAAAACCTTTTCAAACCTTTGCCCATTTTAAAAATTGGGTGACTTGTCTTTTTATTATTGAGTTCTAAAAGTTCCTTATATATTCTGGATGCAAGTTCTTTATCAGATATATGATTTGCAAATATTTTCTTCCAGTCTGTGACTTGTCTTTTCATTGTCTTAACAGTGTTCTTTGAAGAGCGGTTCTTAATTTTGATTATGTTCAATTTATCATATTTTCTTTTATGGATTATGCTTTTGGTGTCACACCTAAGAAATCTTTACCTCACCTTATATAAAAAATTTTTTAAAAAATTTAAATTACAAAAGGAATAGGAACAAAGAGAAAAAGACAAATGACTAACTGGATCAAAATATTTGAACTTAGAAAGTGCTAATTTGTCTAGTAGATAAAGAACTTCTACAAATCAATAAGCAAAAGACCAGCAATCTAATAGAATAAATGGCCATGAGATATAAGCAGACAGTTCATAGAAAATGAAACACAAATGCTGTTTACATATAAAACTCCCAACTTTACTCATAAAAAGAGAAATTCCAAATTAAAACTATAGTGAGATATCATTGCTGCCCTTTCAGGTTGGCAAAGATTAAAGAGTTGGATAATATCCTGGGTTGGTGAGGATGTCACATGGGGGAAAACAGCACACTCTGACAGGGTCTGAGAGAGTACAAGTTGGTACAGAATCTACAGGGAGCAATTTGGCAATTCCCTATCAAAAATGCGTATAATTTTTGACCCAGAAATTTCTCTTCAGGAAACTTATCTTTATATATGCTGACTCATGTGCAAACTATATGTGTTCAAAGATATCCACTGCAGCAGCATAAAATATTAAAAATTATCAACAGCAGGCTGATTAGGTAATTTGTGGTAATACATATAATCAAACAATGGAATATTATTGGTGGGGGCGGTGGGTCTTTCTCTTGCTTGGGTTTTATTTCAGTATGGAGTGAGCTCCATTCCAGGGTTCCATCCCAGAATATAAAAGAGACTGGGCTTCACAAATTAACAAACCAGAGAACTTACTTCACAGAAGGTACTCTTTTGTATCTTTTGAACTGCGTTCATGTATTGCCCATTCAAATATATAAATAAATAAATAAATAAATAAATAAATAAATAAATAGGAGAAAAACTAAAATGGAAATCAGCCTTCAGGTAGTTCTTTAACTGTGAGCTAGCCAATTAAAGAAAATGTACAATGAATGAGCACCTACTTATGCCAGGCATTTTCTTCTGAGCCTTTCAACTCTGAGGTAAATCCGTATTCTTGTATATAGTTCTGGAAGCCCAGGTTCAGACAGGTACAATATTTATTCAAAGGAGCACAGGCAGGAGGGACTGACTTGACATCCAAGGTCAGCTCTGCCCATACTGACACTTTCCCAGGGAGTTTCAGTCTTAACTACAGATCCTAACAATTGCCCAGAAATTGATGACTGATGGAGTTATCTTATCGTGTAGATTGTCAACTATGAGAGAAACCCTTTCAATAACTCCCCTACTCTTATAAATACACCAGGAGGTGTTATGATAAAGCTCCCAAACATATTAATTCCAAATTGTCCAACTGTAGGATTTGTCAGATTGGTCTAAAATCCTACGGTAGCAAAAGAAATAGAGCCTGAGCTCCCATGACGAGTACGGGTGGTGCTACAGGTGAGTAGACGCCCCAGAAACATTCTGTTTGCTGGGTAGCACACACAGCTTTGGTGGCCGTGTTTGTTCATTTTGGTGGGATTTGTTCTAATGAAATCTTTTGATACCCATTCTTTGTGCCCTGGTTCATGCAGAGATTAAGTAAAATCTCTTTGCTGTTCATTATTTAAATTAGCAGATAGCAGACAGAGTGAAGACACTGTCTGCCCACAAGCGAAGGTCTAAGCCAGGGAGAGTTTGCACCACCTTCCATCTGGTCCCCTGAATCTCTCCCACTAGAAGAGGGTCTGAGATCACAGTGTGACCTTGGGGGTCTGCATGCTACCTCTGAGGGTGCTTCTTAGTTGCAGGGACAATTTTCTCGCTACTTGGATTCTTCCCTTTCAAGCAGGGAGAGGGGGAATCAGAAGGCACGTTTGTGCACAATTCAAACTTCTTATTTCTCCTATTCAATGAAGAACATCTATCAACCTGAAATGTTTGTTTCGATCAGAAACCTACAGCTGCATTTCCCTGTCATCCCACTCCTGACCCTACTCGCTGTTATAGATTAGTAACTGCAGTTTGTTGCCAGGGCGAAAGGGTCGCACACTAATGTGGATTTCTAATCCTTGCCCCACCCAGGTCCCTCCACTCTGGCCCCACGGGCACCCCCCATGCACCGCCGTCATCTCTCACCTCCCACCCATGTCGCTGTGCTTCATCTCAAGTAATTATGCTGCACATGAATCATCTTTTAATGTTTGCTTTAATACATACAGATTCTTTAAACAATAAAAAAAAATCAGCAAACAGCATCACAATCTGGAAATCTCTTTCTTAACATAGAAAACGGTTTCTTAATGGCACAGAGGGAGAACTCAACAGCAAGCTTGACAACATAATTAGAAGATTGTTACTGGGAAGGGAAAAGCATTCTTTATACAGCTCTTACTACTCTCAATAAGATTCTTCTCCCTGAATAGCTAATCAGCTTTTTCCAGCTTCCCAAATCCGTGTGCTTGAAGCTGCTCTAGCAGTTCTTCTTACTTACTAAATGGCAAACAGTGACACCTCAGAAAGGGAAATTTAAAGTGTTAACTGAATGTGAGCAAACAGCATGATGGAGGCTGCAGATAGAGAGATCTCTGGCAGATTAGTGGCAATTTAGGAAGATGGTACTGTCACACCTGGGTTGACAAGGGCTGACAGGGTTTGTTGATCTCTGTTCCCTTCTCAAATTTGAGTGTCACGTTTCAACAGAAATGAGCGGAATAATAATAATAATAACCTCCACAAAACTGCTTTCAGGAGTCAGTGTTGGCTTTTTAGCAAGTTTATGGCACCTGAAACAAAGGGTAAAAAGTATGGGGCACATAGTATGGGGCTCATCTCAGAGTTGTCGTCTCCCACTGGCCCCGTCCCCACAGGGTCTCCAGGCTGAGTCTGAAGGTGAAGGGAGAACATACAAAACCTAGGTTCATGTTGGCCAAACGTTTTCTTGGGAGCAGTTATGCTTTTCAAGCCCTGAACTTATTCTGGAAGGAAGCCCCTGCAGGTAGCCATTTTCCTGCTCAGGTTATGGGACCACTGTTGTCTCAGGGAGGCTGCTGTTTAAGATAAAAGATGCAAAGACTCCCAGAGAGCACCTGGCAAAATGTGGCTATCCATGAAGCCATGAGGGTGACAAGGCCATGAGCAGAGTGGCTGGGACTGACCCGGAGCTCACCTAAAGCCAAACTCGTAGAGTGCTTATACTGCAGTGGGTGGTGGCAGGAGGGAGGATGTGTTATAGGACAACCGCCAACTAACCCCACCAGGCCAACTGATGGCCATCCTGGGCCTAGGGAGGGTAAAAAAGGAGATGGAAGACATCTCTACTCTGAAGACGCTTCCACTCAGCTTGGAGATATCATTCTATTAAAGACATAGGTTATTGCTCTTTCCAGCTCATTAAAGACTTGGACATTTATTATTCCATGACTCCTCAGAAGCTACAAGGGTATTTCCATCTCTGTTTCACAGCTGAAGAAATGGCTTAGGAGGGATGTCTTGTACATGGCCCCTCTACCAGAGAGAGTAGAAGTAGAGCCAACCCTGGGTGTCCATCTGTTAATCCTTGCTCCCAGAACACCACAGCCCTCATCCGCGCAGAAGAGCACATGGCAGCTAAACTGAGTCATGCTGATACTTAAAGTCGGACCTGCGGGAGGAGTGAAGCCTGTGGGGCGGGAGCATGGGGCAATGCAGACACTCCCCACACTTATCCCCTCCATCGTCCCACCTTATCTGAGTGCCTGAGAAAAGGCAGCCGTAAGTTTCTTTTCCTTAGAAAACAGTTGGCAGTTAGCCAGGCTGCTTCTGTGGAGAATACTGCCTGTTCCCAGTTTTGGAAGATTGACAGGGAGCTGGCATGTCAGGCATTATTTCTGAGATTGGAGCCCCATTCTTCCCCCAAGTGAAAATGCCCTCTGAGAAAATGCCATGCCATGTTTGAAGTCGAGGCTGTGTGTCCAAATCCCCACCATGCCCCAATCATTGTTTGGTGCCCAACCGCTGCCTAAGTGAGTCAGGGTAGAAGCACAGAGTGTATGCCGGGGTGTATTCAGTGAATGGTGAATGCGTGCGCTCACATCACTAAATGAATGGCCCTCAAGTCACAACGATGTGTGTGTAATCAGGGCTACTTCATTGTGAAGTATTAGGGTGTCTGTGCCTGACGTGAGCTCCTGGGTACAAGACTGACCCATGAGGGAGGCTAGGAGTAGCTAGCAGGTGTTCATCCAACAAGGATGTCTCATTTGCTCGTTAGTATTGGGACATGCAAATGGAAACCCCTTCTCATCATTCCATACATTTATGTTTGACCACTGCTTGCCTCCTTACATTCTCAAGTTTAATTTTAAACATAAATCTCTTAATGTTTTCCAATAGCTTCACCTTTCCTTTCAAGCCTTAGGTCCCCATATATACTTTCCCCTGCTATGTGTCCAGGGTTTTCTACTCTATTCCTTAGTTACACACTGATCCTTCTTCTTACACAGCTGAAGTGGCCATGACGTGCTGAGGGCCACTAGCCTGAATAAGTCTTCTCTCTGGATGCTGAGGCTCAACTCTCTGTGTACTTCCATACTACGAAGGTTTGACTAACCCTTTGTTACAGCCCCGCAGACTGTACACTTGGTTTTTCCTGTAATTAACTCTCTCTCCTCTCCTTTGTCACTTCTCTGTTGTGAGGCCCAGTATTCTTTGACAAATTTTTTTCATCTCCCATTCCTGGCCACAGCATTAACCATATTCCAGTATTTTCCCATGCTATTCCCAAGGGTTTGAACAGTCTCCAATTTCATAGACAATGGAATTCTCTGTTCTAATTCAACATCTACTTCTAATTACATTCTATATGAAGGTTACCAAGAATACCCTTAGTATAATCGATGCAAATTAAACACCCTCATCCATGAAATATTTATCTGGGAAATTCAAGGAATATACTTCTAACCTTTTTTTTTTTTTGATATTATCTTCTTCTATCAAATAAAGGCCTTTGTTAGGATAAGATAATCTGCATTTATTTTGGATCATTAGAAAGGGGAGATGCCTGGGCTGAAATCTTAGATGACACCCATGGCTCAGGAAACAAAATTAAGCCAAACTACAGTGTCAATCTGAGAAGCAACACTGCTCTTTCCAAGCAAGTCCTCTAAATACACCCTTATCATTTAATTTTCTGTTACACTAACTAAAATTAGACTTCTTATTGGAGGAAGAATTTACTAGATTATCAGCTTATACATTAAAGTACACAGAAAGCCTGTCTTATTCTGTGTGACAAGGCATGCCAACATCATAGTCTGTCTAGCCAGCCTCTCTATACTTGGGCCAAATGTTAAGAAACACAAACTTTTCAACTTACAGCTAACAAATTGAACCCAAACCACTTATTGGTAGTCAACCATTGGTAATGTAATAATTTTAACTAAGATTCGTTAACTAAGGGAAAAGGCAATTACACACTGAAGCTGCAGATAACTATTAAATTTAAATTTTAACTAGATTATAAATGGTACAGGCATCATTGTTCTTACATACAGGTTGTTGAAAAAACAGAGTAGTGTGACAAATGTTAAGTTTCTGTTTCTTTTGTCTTTAGCAGTTTGAACATTGACCTCAATAATAAGAGGCATTCCAAGGGGAGGGGAGGGCCCAGGCCTTATGACTCCTACACTTAGTGTCATCCTTTGGCTGGTGAAAAAAAAAATGGTTTTAAGGCTGGTTCAAGCATTTTAGCCATCAAGTAGAACCAAGTTCATGGTAACCGGCTCATCTGTGAAGAAGGCATTCATTCAGGTGACCAACATTTTGGCTCATTCCGAAACTGATTAACTAAGTGGTTCCTAGTAGATACAGCACCATCCATTTCCTTTTCACACCTGTCAGAAATGTTTTCCGCAAAGATTAAATTAATAGCTAAACAGAGGACCAATTCCTGATCCTGTCTCCAGTAAAACTGGAATAAATGTAAGTGACAAATAATCTAAGAAAGCAAACTTTAATAAAATAGAGAGTATCAATGTGTTCCAAAGAAAACATCACAAGTTTCCAGATTGAGAAGTTTGGGTTTCATTTTCTTGTCTGCAGTGCAAAGGAAGTAGCCAAGGGAAAGAGTCCAACATTAACCTCAAAGACAAAAAGGCTCTGGTCAGTTCTCAGGGCAACCTACTAACTGTGTAAATTTAGACAATTGATCTCATTTCTTTCAGCCTCAGATACCAATATAACCACCCTGCGAGGAAGGCGGGGAAGGAATTATTAGATATAAAGTTAATGCATTATAAAAGCACCTTACAACACAAACATAAGTGATTAGTTCTCGTTATTTAAAATGATGTAACGAAAAATGAGAAACCTGGATAATCCACCAACTGGATAATCTGCCCTTTAGATAACTGAGATTGACTAATCTTCTGCAAGTTAATTGTTAGGTAGGAAATATTTTGTCTGCTGTGAGAGTAGCTCAGTTACAACACAAAAGGATGGCTTGATTTTATGCACTTAACACAAATCACCAGGGAAAACGCATCTCATCAACTGGCTTCTCCAATTTTAATCAATTGCTTATTATTTCCCCCCACACCAACTTATTTCCATGATTTCTGCCATGTGAAATAATCATGAAATACTCAAATGAGCATGGCTTGGCAGGAAAAGAAGCTGCCATCATTGACCCTGTATAGACAGCCTGGTGGAGTCCTCTGGAGTTATTTATTTCCCTGGAACCTGGACCAATGCCCACCAACAGCATGAGGTGTGAGCTCAATTAAGAGTAGTCTCTGTATCAAGTTATATGAAAGTTTTTAGCCTGGTAGAAAGACATTTAAGTTTTGGATTCTTAATCAATTCATAGCAATTCATATGTTTTGAAGTAGAAATGGGATATTATAAACCAACAAGCATAGAACATAGGCATGCTCTGTTTCCAGGCCACTGCTCCCACTTTCTCAGCCTTACATAAGTCCAACATTTGGATAACTAGCTAGAGAGCTATGACTCACGGCAGGCTGGGCCCTATACCCTCTGGGGTTCTGCTAAACTTTTTGTCATTCTGTGCCAAAGACCTGAATTGGGGGAATTACGTACTTTAGGCTAACCTATGGAGAATAAAAGTTGAAAGGGTAGAATTTCCTAGCAATTGTGTTGGAAAGAGACTAAGGCCATGGCGGATGCTGCCATTCTTGGGAGAATATGCTTTTGCCAAACCCATGTCTACTGTGAGCAGATCATGTGATTTCATGGGTAATGGGAAAGCCCTTTTTCCTAAAAAGTGATCTCTCCAACCTCCTTCCAGATTACTGATATTCGATCATCAGAGATCCACACCCCTGACTTAAGTTAAGTACAATTTTTGTTCCTGTTAAAAATGCCAACTTCTCTTTCCCTGAGGAGAATCCTTAAAACAGAAATAGGAAAGGTTTTCAGAATCTTTCTGAAGGTAGACTTTCTTAGAGGAAAGTAAACAATAAAAGTCTAGATTCCTAATACTTGAGAATGAAAGTGAGGAGGAAGAAACATGGTATACCCAAAACTATAACAAAAAAAGAGTGAAGAGATAAGACGGGGCCACCTCTAGGTAAGGATGTCTCAGCCTGGATCTGCCCTGTTCCTGAACAACAGGTACAGAGGGGAATATTATAAAGGAACTCTGACAACTGACCAATCCTAAACACCTGACACGGCCATCGCTTCCTGCAGCCAAACAAACACTTCCTCTGTGACTTCATGCTGCAAAGTGGAGTGGGCAGAACCACTCTTTAGCTTTTGCCAACTTCCTGGGCAACCTTTAAATGCCACTTTGAGCACAACTGCAATCACCTCTTCCATTCAGTGTTTCCTGTTCTCTCCAATCAGACCCCATGTCCATTGAATCCCCAGGCCCTCTTGTCTGTGTTTCTCTCTGGGAGTTTACCTCCCTTCTCTTTGTGTTTAATCATTTCTGGGTGGAAAACATTCCCTTTCACTTTTGCATCCCCTCCAATATCTACTACTGTGGAGTAGAGACTCCGTTGATGTTTGTTGAATCACATTATTGCACTTATTGATAAAACTGATGTATGTAACCTTGACTTAATGTTCAGCAGTAAAAATAATAATTACTAACTTTATGGTTAGACACTGGGCCAATATAATTAAATAATAATTACCTCATTTGTGGGAATGCCACAATTAAAGGATAAACTCTGCATCCACAAATAGAGTGTTTTAGCCAAAATCAATTTTAGGCTTATGTCAACCCTGAGATATCACAGGAGTAGGTTAGGGGAAGAATGACAAAACCCTCCATTCTTAGGAGGTAGCATCATGAAATAGAAAACGCTGGACTTTGAAATACTGATGCCACTTAATCTGCAGTTTCCTGATATGTAAAATGGATAGAATGTTACCTATTCCCATTGATTCTGGGAGGACTGAATGCGGTGACTCATGGAAGTGCTTGGCCAGCCTGGGGACCATATACATGGGTGTGTGAGTGTCTCGGGGCAGCTGAAACATAGTACTGCGAACTGGGTGGCTTAAAACAGTGGAAATGTATTGTTTCACAGACGATATGAAGGACAGGTATTCAAAATTGAAGCATCAGCAGGGCTGTCCTCTCTCTGATGCTCTGGAGAATTCTTTCCTGCCTCTTCTAGCTTCTGGTGTGTGTCAGCAATCCTTGGCTTGTAATGCATCACGCCAGCCAGGTGGCCATCGTCTCCCTGTGTCTTCACGTTACCTTCCCTCTTAGTGTCTGTCTCTGTGTCCAAATTTCCCTTTTATAAGCACACCAGTCATATTGGATTAAGGCCACCTAATGATCTCATTTTAATTTGATTACCTCTGTAATGATCCTATTTCCAAATAAGGTCACGTTCATAGGTACTGGGAGTTAGGACTTGAACATATCTTTTTTGGGGGACACAATTCAGCCCATAATTGGCTACTTGATCAACATTAATGTAGTCTCCCTTTCCCTGTCACTCCCCCACCACACCCCCACTGTGTACAGTGAGGTCAGAGGTCAGATTAGATCAGCCATTCTCAAACTTTTTGGTCTTAATACTCCTTTACACTATTAAAAATTACTGAAAAAAAAAAGAGCTTTGTTTCTGTGGATTATGCATATTGATATTTACTGTTCTAGAAATTAAAACTAGGAAAATGTTAATTCATTTAAAAATAACTTTAAAAATAACTATAACAAAGCCATTACATATTAATACAAATGACATAATTTTATGACAATAAGTGTACTTTCAAAAAAAACTGAGAAGAGTGGCATTGTTTCACATTTTTGTAAATTTCTTTGATGTCTTGCTTAATGAGGAATTCTCATATTTCTTTCATATTCAGTCTGTTGCTGTGTGTTGTTCTGGTTGAAATATATGAAGAAAATCCAGCCTCACACAGATAGGCAGTTGGAAAAGGGAGGAATATTTTAAAGGCATTTCCAGACAGTTGTGGATACTCTTCTTTGTTACTCTACCAAAATTCAACAAGAGGTGGTGTTTTAAGCGCTATCTGAAGCCATATCAAGAAACCTTTTTACTCTATTATATTAAAATCCATTGGTCTCTTTTGCCCTTTGAATGCATGATTTTGTACTCTCAGGTGTTATCATTTGGAAATTATTGGTTCACTAGAGTTATGCGGATATTCCAAATGCTGATAAATTTTATTAGACAGTATTTTAAATAATCACATTTGGTAATATCACCACAAATCTCATCATAAAGTTCTTTAAGTACTGAAACATTTCAAGCTTACAGTGGCAGGTGTAAGTTTCCAAAATTGTGATTTTCGCTTAAATATTCAAATTTTGTTATTGTCAGGAAATACTGACAGTTATTTTCTCTGAAGTAACTTTTTGCAGAAAATGTCTGCCAAATACCCAGGTCTGAACAACTACTGTTTGTTCATTAAACATTCCTTCAAGCAAAAATGAGTCTCCGTGGAGAAGTGGTTAGCTCAGGTTGCAAACTGACCAACCTCACAAGTGCTCTCCCTCGAGACAACCATTGCTTGTCAGTTAGCAATGCAAGTCCTTTGTGCCCACAGCCCATTTTGTCAAACAGGTACTAAAAGGGCATATACACATGGGTCAAGATTTAATAAAATGAAAGCTTTGTACTGCTCTACCTAGAACATTCTTAAGTGAAAATAGCTTTTTTCCCTGCAAGTGCATGGTGGTGAAGAACACAGTGGTTACTAGTACAGTTGGGTTTTCCTGCCTTGATCTGTGCTAAGGCTCTAGCGGTTTCACTCACTGTCTGTGCAAATGCCCACAGTAGAAAAGGGACATATCATCGTGTTTCTTTGCTATTGCTGCATAGCAAATTACCACACGTAAGCAGCTAAAATCAACGCACATGTGTTATCTCACAGCTTCCAGGGGCCTGGAGCCTGGGCAGGGCTTGGCTCCATCCTGTGCTCAGGTCTCCCAACGCTGCAATCCAGGTGTGAGTTGGGGCTGTGATCCTCATCGGGGCTTAGGTCCTTGTTCAAACGCATTCAGACCGTCAGCAGAATTCAGTTCCTTGTGGCGATAAGACTAAGATCCTTATTTTTTCTCCCTCTCTGTCAGAGACCACAGCCAGCTCCTGGAGACCACCCCTCTCTAGGCAGTTTTCATTGTGGCTGTTTGCTTTCTCCCTCTGAGAGCAGCCAAAAAAAAAAAAAAAAAAAAAAAAAAAATCTCTGCTTTGAAAGGGCTCGCCTGATTAGACCAGGCCCATACAAGATAGTCTCTTTGATTCACTCAAAGTCAACTTATTTGGAACCTTGATTATATCTTCAATATCCCTTTTGCCATAAAAAGCAACATAAAGCAGTGATATCTCATCATGTTTCTTGGTTCAACTCTTTTACTCAAAGAGAAGCAGCGCTACAGGGCGTGTACAGTGGGGGCAGGGAACTTGCCATCTAAGAACGCTGCCTACCACACTTGTCTTCATACTGTCATCAGGACCAGCTACATAATTTGCAGGACCCAGTGCAAAATGAAAACGTGGGGCCCCTGGTTTAAACATTAAGACTGTGAGGACTCTAACCTCAGGTCACTGGACGGAGCACAGGGCCCTTCTAAGTACAAGCCCATGAAGCCGCTCTGACTGTTATGCAGAAGGTGACCTGTGGACACTTTGTAAGGTCTTGGAGACCACAGGGCTCTGCACACCATACTTTGAAAACTGCTGAGTACAAGCATCTCAACTACTGCCTATGAGGAAATTTGTCTGACCCTAGTCATGCACAAAGTCTAAGGATTTCCTAGCAGGAGTGAGCCATCACTGGTTTTTCCCCTTGCCAGAGTTCATTCTTACTTTTCTACAGCTCAGAACAATTTCCCCCGAAGACCACAAATGCTCTGGTGATTCAATCATATGGGGAGTCAAGGTTTACAGCTCTCATTGATAGAGTCCACAAACCTGCCTCTGTTCTAGCAATGCCACACCGAGGACAACTGACCACATGGGCCTACTGCTCCCTGGGACCCTCAGAGATAGTGTGTGACAATCACTGCTGTGCTGGTGGGAATTTTAATGTGAAACTGATCTAGGAAATCTAGATGGCTCTGGGGGAAGACATAGTTTTTAGGGAAAAAAGTCATGCCATCTTCTGAGAAAGTCTAAGTGGTAGGAGCCAACTCTTCCCCCCAGAATCTCAGACCTCAGAGTAGCATTCTATCTTTTTCTAGCAACCAGAGCCCCTCTCCTTTATGTTTAGAACAGGGGGAAGAGCCTCAGGGACCACCTCACCTTCCCAATGGTCCACATTCCAAGCCCAATGGGTTTGTTTTCTGTCGTGAAACTTGAAGCCTTTTGTTGGTTCTGGTACACACAGAGTTCTCAGGTTCTGTCCTCAAGTGTTCCATTTGGCTATACAGTATAGACTCCGTTTTCGGAATTTCTCAGCTTTCTCTTGTTCAGTTGAAGCTTGCAGGAGGCACAGCCACCACTTGAAGCTACCTGTCTATACCTGCCTAAGTGTGGTGTATATACTGATGTAGGCAATGGGAGTCAAACCTCCAATTGTGATTCTGAGGCTTCTTCCCCGGAGTTCACCTCATTTTTAGACAACGGTTATTTTTGCCTGGAAGCCCGAAAAATCATTTTACAGCCAATATTCCCACTATAGCCACATCTATCTCTGCAGCCTCCAGGAAGAGGAGCCAACAGCATTTTTTATCAAATGCTACCTGGTCATCCCCAGAGTCCTGGCTCCCTCCAAAGCATTCACCTCACTGCAGACAGCAATCTTTTAATAATGCAGATGTGCCATGTCACTCTCCTGCCTCAGATCCCTCAATGGTTCTTCATTGCATCATTTCCACAAATATTTATTGAGAACCATGCACTGTTCTAGCCACTAGGGTAACATCTGAGAACAAAATAGAGAAAATCTCCTACATTCCGAGGGAAAGTCCAACAAAAATTAAGGATATCAATAGTATGTTAGGAGGACATTGGGAAAATAGATCAGGATATAGGAATCAAAAGTCTAGGGGATAGGCAAGTTGCTCTCTGAGCAGGGTAGCTGAGAGCCTCACTGAGTGGTGGCATTTGAATAAGCACAAAAGAGGCCAGTGAGCAAGCCCTGTGGGTGTCTGGAGAGATGGTCCAGGCACTGGGACAGCAAGTGCAAAGCAAATGTGGAGCCCACTTACAGTCTCAGAGTGTTTGAGTAGCGTGAGCACAGAGCAGTGAAAGGAGATATGTCAAAGGCGCCATGCGGACCCAGCCACTGAGGGCGTTCCACTTGGGATGAAGGGATGTTACCTCAACTTCTTTGTCCTGGCACTTTCTTTGTCCTTTCTATGTTCCACCATCCTGACCTCTCAGTTTCTCAAAAGTGAAAAGCATTCCCACAAGTGATTCCCTCTTTCTGAAATTTTCTAGCTCTCTTGTCTGGCTCACATTCAGTGTCACTTATGCAAGAAAGCCTTTCCTACCCTCACTCCACTTAGGTGGGATTCCCTGCCCTAGACAACAATCATCGTCCCCAGTATATTTTCTTTTCAGCTCTTTGTCCATTTACATTAGCTGAATGAATGGATGAATGAATGTGAACATTTGTTTAATATTTGTCTTCTTTGCTAGACTAAGCTCTACGACAGGAAGGAATGTTCCAGGCCACCTCTGTACCTCCAGAACTTGGGGTTCTTGGGGCTCAGAACTTAGAAATCAGTTGGTGCTATAATGTGTCGGTTGATCAACTCATGTTGATTGATGGTGGATTCAACAAATGGAGAGCCAGCCTCATGTACAGTACTGGTCACCCAGACTGGAAAACAGTTGGGTGAATTTGGCTTTTTAAACTTGCTTTCCAGTTAGCGATTGAGAAGGGGCAATTCACTTTCAAGGATCTGGTTCTTCCCCCAGGACCAACTTGATTGGCTCTGTTTTTAATCATAAGATATGTCAACTAAGCTTTCCACAACAGCCCCTGGTAACAATATGCCTTACATTTGATTGAGACTCACAGTACTTTCACAGATGGGCCGGAAAGAAATTAAATGGATCTTCAATAATTCAGGCTTTGTAAATGTTAGGAAATTTGCAATAGTAAAGGTGGAGTCCTAAAATCTCATTTGAGTCCCATTTGTACAATGTACTAGCTCAGAGCATTGGACAGGCTACTTAATGCCTCTCATCCTAAAATACCTCAACTATGAAGTGATGCTGATGATATGCTCCTTAGTCATCCCTTCTCCCCCGGGTTAGGGATCAAATTTCATACAGTCTGCGAATAGTTGCATACACTCTAAAAAGCTGTAGCTTTTCTTGGCCTTTGGCTAAGATCAAGGGTAAAAATCTGTTAATTGTCATAGAAGTACAAAATATCTATAGCACTTGTACCCTATATCTACCCACATATTATGAGCATTTATGCAACTGCTATTATGAAGAAATTATATATGGATACCTGCGACTGTGACTCAAGAGTAAAATGGTTTTGAAATTAATATGACAGCACAAACATCTCGGAAAGACCCTTACGTGCATGAGAATAAATGTCCCACCCACTGGGCTGTCTTGTCACTCTGGCTTGCTTTCCTTATGGCACTTGTTCCCATTGAAAACGATTTTTTTCTTTCTTTACTCAGGCCTGCCTGGATTGCCAGGCCACCTGGACTAGACTGTGGACTTCCCAGAGAGACACCCTTTATTTGCTTCTGTTCATCCCTCAATTCCTAACAGAGAATTCATTAAAATAGATGGTATATACACCTGAAAAGAATATAAAATACTGAATGTTAACTGTGATCGAAAAATGAAAAAGAATAGGTGGGATAAGTAGATTGTTACATAGAATGGTATACATGTTTTGCTGCCTTATCTTTACCTACATAATTGTAAAGACTCAACATGAGTGGTTGAAGTGTAAGTCAGAAAAAAAAGGTAAGTATCAGGAAAATATCCCCCAAACTCGTTTTAATGGTATTTGTGAATAAATTAGTGGACATAGTAAAATGGGATCACAGAAATGGACATGTAGCATTAACTGTGTATCATTTCATTCTAGAAGATACTTCTAAATTAATGTATAGTTATATTTAAGAAATAGCCCCTAGACTCCTGTTGCATTTTAGCACATGAAAGATCATTTTAAAGTGTGTGATATATGCCTCATAAGTGTTATTCATGGATGTTAGTTCTTTAAAAGGAAGAAATTACAAGTAAATAATTCCCATATTCATGAGTCCATGTTCATATAAATAATTGAATAAATTAATAAAATGAGAAGAAGAGACGAATTCCCCATGCAGGGGAATTCCGAATAATTTGTATAGCTACGTTACCTTTCAGGAAGGTGAGCATAGCTCCCTCCCTTACATGTATGGTAAGTGGGATTTGAGTATTTACATTTTAAGGGAGAAATACGGGTAGAATTTGGGCAGGACTGGGCTGTGCCTAGTGGCTTCCTTCCAAAGAGGACAATATGGAAAGAGGGAAAAAGTAACTTGACAGTGGGGAAACCGGACAGACATACCTCAGCCAGGTGATCAAGGTCAACGTCAAGAGTGATAAGTCAGTTTGAGAGTCTACCCTGATATGACGTGATGAGCATGAGAGGTGTATGGTAAGTGGGATTTGAGTATTTACATTTTAAGGATGAAATAAGCGTAGAATTTGGGCAGGACTCGGATAGGAACATAGAGCCTGAATGTCTGTAGGCCCCCAGCAACTTTGCAGCAATCCTGCTCAGTATTCTAACCCTGACCACACGGCCTGTCATTTGCAAGTTTAATCCTTTTCATTACACAGGCTGAAAGATAAGATCTAATCTATTTAAATGAGAAAAAAACATGTTTTCTTACATTCTGGATAATTTACCTTTAAAAAAATGACACCCAGCGATGGTATTAAAAACAAGAGTTGTTTTACATCTCAGATAAAGATGTGCAAAATGATCCGTTAGGTATAATTGGTTCCAAATTGTCCCTCCCATGACAAGTTTTAAAAAAAAATGTCTCATGTAAATAGCCTGATCGTACCCAGATAGAGTATAAAGAAAAGAGACTAAACAATAATCACATTTTATTTGAATGTGAGTGGGGTCCTTTCCAGCTTCTTCATTCAGAACTGGCCTAATACAAGCCAAATAAAGAAAATATGAACATGCACTGAAGAAATTACTAACAATGCAGTCTTCACCCTTTCTGCCTTAGCTAACCTTAAATTAAGAGGTTTCTGGGGAGAATTTAGAATCATTTCGCTATATGCAGATTCGATGTTAAAGGGTTTAAATGCCATTATTTTTTTTCATGTACTGGACCTTACATATTAATATTCAGGCCAGGAACAGTTTAAAATTGCAGAGAACAAGAACACTCACCAATAGCTCTGTGGGAGGCTGAGTGTAAGTAGCTGCCAATCACCAGAAATGGGCCATTGTGAGCCCAGACAGCCCTAACAACACCCTGATGGAGTCCCCATCTCTCTCTTGTTGTTCTGTTAGGCTTAGAGCAAGTGTGGGTGGAGGGAGGGGGGCCAGGACCCAAACTTGGAGCAAGCAAAGGTGGCACCCAGAAGCTCCAGGCTGCAACCAGCAAGATGAGGAAGGCCAGGCTGCAGGTGGGAGGTGCCTGGAAATGCCCTGTGGCTTCTGCAGCAGGTGCCACTTGCTTTTATTATCGCCCCAGGCTGTGTGCTGGGAGACTTGGCTTCCTGGGGCCGTAAACAGGGTGGCCCATTACAGGCAGGTGTGGCTTGGAGAAGCGGCACATGGATAGGCCTCTTTATCTGGGAGCCCTGTGTGTTTACTGTTCTTCTTGTCAGGGCGGCCAGCCGTCCCCGGGGCCAAGGCTGGTTGATGTGAAGCCAGCCGTTTACTTTACACAGTTGAGTCTGTTTATTTGCTGGTTCATCACAGACACGCTGTTTATTGAGCTCCCCTGGCAATTTTCATTTGGAACTTACAGTTGCCCAACTTTGCTTAAAAAGGAACTGGCAGAATTGTGAAGCTGTGGCAGCCAGCCATTTCAAGTGATGGCGATGTACTGGTGTCCTGGCCTTTCTCTGTGTCCAGCACTTAACATGAATTTAGTAACTCCCTTTACATCCCCGTGAGGCACACACCATTCTTCCTGCCATTCCCACCACGCAGGTGAGAAACGTGCCACTCGTATAGGCAATGCCTTCCTCCTGCATCTCTCCTAGAGCATTTGGGCCCTATGGCCCAAGATACCCCCCTATAAACGTGACATCTATCACAAAGAATAATCAGCATAAAAAATTAATCAGCATTAATTTTTTTCTCTATGATATTGACAATGACAGTGGTAAATTTTTACCTAAAATGACAGCTGTCTTCGTAGCTGCCACATCCTAAGTCGATACCATGAGATCAGAAAAGCCTGAGGAGAAGGAAGAAAAAAGTTTGGGAAGACTGAAGGAGGTCAGTGGTCCAGAGATCCTGTGGCTCTATGCTGAGCAAAACAGCGAGGTGGTGCTCTGGAGAAATGGAAGCTAAGAAGCTACAAATGGAGAAAGCAGGGAGGGCGAGCAGAGTGTGGCCACAGAACCCATTCCAGCTCTGAGATCCCAGGAGACTGACAGCGGAGCCAGGCAGGTCTACGACAAACAGGATGAAATACTACACAATTATGCTTGTCTCCCTGGGTCAACGTTTGAAGGAGTTCATCACCCCCTAGAAGTTGTGTGGGTAAGACATATATATATGGATTCTGAAAAGCTTTGGAAAACTTATAAGTGACAAAGTTATAATCTGCCACCAAAAACAACAATGGCAACAACTAAAATAATCTTTACCATTGAGGCAATCTCTTTGTCTAGGAAGTAAATGTTCAGTACTGGAAAGAGTCTCTCTCGGACATTTATGAATTGTTGTGGGCTGATAGCTTCCATGGCTTCTGAAAGTTGCCCCAGCCCCTTCGTTTGATTGTTTCACTCATTCAGTTGACAAACATGTCATAAGCATCCCCTGTGCTGGATATATAGAGGTGATGGAACTTCCACTCCTAAGCCAGGCTGGCCATTTGGCAGCCATAAACCGTAAGTTTAAATTGGAATTAATTAAAGGTTAATTAGATTAAAAGTCTATCCCTCATTTCCACGAGCTCACTTTAAAAGCTTAACTATCAGTGGGGAACATAATGGATGGCACAGATAGAGAACATTTTCATAATCACAGGATCTCCTAGTGGATGGGTGCGACTCTGAGAGTGTGTGTGTGTGCATGTGTGTTGGTGTGTGCTGATGAAGGGGTGCATGTGCATTGGTGCTTGTGTGGGAGGAAAAGTAGAAAATCAGTTAACAAGCTTATTAGTGATTTGAGCTGAGCAGAGAAAAGGAAGGAAAACATGCTATCTTTTGAAGGATGGGACAGTAGATAAATGTATAGTGGTTGCCCCAATCATCGCTCTCATCATTTCAGCACCAGAACTTAATTTAGAAGGTGCAGCCTGGCCGATTATATTTTCTCGACACTTATATCATGTGTGGCTGACCTATAGGAGCCAATGCCATTCCAGGTGTTGGATTCAGAAGGAAAAGCCTTGTCTGTGGAGCAGCCAGCCTTGCAACTATAGGTTCACACACGTGCTAGGTCAAGGACCCTTTTCATGGGTAATACTCTCCCACACTGCTTGTCATCAACACTCCATATCTTGGAGAGGGGCTCACACACACATGCTTCTCTGGGTTTTACTTGTGCCGTGAAGTATTAAATAATAATGATGTAAGTCTGCATCATACTGTTTATTCTGGGACATAAAGTAACAACTTAACATAACTGTGACACCTCTGAAACAAGAAATATGTTGCCTCTCGTTTTATCAGATACTCACTAATTAATCTAACTACAGAAGCTGCACGAGTTGCTGCACCAGGAGGCAGGCACAGAGAGATGTCTATTCTATCTGCCAGCTGGCAGTATACCAACTGCAGCTCAACTTTCAGCAACAAGGAAAACAATCAGAGAAATCTCCCTGCACGGCAAATTTTCTCCCTCCCCAGGCCCCAGACAAGCCATTTACTGTGATCACACTTTACTGTTACATCCCAACCAAACACACACAAACTTACACCCCCTCAAAATCCACACACAGCACATGTACACAGACACACACACTGCCACTGAAAAAGTACAGTTTAATTTATATAAAGTTATTTACTGATTGATTTTATGCCTCAAATATGGCATGATCCTAAAATAATAATCCTGGGAAAAGATGGCACATACAGTCTTGAACGGTTCAGTGCAATGTCATCTCCCTCTTCACCCTCAGCATATGTCGTCAGTCCCTCTCACTTTGGCGTTAAATAACATTTGTTCTTCTATGGGTGCATCTAAGACGTGCATGTATCTTGTCTTCCTAGAGGGACTGTATATTCTGTAGATGTTAACTGTTTGGTGGGGAAAATTGTGTTCGTCCTGGAGCCAGAGGATTTTGGTTTAAATCCTGACTTTGCCATTTACTCTCTGTGTTACCTTTGGAAAAGTCAACTTAGTCACTTTGAACCTCATCTTCCTCATCCGTTGATCAGGTACGATGATGATGATGATGATGGTGATACCTATTTCTTAGAGTTGTGATGAGGATTAAATGAGCGAATGCGTGCAAAGCAATAGATGAGTTCTTGTCATATAATATTCATTCAATAAATTATGCTTACTGCTGCTCGGCGGGACAGAGACTTGATCTTATTTTTTTATATCATTAATATTACTTGGCAGTCATATTTAACTGATATCATATTTAAGCATATTTAACTGATATTGCTTTTAAAAATAATTTTCATTAGCATTGGATATGTTTTATATTGTTATTCGATTTTGTATACTACCTGATTATTTAACTACCTCTTCAGCTTCTATCGCTATGTATATGCCATGTTTCAAACATGCCAAATTATAGTTTTAAACATTTACACCTGCATTTCTCCCGGCCTGGGAAGACTCTCCAATCCTCACTTGCTTTGCAAACTCCTAGAGCAGCCTTAAAGCCCAGTTCTAAGGTGGCTTTGTGGGTGAAATGATCTCTGATTACCGCAGGCAGAAGGGATAGCTCCTCCGGAAGGTCCCCATGGTATTTGTTCAAACAGTTTTGTACCACAAGCCACATACATATCACGTGCATATCATATCAATTTACATGCATTGTCCCCTTCAACTGAGAACCGCTGATCAAAGCATAGTGTGTATGCCCCAGTGGTCACCCAACTGATGTGGAATAACAAAGTTCAGAGCAAGCCCAGCAGTAACCAACTGATGATAATGTAATTATTAAAAATTTAGGTTAGGAAAGGCCAGAAGGCCTCTGCCTTCTCCTTGCCATGATGCCCAGCTCCTTCTAAAGCCCGACGGTTTCTTGCCTAGCTTTCCAAAGGCAACACCCCATGTAACACTGTCATTACCTGGATATCTGTGGATTTTTTTAGGGATGTGCAGAGGGGTCTCAAGCCCTCCCCAGGGAGCAAAATATGTAGCAGGTCAGAACATGTCATGTGCTGAAGTTCATAAGAATTGACAACAAACAGGAGGAATTAACTACCTGCAGAAGGAACCCACTTGAAGGGAAAAGTTTATACATGAATTGTTTGCTTTCGTATTTATTCCTTCAAACATTATGAGGCATTTGTGCTTCAGATCCTTTGCTTAATATAGAGGAGATGATGAAACTAGGAGACAGCCTGTTTCCTGCCCCCATGGAAACCAGTTCATTTTAATAGTTTGCAAAGGTCCCTAATACTGTATCTGCATTTCTGGATCCAAGACATTATGAAAACTCCAGTGTTGCTACTCATTTGGTGGCAGGTGACAGGGTATGAGTTCATTGGGCAGCAGAAGCTTGGCTGAACTATGTGAGACTAGTTATGGTCTTTACTACGTGTGATATTCATATATTTTAATGTAGAAAGATTAATGTATTTGATTACAGTGCTGCCCAGACTCTGTGACACACACACACACACACACACACACACTCTCACACGAGGTCTGAATTAAGTTCGCGACCGTGTTGTAATGATGTTGCTAACCTTTTTTCATATCAGAGGGATTATTCATTATGGATTTGTAACAAGTGGAAAAACAGTTAACCAAGTTTACTATTTGGAAATGCTGAAAAGGCTGCGTGAAAAAGTTAGATGACCTGAACTTTTCACCAACAATTCACAGCTGCTGCATCACGACAATGCACCAGCTCACACGGCACTGTCTGTGAGGGAGTTTTTAGCCAGTAAACAAATAAATGTACTGGAACAACCTCCTTACTCACCTGATCTAGTCCCCAGTGACTTTTTTCTTTACCAGAAGATAAAGGAAATATTGAAAGGAAGACATTTTGATGACACTGAGGACATCAAGGGTAATAGGATGACAGCTCTGATGGCCATTCCAGAAAAAGAGTTCCAGAATTGCTTTGAAGGGTGGACCAGGAGCTGAAGTAGGTACATAGTTTCCCAAGGGGAGTACTTGGAAGGTGACCATAGTGATATTCAGCAATGAGGTATGTAGCATGTTTTCTAGGATGAGTTTGTGAACTTAACTGTCCGACCTCGTGTGTGTGTGTGTGTGTGTGTGTGTGTGTATCATATGTATCTGTTATCATTCTGAAATCTAAAAAATTCTGAACTCTAAAACACATCTGCCTCCAAGGGTTTTGGCAAAAATGTTGATGGACCTGGAGTTAAGTCATGTTTTGGAAATAGCTATCAGGGACACCGGAGGGTGACCTGAGTCCATTCGAGATAAGAGGTGAGATATCCCCTCTGCCAAAAGGCAGACATTTTGTAGAAACCACTGTAGTCCTTCTCTTCCCTGAGTCCTCACCTCTTGGCTGTGTGACTTGGCAGCTCTTCCCATCAAAAGGTTATGCCCCCTCCTTGAGTGTGGACTGACCTTGGCATTGACCTGGGCAGAAGGGACCCTGAGTGAGTCCCAGGACTCCAGGCCCCCTGTGTATTTCTCCTCTCACCCTTGACGATACGTCCAACTGCTTGTGAACTGTCAGACTAGCTGGCTGGAGGCTGAGAAGACAGGGGACCAAGGCCATTTCAGCCCAAGTGCCCAAGCCAAGGTTCCAGGCATGGGAGAGAGCAAGTTGACTACAGCTGACCACAGATACATGAGAGAGTTCAGTCAAAACCAGAGAACATTTTGTGATTATTGTTTTAAGCCACCAAATTTTGGGGTAGTTACTAAGTTTTGGAGTACTTTGCATGTGTTAACTGATACACAGAGATCTAGAAAAAGGGCTGTCAAAGAAAAGAATCTTTCAGGATATCATCGCCCTATCCCAGATAAGGATAACTCCACCTAGCCATAAAAATAACTAAACTAGACTTACCAGTCCAGCCCATTTCTGAATGCAGAGAGTTATTTGCTTGTCACAATCGCATTATTTCATTATTACTCAGTTCTGTGGTCTAATATTGCTGCCACTCACTGGAGTAGAATTCCTGAGATTCCTCTGAGAGACATTAACCTAGAGTTTTCTCTGTGTATCTGATTACCAGGTTTAATCAGGAGAGGACAACTGCATGGTTGTAAATCATCCCACAAGAAAACCTTCCCAGGCACCTGTCCTGAATGCTGACTATATGAGGTCACCTGTCCCAAGGGAAAGCAGACAACCTCTTGGAAAGACACACATACTGCTTTGTTTCAATTCTGAATCTTTATATGGTAGTCTAAAATGGCTATTTCCCTGGAAACATTACCTTCTTATTGTATCACAGGTTGGTGTGTTGCTTCATACAAGTGAATTAGATAAAATAAGGCTGTGTACCTAAGTCCTTATTCTGGACACCTGGGCCATCCAATACCACTGTTAAGACTAAGGTCCTAGACAAAGGCTAGTGGGAAATTCACTTCCATTTCCTGTGTCCCTGCAATAAGATCCCTAGAGAGTTCACCTCCATTTCCTGTATTCCTGTAATAAGACCCATGGCCTATTCATTTGTAGTTCCTGTGTCTCTGTAATAAGACCTGTAGGTAGCTCATGTCCACTTCCTGTGTCCCTAGGAAGTATCTTGATCCGTTATGTGGAGTAAGGCAGAGATGGAATGTGGTCAGGAGGGATGCTGTCACTGTATTTCCAGCACAGCAACCTCTCAGGGGCATCATCTTTAAGAAATTAAGAGTTCAGCAGTCTCGTCACCCTAATATTTGGAGGGACTCATTCCATGTTACAGGACTGGCTAAGCAGTACTGGCTCTACCGTTTATAAGCTGCATGACTTTGAAAAATTATTTAATGTTTCCATGTCTGTTTTCTCCCCTTTAAAATGTCAATAATAATAGTATTTGCTAGTGTGTTGTAAGGATTAAAGAAAATGAAGTAAACTCTGTGAGAGCAGAGATTTTATCTATTTTATTTACTATGATATCACCAGGTCTGAAAGAAGTGGCTGGAACATAGTAGGTGCTCAAAAAATACTTATTGAATAACAGCATATTAATCAGCATAATCTATTATAGTTATTACACCTAGAATATATTAATATATGGGTGTTTGCTGCCTTAGGCATGTGTTTGGACTGGCTATAGTCAGCATTCAGTGAATATTAGCTGCTATTACTGTTATTTGCCACTTTGACTGACAGGGTTGCCATGAGGATGTGTAAAACATACCTATGGTTTCATATTATTTTGAGGAAAACTATGAGGTGAAAGGAGGAGAAGTAGTCCACAAATACAAGTTATTATTGTCAATCTCAATTCTATATTTCAAAATCCTATTTCTGAGTACATTATTTACTCTGTAATATAACACTGCTTTTCTTTTGGACAGAATGCTGCAAATGAGTGCCTGACCTGAATTAATGGACAGATTATGCACTGTGTAGGGCATCGTGGCAGTTACTTGATTTCCCAAGACACATTAGCTATGTATTCAGTGGGTGTCAGATATTTCACTGCCATAGCCCTTGCTCCATGCAGGGAAAAACCTGATCAGTAGATTTCCCCAGGTCTTTCTTCCACCAGGAAAGTGTCAAGAGAGGAAGGTAGTGGCCTCATTTCCAGTCCTCCAACACCTCCAGCTCTTTGCTGCCTCAGGATATTTGACTTGCTGTATGCCCTGCTCAGTGCCCTCTTGCCGCAGTGCTCTACCGTGCTGGTTTCTTCTACCATTCCAGTCACAGTTCAAAGCTCAGTTCCGCGGGAGGCCTTCCCTGCTCATCCCACAGAGAAAATTACATCCTGCTCCTCCTGAGCCACTCTTGGCTTCATTATCTGACTCCTTAGCACCACTGCACTATCCTCATCTCGAATCATCTCTATGAGTTTCCTTGTCTATCCCTGAGGGCAGGACTTCTCAGGGTCTTGGGTACTCCAGTACTGCCTATGTTGAGAGTAGAGCCTGGACATAGTAGGTCCAGGATAGATGGTTATTAAATGGCTGAGGATCGAATAGGAAGGAAATATAATATTGTACAGAACTCAATCAGGCCTCAAAGAGTTGAGCTTGGGATTAAATAAAAAGCCTTTGTCTCAAAGGGAACCTGATAGCCTCTCTTAGGCCCTCCTTTTGAATGCCACTGACATATAAATATGACAGTATTTGTATGACTCACTGATGTAAACAGCTGTGGTTCCCAGGTACTACCACAGCTGCTTGAGGACCTGTCTGGTCATCCCAAGGGCTGGGGGTGGGAAAGACATTCTTTTAGCACATCTGTAACCGGTGCCGACCGCTGCTTCCTTTGCTGGAAAGCTAGGTGGTATTTTAATCCCTTCAATTCATGGATTGTATCAGGGAGGCACAGACGATGAAGTTACTTTCCCAGGCTGATGATGACAAAGCCAGTGCTAACTTTTACACACACACACACACACACACACACACGGTCGGACAATTAAGTTTGCGAACTCATCCTAGAAGAAGTGCCATACACCTCATTGCTGAATATCACTGTGCTCTCCTTTGAAGTACTCCCCTTGGGAAGCTATGCACTGATGCCAGTGCCTAGTCCACCCTTCAAAGCAATTTTGAAACTCTTTCTGGAATGGCCATCAGAGCTGTTGTATTACCCTTGATGTCCTGAATGTCATCAAAATGTCTTCCTTTCAATATTTCCTTTATCTTCTGGTAAAGAAAGAAGTCATTGGGGGTCAGATCAGGTAAGTAGGGAGGGTGTTCCAATACAGTTATTTGCTTACTGTCTAAAATCTCTCTCACTGACAGTGCTATGTGAGCTGGTGCATTGTCGTGATGCAACAGCCATGACTGTTGGTGAAAAGTTCAGGTCGTTTCTGTCTAACTTTTTCACGCAGTCTTTTCAGCACTTTTAAATAGTAATCTTGGTTAAGTGTTTGTCCAGATGGTACAAATTCATAATGAATAATCCCTGAGATATAAAAAAAACAAACGTTAGGAACATCATTTTAACTCTTGATTTGGAATGACAGAACTTTTTTGATCGTGGAGAATTGATTGACTTTTATTGTGCACTTTGACGCTTTGTTTCAGGGTCATATTGGTACACCCACGTTTCATGACCAGTGATAACATGGACCAAAACATCGTCATCTTGCCTCTCCCAAAGGTCTTGGCAAACTTTGACTCTCCTTTGCATTTATTCATCGGTGAGGTCCTTCGGGACCATTTTTGCACACACCTTTCTCATGCCAAGATTTTCAGTTAAGATTTTCCTAACTGTTTCTCTATTGATTTTTACTTGGTCTGCTATGCTTCACACAGTCAGCCAACAATTTTGACGCACAATTCGATGGATTTTTGCAATGTTTTTGTTAGTTCTGCTCATTACTGGCCGCCCTGACCTCTCTTCATCAGCGACATGTTCTCTCCCTTCAGAAAAACGTTTAATCCATTTGTACACTGCTGTTTTCTTCATGGCATTATCCCCACAAACTTGGACTAACACGTTCCTGATTTCAATTCCACTCTTTCCAAGTTTAACAGGAAATTTAACATTTGTTTGTTGCTCAAATTCAAGCTCAGACATTCTCGCAACAGCACACAAAAACACTCAACAACAATAATGAATGCCACTCAGCAAGACACCACCACATGTCAACACAAACACAGCTGTGAGACACTGATATACCAAGGTTACAAAACCTTACCAAGTGTTTGTACAGTGCTGCCAATGTAAGCGCATGGTGGCAAGTTCACGGACTTAATTGTCACACCTCATTTCAAATGTACAATTCTGTAATACATCATCTGTATATTGCATTATGTCTTCACCACCCAACGTCTAGTCTCTTTCTATCACCATATACTTAACCCCCTTTATCCTCTTCATCCTCTCCCCACCCCCTTACCCTCTGATAACCACCATACAGTTGTCTGTGTGTTTTCTTTTTTTTTTTTTTTTTTGTCATGTTTGCTCATTTGTTGCTTTCTGTTTTATATCCCACATATGAGTGGAATCATATGGCTCTTGTTCTTACCTCTCTGACTTATTTGGCTTATAATTGCTATATGTTTTGATTGAAGAATGCAACATAGGACATTCATGGGTGACAAAAAATAGTTGATGGCACTCTGATCGAGAAGACCTTGGGCTCAGGGACCACAGTGATAGTGATTTGGGCCTTATTCTGATGAAATTTGTTCATTTAATCATCCTCATAGTGACCTCCCCTGACCATTGTGCGAATAATGATGGATGCATTATGGAGATACTGGGGTATAATGAAATGGTGCCTAAGAAGCTTCTGCAAGTTTCATGGAAGGAGAAGGAACACAGAAAGTCAACACATGAAAGTATGTCTTTGTCAGAACAGGTGGCAGACTTCATGGTGTAAAATAAATTCTTGGGCAGGTACTGTTTTCAATCCACCATTAAAAACAGAGAATTTAAGCCACCTGGATCTGTTATTATAAGCTATATAGCCAGGACCACAACAGACTCAGTGAGAGGTGTCAATGCTTATTTTTTAAACTTCTGATAGGCACACAGCAGTAAAGGGCTGCTAGTCAACTACCCACAGACATCTGGGTCTCAGGAAGTCACACATAATGAAGCCAGCACTGTAGGGAAGAACCTTGCACATTTGTCAGGTTGCTCATGAGGGCTTCTGTGGTCAGGTCATTCTAACAAATCATCTCAGGGCTGCAGCGATAAAGCCATATTCAGATGCAGGTATCCCAGTTACGGATCAGTCTCACAGCATTTATGAAGGAAGAAAATCAAGTCTAAATTTTCATTCTAATCTCTTAAAGACAAGGGCTGTCTCCTCTTTCCTTTATGTCTGCCCAGAGTGTCTCAGTAAAGATTATCCTGGAAAGTGTCCTCATTCTGGGATCTGAGTCCCTGAATTCTAGCAACTGAAAACCTGAAAGCCAGCTGTTGAGGGTTGAATTGTGTCTCCCAAAAGATACATTGAAGTCTTAACTTCCAGCTCTTCAGATGAAGAGCCTATTTGGAAAGAGGGTCTTTGCAGATATAATTCATTAAGATAAGTCACACTGGTATTCTTATTAGAAGAGACACAGAGACAAAGACAAAGGGTGAAGATGTGACAAAGAGATATCAGAATGAAGCTTCTACAAGCCAAGAAACGCCAAGGATTGCTGGTGACCATTAGTAGCTGGGGGAGAGGCTTGGAACAGATTCTCCCCGAGACCCCAGTAGCAACCAACCCTGCCGACAGCTTGATTTTGGACTTCTGGCTTCCAGAACTATGAGAAAATACATTTCTGTTTTTCAAGTCATTAAGTTTGTGGTACTTTGGTACAGAGCCGGAAAACATCAGCCAAAAAGTCCTCTGTGAAATCAAATAGTGATGGGAAAGTGCACCTCATAAAGCCACATCGACTCTTCTGGCAATCTCTCCTTGCCCTCACCTTCCTAGTAGGATTATCTGATTTCGGAGGTCACTGCTGCTCTTAGAAATGGCAGCTTTGTAAGAGGGCAGTGAGAAGCTACTCGAGCAACAAAAGCGTGCACAACAACGATGGATGATGATTTGGGTGGAGGAAACAAGATTACAGAGAAACAGAAAGACTTCACTGGCTGGGCCACTCTGTGTTGCGGCAGGAAGCGCTCTGTCCCTCACATACGCCCTCGAGACAGCAGTACTTACTCTTCTTGTAACTGATGCATTAAGGAGAAGGAGCATCCCGAATGCCTTATGTTGAACTCTATTTTTAAAAGGCATCCATTTACAAAACATTTCCTCTGAAATGCTTACAATGTACACGCAGTTTGTTACCCCTTAAAGTCCGCTAATCGGGTTTCCTCACTGACACCAGAGTGACCTTGACCAATGTAGACTGTTGTCTGCTAACCAGACCTACTTAGACTCTTCCAGCACCTCACAGTACTCTTAGCCAAAACCGTTCTCTGGCATAAGCCTCTGCCGCGGTCCAGCCCCAGGGCTGCCTTTCCCCTTTTCCTGGGCCCTGCTGCACCAACCTGCTCCACGTGATGGAAAGCAAGCTGCTCTCTCTCATCGGAGCCTTTGCACCTGCCCTGCCTTCAGTCAGGTCCACACCCCGCCTGCCCATACAACACACACACACACACACACACACACACACACACGCACACACACAAAGGCACAGACAGACATATACACAGACACACACCCTCCCCTGCCAAACACACACACACACAGAAGCACAGGCAGACACACATACATACACACACATGCACAAATATGTGCAAACACACAAAGACACACATGTACATAGACACTCAAACCAACCCACCACACACACATACACACACTCACACACACACACACACACACACACACACACACATGCAGACAAATACACTCTACGGTTTACTCAACATGTTAACTCCTATTTACATATCATGATCTCAGATCAAGTTCTATGTCTTCGGGAAAGCCTTCCTGACCTGACCCCTTAATTCCTTGTTATGTAGTTTCACAGGACTCTGTTCCTTTCACTAAGAGGACTTATCTCTGCAGGTAATTACATATTCATTAGTGGGATTACTCAGTGTTTTTCTCAACCTCCATGGTGGTGGTGGTGGGGACTACGCTTTTGAAGTTAAACTATTTCTGCTTTTCCATTCCTTAAAAGATGTCACAATTTTCTTCCTCCTCTCTGCTCAGCCCAAATCATAAACAAACTGTTTAACTACTTCTCTGCCTTTCCCCACACACACATGCATATGTATATGCCCTCATACATATATACACACATGTGCCAATACACACACCAACACACACCAAGAAACACACCCATACACATGCACATGCTCACACATGTACACATGCATGCACTCTTAGAATAGCCCCCTGCAACAGAACACGAGGACTGTGTCTCACTTTGCCCACCACTATGGCCCCAGTGCCTGGGCACTTAATCAGTGGTAACTGCAAGTTTGAATGAGGCTAGAATTTGAGAACATTTAGTGACAATGGCTCACAGTTCTAGAGATAAATCCATAGGAAAATATAATCCTATTCTAATCAAGATTCAGTGGAAAAGAATGTTTTAACATCATTCCTTTTGTGCCCAGCAAGTAATAAGGTCAGTCAGTATCACTGAGAAAAGTTTCAGCAAATTCGTGTTAGGGAAGGAAGCCTGTTTGCTTTTATCAATGGTCCCTGCTGAGAAGAATTATTTAATCCCATCTGAACAGTGGCAAGGTCAAGACATTATTATTTTCTGGAAAATCAATAACCTTTGCAATGAACTTATAGCTTTTATAAGCAATTTAATCACAGGTCACAAGCAGTGATTCATCTGGTTGTTGGGTACTATACACTATGTGACTTTCCAGGGCTACAAAACCATTATGATACCCAAATTGATTATCTTGATAAGTAATTCCTGAATGCTCTATATTGCCATTTTATCACAGTTTCCTTGGAATAGTCACATACCTTGTGTAACAGATATGCAAGTTAGAAAATCATTATTCTAGCATTTATTTGTTCTAACATATACCGTGAACATATGTAGCATGCCAGGCATACAAGAAATCTGGTTAATAAACGGGTATATGTGCACTATAGCTGAATTGCTAATTTTTAAGTTGTTAGAATAAAGATGCAGTCCACGATATAATTAATCTAAACATTATTTAATATTTCTTTAATGATTCAGAAGGCTCTGCAGAAGTTTCCATGCCTCAGAGTTATTAATATGTTCATCAATATTGTTGCACTTGTCCTGTGAGTAAATGCTCCCAATGGATAAAAGTTTCAGGTAATGGATTACCACATAACTGTTTTTTTAATGTAGCTCAACAGGTATTAGTAAGAGTAGGCACTAGAAATTTTTTTCTCCACAGCTTCGTTATATATGTATACTTATTTTCAAGGCTTAAAAATGAAAGTTACAAATAGAGATGAGGACAAAATATGAAGAGAATATGGTCTTTGGGGGCTGACTGAGAGAGTCTTAGGATGGAAAATGTCAGAAGATTCCACTAAGACGACATGGTATTTGAAATAAAGTCTCTCAGACAAAGCATAAATTGAAGGAGCCCAAAACAACAAACAGTTCTTAATTCTCCATTTCTGATTATAAGGCTGCCTTGCTGCTTTTTATAAGAAAAGTTATTAAGTGACTCTTTCTGCATCTTTATCAACAATAACAATTCTTAAAAGCTCACAAGACTATTATAGGTGATCAATCCATAATACTGTACCATGAAAGACTGGTTTTAACTGAATTCACTTAGTCGTTGTGTAAAACAACATCTTGCCCACTGCTCATTATTGCTGTGCATTTCTACGAAGCTGTTTCTCTAGTGACCTGATTTCTCATAGTAACCAAGCTAGATATTTAAGTGTACAGCTCCTGTTTTCCATCTTCTTCTATGTTAAAAATGCCATGTTTCCCACTAATGGTCCTAAACTGTAGGTTTTAGAAATCGATTACAGTTTTAATGGGGTGAGATGTGTAAGTACGCTCTGTGGCCTGCTTCTAAAGGACATGGCTCTTCTTATTCCCTTCTGGAGAAGGCCCCCTGCATGTGGAATTAACTGGGAGGTCAGAGAGAAGCCAGCAGGGCCTGAGGGTACCTTGCCTGAACCTCGGAGGCAGCATCTGGGCCTCTGGTAGCTGATCCAGCAGTGCCCGAAAGGGCAAGACAATTAAACTTCCATAAGTTTGTGGAGCACTTTAAGATGAAAAGCACTATATAAATGCTAAGTATTATTATTACATGGAAAGAAGGAAGGAGAAAAATAATGAATGCTGTAAAAGAAATAGCTATAAGATATAAAGTACCAGGGCAGAGAAAAATGAGAAAATTATCTCATACTGAAGTTTAAGAAGTTAAAAAAAAAAAAAAAAAAGCCATGCTCAGAAATGAAAGGAAGGCTCCATGAAGTATTAAGATAAATTATGCAATTTAATGCAACTTTACAGAGCCAGAGGTCACCGAGAGACAATGGAGACTCTGAAACATGGCAATGATAATTAATTCCTAAAAAAAAAAATCAATTAATATTTTCTCTCATCATTCACAAAAGGGGCTGGAGCAGATGATGGTAATGCACACATTTCCCAAAGGAGGAGCAAGGATGGTAAAGGAAATCAGAATCACGTCAACATGGGTGATGGAAAATGAGGGCATTCTACAACCCATGATTTCACGGAGCTAAGGCAACACCCACCTCCAGATCCTGCAGCAAAAGACCATGGAAATAGAAATGTGTCAGAAATAAATAGTAAATAAATTATATATTTAGGGTTTCACAAGAAAGATAAGGATCATAAGTCCATTTATCTCCTAAAGGATAAAAATGATTTTTGGTATTCTCTCCTGTAAAGATAGAAATATACAGAGAAATACAAACACAGAGATAGAGAGAGAGAGAGCGCAATCTATAGGACACAAACTTTTGTAGTGTCTGCTCAATGAAATGACTTGCTATAGCTAAAAGTCATCTTAGGAAAACAGACTGTCTTCACCTGCTCATAAGAAACAATGGGTGAATGTTCTGGTCAAGATGGCCAAGTAAGTAAATGCTGTGCTTGCCTCCTCCATGAATATATTTAAATTACCAAAAATCAACCTGAAGAATCATCCAAAGACCTACAACTAAGATTACTCTACCCAGGAAGTCTACCATTTAAAACTGAAGAAGAGATAGAGCTTCCCAGGCAAGAAAAAGCTAAAGGAGTTCATCACCAATCAAACCATTGTTAGAAAAAATGTTAGAGGGACTTCTTTAAGATGACAAAAAAAAAAAAAAAAAAAAAAAAAAAAAAGCAATAACTACATATCTATCAACAATTATTTTAAATGTAAATGGATTAAGTGCTCTAATCTAAAGACATAGGATGGTTGAATGAATAAGAAATCAAGACCTATACATATGTTGTCTACAAGAGATCCGCTTCAGATTGAAAGACACACACAGACTGAAAGTAAGGGATGGATAAAAATATTTGATGCAAGTGGAAATAAAAACAAAGCATGGGTACACCTGAAACTACTCATAATAATAAAAAAATCAAGTAGAAGAAAACAAAACAAAACAAAATTATTACTTATATTACATAAATAGACTATAAAACAAATGCTATAAAAAGAGACAAAGAATGACATTTCATAATGATAAAGGGATAAATCCAACAAGAGGTTATAACCCTAGTAAACATTTACTCACCCAACATAGGAACATCTAAATACATAAAGCAAATATATATAAAGGAAGAGACTGACAGTAACATAGTCATAGTAGGGGATTTTAACACCCCATTGACATCAATGGATAGATCTTCCAGACAGAAAATCAATAAGGAAACAGTGACCTTAAATGGCATATTAGACCAGATTAATGTAATTGATTTTTTTTAGAGCATCTTACCCCAAAACAACAGAATATACATTTTTTTCAACTGCACATGGAACATTTTCCAAGACAGACCACATGTTGAGCAACAAAACAAGTCTCAACAAATTTAAGAAATTCAAAATCATATTAAGCATCTTGCTGACCACAATGGTGAAAACCTAGAAATCAATTAAAAGAAAAAAAATTGAAAAACACACAAACATATGGAAGCTAAATAACGCGCTACTAAACAATGAGTGAGTTAACAATGAGATCAAGGAAGAAATCAATTGATACCCTGAGATAAATGAAAATAAAAACACAATGACCCAAAATCTATGGGATACAGTGAAAGCAGTCATAAGAGGGAAATTCATACCAATACAACAAGAAAAATCCCAAACAAACATTCTAATCCTACACCTAAAGGAACTAGATAAAGAACAGCAATCAAAGCTCAAAGTGAGTAGAAGGAAGGAAATAATAAAGATCAGAGCAGAAACAAACAAAATAGTCTAATAAAACAATAAAAAAAATCAATGAAACCAAGAGCTGGTTTTTTGAAAAGATAAAAAAAAAAAAAAAATGATAAACCTTTAACCAGACTCATCAAGAAAAAAAGAGAGGACCCAAATACATAAAATCAGAAATGAGAGAGATAAGTGACAACTCGTGTCACAGAAATACAAAGGATTATAAGAAAATACTATGAACAATTATATACCAACCAATTGGACAATTTGGAAGGAATAGGTAAATTCCTAGAAACATACAATCTTCCAAGACTGAATCAACAAGAAACAGAAAACCTGAACAGACCAATTACTACTAACAAAATTGAATCAATAACTAAAAATCTCCCAACAAACAAAAGTTCTGGACCTGATGGCTTCACAGGTGAATTTTATCAAACATTCAAAGAAGAATTAACATCTATCCTTTTCAAACTATTCCAAAAAATTCAAGAAGAGAGAAGGCTCTCAATCTCATTTTACAAGGCCACAATTACCTTGATTCCAAAGCCAGACAAAGACATTACAAAAAAAGAAAATTACAGACCAATATCCCTGATGAACACAGATGCAAAAATTCTCAACAAAATATTAGCAAGCCAAATTCAGCAAACATAAAAAAATATCATTCACTGTGATCAAGTGGGATTTATTCCTGGGATGCAATGTTGGTTCAATATTCATAAATCAAATAATGTGATATACCACATAAACAAAATAAAAGTTAAAAATCATATGATCATATTAATAGATGCAGAAAAAGCACTTGACAAAGTCCAGGGCTTTCAGCAAAGTGGGAACAGAGAGAACATGTCTCAACATAGTAAAGGCCACATGTGACAAACCCACAGCTAACATCATCTCAAGAGTGAAAAGCTAAAAGCATTTTCCTTAAGATCAGGAACAAGACAGGGATGTCCACTTTTACTCAGCATAGAAGTCCTAGACACAGCAATCAGACAAGAAAAAGAAATAAAAGGTATTTAAATTGGATAGGAAGAAGTAAAACTGACATTATTTGCAGATGACATGATACTATCTATAGAGAACCTTGAAGATTCCACCAAAACACTATTAGAACTGATAAATGAATTCAGTAAAATAGCAGGATACAAAATTAATATTCAGAAATTGGTTGCACTTTTG
The DNA here is from genome assembly GCF_057876585.1 of Rhinolophus sinicus. Taxonomy (NCBI): domain Eukaryota; kingdom Metazoa; phylum Chordata; class Mammalia; order Chiroptera; family Rhinolophidae; genus Rhinolophus; species Rhinolophus sinicus. Next base: position 138,688,424 of record NC_142516.1, read on the forward strand.
TGCCAATAATGAACTATCAGAAAGAGAAATTAAGAAAACAATTCCAATGACAATTGCATCGAAAAAAATAAAATAACTAGGAATAAATTTAACCAAAGAGGTAAAATACTTGTATTCAGAAAATTATAAGACATTGAAGAAAGGAAGTGAAGAAGACACAAATAAATGGAAGCATATATTTTGTTCATGGATAGGAAGAATTAACATTGTTAAAATGTCCATACTACCCAAGTAACCTATAGAGTCAATGCAATCCCTATCAAAATATCAATGGCATTTTTCACAGAGCTTGAACAAATAATCCTAAAATGTATATGGAATCAAAAAACCCTAGATAGCCACAGCAATCTTGAGAAAGAAGAACAAAATTGGAGGTATCACAATACTTAATATCAAACTATACTACAAAGCTATAGTAATCAAAACAGCATGGTACTGGCATAAAAACAGAGACATAGATTGATGGAACAGAAAAGAGAGCCCAGAAACAAACCCACGCTTATGTGGTCAATTAATTTATGACATCAGAGGCAAGAATATACAATGGAGTAAAGGCAGTCTTTTCAATAAATGGTGTTGGGAAAACTGGATACATACAACAAAGAAAGAAAGGAAGGAAGAAAAAAGAAAGAAAGAAAGAAAGAAAGAAAGAAAGAAAGAAAGAAAGAAAGAAAGAAAGAAAGAAGGAAAGAAAGAAACTAGGCCACCTACTTACACCATATAGAAGCATAAACTCAAAATGGATTAAAGACTTAAATGTAAGACCTGAAACCATAAGACTCCTAGAAGAAAGCATAGGCAATAAACTCTTTGACATTGCTTTTAGTAATATTTTCTCTGATATATTGCCTCAAGCAAGGGAAACAAAAGAAAATAATACACAAATTGGACTACATTAAACTAAAAAGTTTTTGCACAGCATAGGGAACCATCAACAACCACTGAGTAGGAAAGACAACCACTGAATGGGAGAAGATATTTGCCAATGAGACATCCAATAGAGGGTTAATATCTAAAATTTATAAAGAACTCATACAACTCAACACCCAAAACACCAACAATTCAATTAAAAAACGGGCAGAGGACGTGAATAGACATTTCTCCAAAGAGGACATACAGATGGACAATAGACAGATGAAAAGATGCTTAATGTCACTAATCAGCAGACAAATGGAAATTAAAACCACAATGAGCTACCACCTCACACCAGTCAGAATGGCTATCAACAATAAATCGACAAACAAGTGTTGGTAAGGATGGGGAGAAAAGGGAACCTCATGTACTGTTGGTGGAATTGAAAATTGGTGCAGCCCAGTATGGACGTTCCTCAAAAATATAAAAATAAAGTTATCTATAACCCAGAAGTTCCTCTTCTGGGTATTTATATGAAGAAAAACGCTAATTTGAAAAGATATATATGGCACCCCTATGTTCACTGCAGCATTATTTACAATACCCAAGGTATGGAAGCAACTTAAGTGCCCATCAATACAAGACAGAATAAAGAAGAGATGGTACATTTAAACAATGGACTATTACTTGAAAAATGAAATCTTACCATATACAACAACATGGATGGACCTGGAAGGTATTATGCTAAGTGAAATAAGTCAGACAGAAAATGATCTCACTAATATGTTGAATCTAAAGGACAAAATCAATGAACAAACAAAATAGAAACAGACTCATAGATACAGAGAACAAGCTAGTGGCTACCAGATGGGAGGCAGGTTGGGGGGGCTGGGTGAGAAAGGTGAAGGGATTAAGAAATACAAATTAGTAGTTACACAATAGTCACAGGGATGTAAAGTACAGCATAGGTAATATAGTCAATAATATGGTAATAACTAGGTATAGTGCCAGGTGGGTACTAAACTAGTCAGGAGAACCACTTCTTAAATTATATAAATGTCTAACCACTATGGCGCACACCTGAAACTAATATAAAATAATATTGAATGTGAACTGTAATTGAGTTTTTAAAATGGGAAAAAGGTGAGCGGGAATAAGAAGTTCACATTTCCAGTTATAAAATTAATAAGTCATGGGTATATAAGTCAATGTATAGCATAGGAAATATAGGCAATAATATCGTGATAGCATTGTACAATGTCTGACGGTTGCTGGATTTATCATGGTGATCACTTTTTTAGGTATGTAAATGTTGAATAACTGTAGTGTACACCCGAAATGAATGTCATATTGTATATTAGGTATATTTTAATAAAAATCTTTTTTTTTTAAAAAAAGAAACAATGACAATTGAGATAAGCTCATAGACCACCTTTTTTAGTGCTTTATTACACAGAGAAAGTTAATAAGTCTTTTTGTTGGTTCATTTTGAAGATAAGAAAGAGAGAGGAAAATAGAAGTGACTAGGCTTAGGATACCTACTCCTAGAATCATAAAATAATCTGAAAGTAACTAGAAGTAACTCACAGTGTACTAGAAGTGAGTGATGCAGGAAAGACACATTGTTCAACTAGGAAGAAAAACACTCTGGACACAGGCACTAAATGCTGCTGCAGGAGGCCGCGATAGAAGATCAGGGCAGGACGGATTTAGTCCTAAGAGAAAAGATGCCCAGAATGGTGAGAACATTTGTTAATGATATTCACTAGATGGGGCTGGTCTACAAAGACGGAGGTGAAAAAGACAGTGTCACTCTGAGGGGTTAGTTGCAAGTAGGGTAAGTGGTGAATGCAATTAAAGAGAGAAAAATGAAAGATAACGAGATTAGGGATAAAAAATGTGAAAGGGCCTGTGGCCAAAACAATGACAGGGCAGACAGTCGCCTTGAATGAGACTCGGAGGTGGGCGATAAAGATCAAAACCTTGCATCAGAACGGTTATCAGTGGTTTAAAGATGCAAAATCCAGTGGCAAGGGGATTAGTAACTGAAAATATACTTGAGATTATTCCAGCAGTCTTGTGCAGGTGAAATGGATGGGATCCCATTTGAAACCAGGCTTTTAGCTCAAATCACTCTGTTCTAAAAGGCGTATCATGGAAATGAAGGAAGGGAAAACACACGGTGTTCAGGAGGACAGGCCTTCACAAAGAGCTTAATTATTGCAGAAGGTCAGGGTCAGGCAGGGGAGCCTGTGTTCCAAGGAAAAGAGAAGATTGAGAGAGAACCTCATTAGGAAAGTGATGAATCTTTGATTTGTATTTAATTTGTACATAAATCGTGCTCTTTTCAGGATATTGATTCTTATCAGCACAGGGTTTTGCTGTGGATGACAGAGATGGGGCAGCCATTTTTCTCCCATTTGTCTTTGGCAATGCGGCCCATGTGGCCCTTTCCTGGTCCTCTCTGCAGGGGCCAGCATCCACAGGGCACTTCTCCCATGGGAGGGGGGGCTCCAGGCTCCCGCAGAGGGTGCTCACAGGTAGGTGTAGACAGAGTGAGCATGTGCTAAAGGAGACACGCAGGATGTGCAGAGTAAGCGTCAAAGAGCGGTCTGGGGACAGTCACCTGTGCGTGGCCTTCCATGCCCTTCTGAACCCCAGCTGGTACAGCACCTCCTTTCATATCACTGCCAGCTTCCTGACCTCTGAAGGGCTTTCAGAAAAGAGCAGGGCCTGGCTGGCTGGGTTCCTTGGTACTTTGGTGCAGCAGAAAGTCTGAGAACATAAAGACTTACTCTCGCTGTGTTTACCAGTTCCACAAAGGAACATAGAATCCACAAAACACTGTCACCAACCACACTGCTCCAGGGAAGCTGCTTCTTTCTCAAAGACGAGGATCTGACGTGTTTACTACTGGATCTGGGAGGCCCTTTCTGTTAGAATAACTGTTGCTAAATCATATCTGTTTTTGCCATTCTTGTCATTTTTTTGGGTCAATTTTATCACTTTGCTTTTGTCAGCTCTGTCATTTTTAAGTTGTCATGGAGTTTTTCATCCTCCCGAGCTCTTCCTTTTCTTACTTACCGACTTCCGTTTCCTTCTTTTAAGATGTGTATATCAGAAGTGAAAAATCCACCATACCCACACTCCCCAGTGTAATTAATTCACTGTGCATAGAGGCTGGTGGTCTTCTAGAAAGAATCTTTTTGCAAAATAACAATTCACTTAAAGATCCAGTCCTGGTTTTGAGTTGGTGCTTAATGGCAAGGCCTACCTTCTCCTTCTCCTTACAGACCCTCTCTGCTCTAACCTGGGGAAAAACTGGAAACAGGCAAGGGTTAATCTAAAAGCTAATCTAGCAATAATCCTGGAAACGTCTGGATGTCTAATTTTACACTTGTAAGTGTCCTAGGCACCTGCCACCAGGCTCAACCTCAGCTGGTGCAATGCACAAGGGGTCAAGCTGAGTCCCTGGTTATAGAGGAGTTGGGGTGAGGGGTCAGAGGGGAACTGGCACAGGCCAAGAAGGTAGTCAGCACCCCACTGAGGAGGGTGGGACTTAGGGCCTGGTGTATACCCTGTGAGACCTCCTAAGGACTGGGTAAATCTCAGTCACAGTTGATAGGCACCCATGCGCTGGCTGTAAGCCACAAAATGGGGTTCCCAATTCAGGCTTGAAATGGGGGGTTCAGGCCTGGATTGGGGTGGACATCAAGAATTGAATGTACTGGACGTTCACAAAGTTTGGGTTATAGAACCCCAGGACCTCCTTCCCAGTCATCTGGTCCCTGGGTTCCCATCTGTGAGTTGAGAATTCAGTACTTAGAGGAACAAGGCTGGGGAAAGTCCCTTAATCCATTTCTGGGAAGGGAAAGACTAAGCTGAATGAGTTGTCAAGTAATTGGTTCTGCCGATGGAACTGGCTGGGCCACTGGCTAGTAGGTTGATGTCTCTGCCTCTGTCTTCTTATCTGTCTCTGATGGCACTTGGGGTCCTGGCAGCGGCTTTGCTACCCTCTGTGCACTCCTGGCATGTCTGCTCGGCCCTTCCTCTCCCCTCCACAGTGACCCTCTGGTCCTGCCTCTGGGGTCTCAGCATCCTGCCTATGGCAGGTCACATGGCAACCCTGGTGCTGCCGTCTGCACTTTGTATGTTTGGTTCTTGTCTCTCTCACAACCTGAGGGCCCCTGGGAGCTCAGTCAGTAAACATGAGCTTTAAAAATTAAAACTAAGGATTAAGTTTGCTGGGCCAGCAAGGCCTATGGTAGGAAAACATTTAAGAAAAACTGACTCTGTCTAAATGTTTTCTGCATCTTTGCAGAAGATTAGACTAGCATAATTTGCAGACCTGCCTTTGTGACGTGGCCCAATTTTGAATGCCACTATTATTCTGCGCCTTGAAGAGTTAAATTTTTGTGTTAAAACTGTTAGCAATTTCAATTCTACTGACTATCATTTTCTAGCTTTAGACAAGTTGCTGATTGACATGTGGATATGGAAAAAAAACATATTTGGAGATGGAACAACTCTAGCAGAATACCCATGACAGAAGAAACATTACTCTTAATGAGACAGCACTTACAGAACAGTGTCAAAGATGAGGGAAGCAGGGAGCTAAACAGCGCTCCAAGCTTGCATCACTGCTGCGAAAGGCATCAAACTTTGCGTGAACCATGAAACTTTCAGATTAAGTAGAGCCTTGGTGTTCAATAATATCATTTCAAAGGAGATATGCCAAACGGGAAGAAATTCAAATATTTCCTTAAAATGGAGACAAGTGCAATTGGGTTTGGAGAAGCCTGATTGTGTGGGAGTAAATCTCGAGAGATAGTAGCTCCAGCAGAAAGTGACATTTCAGTCAGATTTCAGGTGCCTATAGAAGTTCCTTAGGCCAGAGTGTGTGTGTGTGTGTGTGTGTGTGTGTGTGTGTGTGTGTGTGTGAGAGTGTGTGTGTGTGTGTGTCTGTGTTTCACTCCATGAGGCAAAATTGCTGAAAAATATATATAAAGTTATTGAGGTCACCCAAAGCAATTATCACTGTGTATCTTAGCTGTTATATTCCTTTTTTCCCTCTCTGATTTACCCCATATTGTTTTGTTAGACATGAGCCATAGCAGAAAGCTGTGTGTTTGGTGTAACCATCATCGCTTGGCTTTCTTACTACCAAATATTTGATCATTTCTATTCCAAAATGAGTTGGGCAACATTAATTCACAGATGCTATTTGCAACAGATAATTACATCTTAACAGAGAGACAGAATGGCATTTCAAAACGATCACAGTGATGCTGGAAAAGAAAGCTTTTTCCATTCTACAGCATGATGAAATGTGATTTTGTGGAACATGAACTGATCAAGAGGCAAAACGGAAAGACAGATAACAAATTGAAGTGAAGGATTAACTTTTACAGACTATACAGGCAATCGTTTGAAATTCCAGGACACAGTTACCCTGTTTACCCGAAAATAAGACCTAGCCACACATTTAGCTCTAACGTATCTTTTGGAGCAAAAATTAATATAAGACCCAGTCTTATTTTACTGTAATATAAGACCTGGTCTTGCATAATATAAGACCGGGTCTTATATTAAGTTTTGCTCCAAAAGATGCATTAGAACTGGTTGTCTAGCTAGGTTTTATTTTCAGGGAAACACGGTATTTACTCTTAACCCTTCCATTCACTCACTCATTCATCCAAATGTTTCTGGATTGTCAGGTACCTCGAGGAATCTGTGAGCCATTATACTTACCCTCAAGAAACACACACTAATCTAAGTGTGTATCTCTAAATTCATGGCATGGTAAAATCGGACCATTTACCATGCCAGGCACTTAGAGACATACAATGTGGAAGAAAATAAAAATGTATGTAGAAGAAATAAGAACATTAACAAATCAAAAAGGTATTATCAGTTCTTTATTTAAAGCAAGCAAAAAAAAAAAAAGACTGAAGTCTCCTGCTTGTATATTAGTGCAAGTGACTTTCTGAAACCTTCCCTTCCCACTGTACAGGAAGTCAGACAATCTGAACACAAGCCAACAAAAGGTCTATGATAGGAAACCTTGGAGGGCTCTGACTCACTGCTCTAAGGCACCATTTACTGATTTAAATATCAGTGCATTAAATGATCCTAGTAGCCAGCTGTGATCCTCATTCATATGCTTAGCTGCTCCCAGGACAGAGCTGTACATTGAGAAAGGTTTACCTAATAAGTAGGAACCAAGAACCAGTATTGGTTCATTTGATGTTGAAACACAATTTGATGTGTAGCTCTCTCTGGGTGGCTGTCCCTACCTAATGCACACTCTGCAGTAGAACCCAACCTGTCTCTCCATTCATTCCACTAACAAGTACATCCTGAGTACACTAAGTGGCAGGACCTGTTCCAAGCCCTCGGGCCCCATCAGTGCAAAACAAAGCATCTATCCTTCATGGACACTATGCTCTCCTTGGTAGGAAAATTATATTCTCTATATTTAATATTTAATATTGGATATAGAACAAGTATCTGCTAGCATATATCACAGGTGAAGGAGCTTAAGAAGGGGTGGGGTGCACGGGGGATGAGATTTTATATAGGGTGGTAGAGTAGACCTCATGCCTGTATAAGGTGTTTGACTTTCTGGCTTACATTTTATGATTGTCCCTCCTTGTTTAATATGTGTCAGCCTGCATCTGTTTCTACCCCACAGTCACCTTTGTTAACAGACTGGCCCAGTTTTTTAGGACTGGAAAGCTGACTCTCCTCCTCCCCTTGCTGTCTTTGGGCAGCGTGATGCAGGAGTGCACCACCTCCTGCAGAAAGCTAAATGGAAGACAGAGAAGTTAACTTCCTCTGGCGTGCCTCACCAGAGACAACCAAGTGTTTGCCCGTCTTGAGCCGGCACCACGTTGAGAGGGTTGTTTCACGGGTCAACCAGGGTCACTCTCCCTACACCTCCTGATGTTAGCCAAGTGTCCTTGTCTCCCCGACTCATGCGCTCTTTCTCATAAAATGCCAGTGTCAGGCAACACAAAGCATTTGTGACCAGTGAGTCCCACTTGCCTCCTCACAAAGTTTTCAGGCCCTTCTCAGTTTTGCAAGCACAGCAGACAGGAAGCCTGGCCCTCCTTCCAAATCTCTGTTCACCCATGCCTTCCAGAAAACCTTCCCAGGGGCCGCCTAGCTGTGGGTATCCAGAAGCACGTCTCCTCCTAACTGTTGAAACCATAACATTTGACAGGAGGGCAGCCAATGAGGCTGGGTTGTGCCACGCAGTTCCCCCACTGGGCTGATGTCCACTGGCCTGTGTGAAAAGTGTCAATTCTGTGGGTCATGTGTCTTCCCCTTCCTCCACACCTCCATTTGCTCAGGGTGGGCAAAGATGCCATCTAACCCAACAGGTGGTGCTTCTACGTGCATTGTCTATTATTCCCTGCAAGTCGCTCCCCCAAGAGGAAGACTAGGTTGGAGATTCTGAGATATCCCATCACATGTGACATGTGCTCTCCAGAGTGCTCAACAAACGTGCAGTAACAAACGATTTAGCAGTACAACATGGCACATGCAGAGGGCATGGAACATGTTCAGAAAGCAATTTTAGGAACTGAAGGATAAACATTTGTTAACTATAAGAGTCATCCAGCCCTTAGGTTCTGAAGCACGGCCCCTGGTGGCTCTTGGGCTCCCCTTATGTAACCTTCCTGGATCTATAACAACAGATAATTTATTATCCATACAGCTCTTTATTGTTTCTGCCAAGGGGAAGAATACATTAAGTTGCCTTTGAAATCTTTATCCTGCTACTACTATCTGCCTTCATTAGCATATTTTATGATTTAAATCTAATTATCAGTTTTTCCGAGATGAAACTGAAAGTGATCATAGCTGAGCATTTTAACATGGCCAGAATAAAAGGTAGAAAAATAGTCAAAGAAATTTAAAGAAGTAAACGTAACCAGCTCAATCATTATTTATAGGAAGCTTCCTGGACCTGCCTGTGCTTTCATCAACAACGTACCTGAATTTCCCCAAACAATCCCAATTACTCTGTTCCATGCAGTAGACTCTCGTCCGGCTAATACAGCCATTTCTCCAAGAGACTGCAACAATATAGTCTAAACATAGTGAATTTCTTTCCATCAGAGATTTTTTAAAAAGTAAATATTCCTGAGACATATTTGTAAAGGATCTATGAAATGTTCCTCTAAGTGACCCAGGAGTCAGGTGGCTCAGTGCCAACATAATTTGTGTCACTGGGTTTAATAATCAATGCATTAGTTTCCTGTGGCTGCCTTACAAAAGATCCATAGACTGGGGGGCTTTCAACAACAGAAACTGATAGTCTCATAGTCTAAAGGCCAGAAGTCCAAGACTGAGGTGTCAGTTGGATTGGTTCCTCTGCGGCTGTGAGGGAGAATCTATTGTAAGACTCTCCCCCAGTTTCTGACGGCCTCAGGTGTTCCTTGGCTAGTATATAGCCGTCTACTGCCTGTGTCTTCACATCACTTCCTTCTATGTGTATCTGTCCTCTGTGTTCAGATTCCCCCCTTTATAAGGATACCAGTCATATTGGATTAGGGCCCACTTGAATGCCCTCATCTTCACTTAATCATCTTCAAAGACCCTATTTTCAGATAAGCTCACATTCACAGTGAAGTCCTAAAGGTTAGGACTTCACCATATTTTGGAGTGTGTGTGTGTGTGTGTGTGTGTGTGTGTGTGTGTGTGTACACACAATTCAACCCCTCACAATCAATTAGTTTTACATAGTTGGCTTGACTGGTCAAGTTTCAATCTAGAAGTCTATTCAGTTGGTTGTTATAACCAGACAGAACAAAACCCCTTCTTAGGGAATTTTGACCAACAGGTATGGCTTTCCACATGTCCCCAACCTGAAATTACCTTACAGGAAGAAATAGTAACTGAACTGCTATATGATAGCATTTAGGAACAAAAGGAAAGGTCCTGGACCCTGAAATTTAGAGGAAATATGATTTGCAGACATTGAGTCCCTTTAGTTAATAAATCTATTTTAAAGTATAAAGTATAAAATATGATCTTACAGCATTAGGTAAGATCCCTCACCCCCCATTTCTGCAAAAGCTAGTCAACACTGTGACTAAACTCTTCCTAGGAAGCTTAGAAGGAAAAGATGGAGAGGCGGGGACGTTTCAAAGTCGAAGGTGGTCCTAATGGTGTGGCCTCAGAACACAGCTCTAGTGAGTAAGGGAGGGGGATAGCTTGGGACCCCAGAAATCTCAGCCTTGCCCTGCCCTGGCTTATTCAGCTCTAAAACAAGCTTCTGTTCCTCTACCAGCACCTTCTGGCCCCAGAGATGTTTCAGTCATTGATTTGTGTTCCCTCTCAACTGGCACAACTCAAGAAAAAGCAACATAGATAATTAGGTCTGCACTGTCAGAGAATAGCTGAAATACCCACCCTCCCAGATGCACACCACAGAATCAACTAAAACCATTTTGGAAAATGCTTTGTAAATGGGAAATAGCTTTGACATACAATTTTGCCTGGACATGGACGTTCTTACATGAAGAGAACTAGACTATGCCTTTAAATGAGTGTGTACATCATGGAAAAAGGCATTTCTGTGCATAGTGTTAAGTGCGGACCTATTGTTGAAAATACCTTCACATTACAGCAAATTCCTGCACATAAAACACTAAAACACATTTTGATGATGACTCCTCTGAATAAAATCTTCCTTGGCTCCATATTGCTTTGCATCAAATCCATAATCCTTGCTGGATGTAGTGGACACATCCAGAATCTAGACCCACCTTAATTTGGATACTCAGAGTCTGGTGGGGAGGCTGTGTAAGCACATGGCATGAGCTCTTTAAGTGTTTGCTGAGTGGAACAGCACTGACTGAGCATTGAGGCCATGCCATGTACCCAATTCTACAATCCCATAAGACTGAACGTGCTTTCCTTGGTCACTTTCTACTGCCTGCCTCGTGATCAGGTCATTTCATCCCTCCCTCAGAAAGTCTTATCCAATTCTACTGACCAAAGTCCTGACCCTACTTATGTCACTTTCTCCATACAGCCTTTTGCGACCTCCCTGGATGTCCCATAACATTTTTGTGGTGGCTCCACCAATGCACTTGTCAGCACTAGTCTCCCATGACCCCTCATTCAGCCCAAACCTGCTCTCTCCTCAAGTAAAGGGTCATGTGGTATTCACTGTGTACCCCCTGGCCCGGCATAACTGACCTCCAAATGCACGTGGATGAGCGAGGTTTCCAGACACCCAAGTCCCAAGCAGGCTCTGAATAACATGTAGCTGTGGGGGCAACAGCCTGAACTTGACTCCCACTTTGGAGTCTAAGACAAAACGTGCACACACCAGCCTATGCTCTGAAGTCTGAAAGTTGGTGCCTTCTTGGGGTTCCCAGGGGAAGAGGGAGTCGATTTTCTGCTTTTACTTTGTTCCTTGAAGAACAGAACTCCAAATGATCCAAAGTCAGTAAGGGCACCCTCCCCCCGCCCCCAGGTTCTGTTTTTAGCCTTACGCCTGCCAGGATCTGAGATACCATGGTGATAGCAGTCATAGAAATAGAGAGAGACAGAAGATCAATTGCCAAAAAGGCCCTGCGTTCCAGGCTATCTGCGCAACGGGAAATGCCTCAAGCTGGAGGTTTCAAAGTATTTTCCCATGTATTTATCATTTGCTCTCTCAGATGATTCTGAAAACAGAGGAGAATGAGCTGTGACCACAGCCTTTAAACTAACCCGAACATCAGGTGGATGTCACTGCAGCTCTAAAGCCACCCAAGAGGGCAGACTGAAGCTTCTGGGTGGTAATTACTGCCTATGAATTCATCCTCTTAAGCTCCTGAAAAGCCTCATGGAATCAGCCCTAGGGAGCCTGCATCAGTTGCAGGACAGCCAAGAGCCTCTGAGCAGAGCAGCCCACAGGCTCCCACAACGGCAGGCATTTTATTTAAAAAAAAGGAACCCCATCTGTTGCAATGAAGATGCTATTGGACTACAGATGGCATCTTCAAACATGGCTTGTGTTTTGTGATGAAGGCCCTGAGCTAGCATCTTCCTATGACAAGGACACAACACACTGCCGACTAGCAAACTCTTCCTATTTGGGGCTGCCTCCCTGATGCTCAAGGCTGACGCTTGACAGACAGTGACACCTACATGCACAGGGTCACCAGACCACTCCATGAGGTCAATGGCAAAGAACTGACCCTAGCTATTTCCACATAACCCACTCTAATCATGTGCTTTTGCTGTATTCTTTTCTGAAAAATTGAACTTTCAAGATCCAAAACCTAAGGAAGAAATTAGCAATAAACATTACAGATATGAATAGCTATTCTTGGTATTGTTATAATTGTTTGGAGAGATGACTGCTTTCTAGGAACTGTCTCGAGCTCTCGCAGTAAACCCACACAGTAGGTTGTAGTAGCTTCTTTCCACAAGTGGAGAAACATGAAGAAAAATGAGAAGGAAAGACTGAAGGAGTTGGCCCAGAGCGAACTCTTAGAATAAGAAGAGGCACAGGTAGATCTAAACCTGTGTCTGGCTGCTTCTGATGTCGGTGTCTTCCATGCCAAGGCCAGCCCCAAGTTCCAATGCCTCTGCTTGGGTGAGAAGTTTGTTTGAGCCCCATGTAAGAAGGCTAAGCTACCATGAGCTGAGAAAATGTCCCTTGTGCTGGTCAGGAGCAGGACAGCAGGTCCTCACCCCACCAGAGGTCGGTTGGGTCTCCCTTCTGGCATGGGTCTCAGTGGTGTAGCTGACACTGGTAGACCTTCAGAGCCCAGCCTTGAAAAGACCTTCTCTGTGATTGTAGGGAGTTCCTGCCTCACTGTGCCCACGTTCCAAGACAGACTTAAGAAGGGAAGGAATGAGTAAAGGAAACAAATATTTGTTTGGTTTTTTTTCTTATAGGACTCCTCATTTAAAACTTTCTTTTAGAACAAGTAACTCCAGTGGGCATAGTCAGAACAATCCTGTACAATAAATGCAACAATTCAACAGCTTTGTGTTTTCTATGGTGACAGGCCCCCAGCAGGTTGGGCTACCCTGCTACTTGTGGGAGGCATTTTGTTGTACATGCAACCCTGATTATCACATTTATTAACACAATCAAATGCTGTACTTGGACACAACCCACTTTTACCTTCTTTTAAAAAAAACCCATGAATAGAAATACCAATCTGGTCAATTATCACCCACGGAGCAACTCCAGCTGTATAGATTGGTAATTCAATTGCTTTCAATCACCGAGCAATGTGACAGATAACAATGACAGATTAAACAGTTCACTTATAGGCTGCATATTATAACGGCATTTTACTTAAACTTTACATCAATACCCACTCCTCTGGATTTCCTTCCAATAGTTAGAAACAGTAGATTATCCAGGACAAGTAATGGAGAGATAGAAGCATCACATTCTTAAGTCCCAGGGATGAAACACTGGATTTTTCTTCCCCTGCTGGTCCAGGCCTCATTTCACCCCATAGGATGCAACACCATATCCTTGACTGTGTTTTTGGACTTGGAATTCTTGCTCATATTGGCTCTGTAATGATGTGATGTAGGTGGGGTCCAAAGACATGGGTTTGAGTTTGGCGTATTTGGAAAAATAACCTCCTAAGCCCCTGTTTCTTCGTCTATAGGACACTGCCAATTCTTTATGCCTCTAAAGTGTGCATATGGGAATCCTCTAAGTAAATTGATAAATGGATCAAAGGGAATAGTTATCCACGAAGCAAGGAATGAAGTGACAAACTGACTTGACAGACTGTTGTATTCCCCCCAAAATCAGTATTTGTCCAAGATAAACATCTTTTGTATTAGTGACTAGATAACAAATAATGTAGACAGATATGAACCCTGAAAATGACAAACTTCAAGTTACCAGGCACTTGAATTTCCCTAAGATCTGTAAGATAGAAGTCTACTTGCTACACCTCTCAGCCAAAGATGTTTCCCAACTCAAGACGGATTGTGCCAGAATACTGACGTCTGATTTCCTCTGTAGATTGGGGGACTTCTGGAACAGAAGATAAAATTAGTTGATATGGTAAATTCTAGAAGTGTTCTGGGGCAGTAGAAAGAAAATAGTATAATTCCATTATTTTTAAAACCCAGAAAACCTTTCCAGAATACAATGTTCGTTTATAAGACACACAGCAAAAGGGGCATGTGGAAAATGTTCAGGGCTCACATAGGAGGGTTCAAAAGAATATTGAAGGGTTAGAAAATGATACCTGAACAGAGGTGAGAAAGGAAATGGGATCACACCTGGGGAGGCAGGGAGATGGTTTTGGTCTTTACACTTTGTTCACACTTTTTACTGGAAGATGGCAACCAGGAGTCCCCCAGTCCACAGGGTCAAATTAAGGGCCTGGAAGAAAGCTGTGGATGCCAGCCCCTCCACTGCACTGTGAATCATAAGGAAAATGACATGGCCTCATTCACTATTCCCTTCTGGGCTCCATTGTGCCAAAACAGGGCATTGCCATGGTGGGTGCTCTATAAATGTTCTTTTGAACACAGTGACTGTTTGAGGTTATTTATAAAAAATATTCCCATGTCAGTGAAATGCTTAAAATTGAAATGGGATATGAAGAGATCTTTTTCATAAGAAGAATAGATTCTCATCCACCTGGGTAATTTAAGTGATATAATATCTGCAGACAGGGGGAAAGATGGTGACCTCTTAAGGCCTCTTCCAACCCAAGATTCTATCATAGTTTTATATATTTTCCATACCAAAAGCAATAATCCATGTCTTAGACAACTCATAGAATATCTTAGAACAAAATCTGAGCAAAATAACCTGAGGATCTTTATCCTGTGCTTTCCTTTTAAAAAACAACAACAAAAAAAACACACACACACAAAAAAAAACACCAAGAGATGAATTACAGTCTCCCAAGAAAAAGCCCGATGTTGGCAAGATATAAATATCTCATCTCGAGACAGTGCTCCTAATAATTAGCATCAGCTCTCCTGAGATGATAGTTTTTACTGTAGTAAAATATACGAAACATAAAATATCCCATCATAGCCATTTCTAAATGTTCAGTTCAGGGGCATTAGGCACATTCAGACTATTGTGCAACAATCACCACCATGCATCTCCAGAACTTTTTCATCTTCCCAGACTGAAACTCTATCCCCACTAAACAGTAATTCCCCATTTCCTTCTCTCACGGCCCCTGGTAACTAACATTCTGCTTTCTGTCTCTGTGAATTTGACTATTCTGGATATTTCATATAAGTAGAATCATAAAATATTTGTCCTTTTGTGACTGGCTTATTTCACTTAGCACACCGTCTTCAAGGTGCATCAATGTTGTACTATGTATCAGAATTTCATTCCTTTTTAAGGCTGAATAATATTCCACTGTGTGTGTGTGTATGTGTGTGTGTGTGTGTGTATCCTGTTTTGTTTATTCATTCATCTGTTGGTGGACATTTGGGTTGTTTCTAGCCATTGTGAATAATGCTCTTAGGAAATTTGGTGTACCAATATCTGAGTCCTGCTTTCAGTTCTTTTGGGTATATACTCAGTGGTGAAATTGCTGGATCATATGGTAATTCTGTGCTTAATTTTCAGAGGACTGTCTGTCATACTGTTTTTCACAGCAACCGCACCATTTTAGATTCTCACCAGTAATGTACAAAGTTGCCAATTTCTCTACATCCTTGCCAATACTTGTTTCTTGTCTTCCTCCTCTTCCCCCTCCTCTTCCTCCTCCTCCTCCTCTTCCTTCTTTTGATAGTAGACATCCTAAGGGGTGTGAAGTGATATCTCCTTGTGGTTTTGATTTGTGTTCCCCTAATGATTAGTGACGTTGAGCATCTTTTCCTGTGCTTGTTGCCCATTCGTATATCATCTTTGGAGAAATGGCTATTCGAGCCCTTAGTACATTTTTAATTGTGTTGTTTTTTTGTTGTTGAGTTATAGAAGTTCTTCATATATTCTGAATATTAACCCCTTATCAGATATATACTTTGCAAATATTTTCTCCCATTCTGTAGGCTACCTTTCCACTCTGTGAAAGTGAGTCTTCTGAGGAACAAAAGTTTTTACTTTTGATGAAGGCCAACGTATCTATGTTTTCTTTTGTTGCTTGTGAATAATGATATTTTAAGAGCAGGATGGGATTAATTCTTTCCTACAGGGTCCACTAAGTAGACCCTCAAAAAAATAGTTAAGAACCATGAGATACACAGGGGAGCATGTTTAATCCGTTCATTGAATACATACATCTATATGACGAATGCTTTATCAACCCAAAGCTATACCCTATGACCTCTTGGACCTAGCAAAGCGCCAGGGTAGTCTACCCACAGAAGTGGGCAGAGAAGGCAGGGCGGGGAGAGCAGAGACTACAACCCTGGGCACAGAGCAGCCATACCCCTGCTGTTCCTGTCTGCTTGGCTAGCTATTAACTATATGACCTTTCCAACAGCAGGCACTTCATAGATGCTGCATGTGGTTTTGCTGAATAATTTCACCTCTCCTAAGCAATTACTATCCTGTGCAGTGGAGGGATTGAGTAAACTGCCTAATCCACTAGGGACAGCCCCAAGAGATTACTTCTGTGAATGCATTTGGCAAACTAAACTATAACACACCATCTTTATGTAATGTTTTCAATAATGTGACCAGAGGAAGAGCCAGCCCAGGGCAGCACTTCTGGCAGGTGACCCCTTCCCAAAACTTTCACCTCCAGGGATCACGTCCTCTGACACCGTATTTCCAATAGCGTGGATTTCTGAACTTACATGGGAAAAGTTCTTGTGGAACTGATTTCAGAAGTATAGCCTGTCTGTTTTGATGTTATCAGATTCTTTCTCAGCATTTAATGTAAACTTGTCCCAGGAAAATGCCACATTATTTAAAGTAGTACATATTCAATACTTGAGCTATGTGCTATAAAAGGTAACTCTAATAATGATAATAATAAAATAACAAAAATAGTAGCATAATTCCTATCCACTGGGGCCAACATGTCAAAGCCAAATAAGCCCACAACACATATGCATCAGGGATGTAGTTGCAACAAACACACAAATGCCAAGAAATAAATAGTAAGTCAGTATTGGTGTACACAAAGGCAAAAGAGCTGTGCATTCTGTGGGAATGAGAGAAAGGTGATTTCTAGGTCCTACATATATAGATAGAAAGCTGCCCGATTACACAATTAATCAATCATTGTCCTGCATTGGAATCCAATGAAAACATAACAACAAAAGAACACTACAGGCCAACTGCACTATGGACATAGACTGGGCAATCATAAATAAAATACCACCGGATGGCATTACAGCATGGGAGGGCATAATACACTGTGGCCACACAGGGTTAGTCCTAGTGTACAAATGAGTCAACATAAAGATGCTTATGTGTCACACAGCAGTGCCACACAGCACACAAATAGACTAGAAGAACAGAAGTCTAATCATCTCAAGATGTGACATCCTCTGCCCTTCCTTAATTATAAAATGAAAGGTTTCTTTCCTAAAAAACACAGCCTTCTCATAAAAGGGATGAGAGATGCCTGGACTCCTGTAGCCGTGTTTGAAACTTCCAAACTTTCCAGGTCCATTTACTCACTCCTCCTTCTGAGTCTTGAACCATCTCATTTAGACCCTTGCCACAGCTCCTGGGGCACATGACCAGTGTTTGTGGATTTAATCAGATCACAAGTTCTACGAGAAGACATCATCTTGGAATCTTCCATGAACATCCTCCTCTTAGCATTGTGCCTCTCACCATTTGTGTGTACTCAGCGGATGTTGATTGAATGAATGAGTGAATAGTTGACTTGGGTTGGTGCACATAGCATTCCTTTCAGAGTGTTGTCTTCGACGATCACAATATTTTCAGACAATGACTTTATGCTCACAGTTGTGAAACCAAATAAATGATTAATTGCTTTGGGAAAAAAAGAGAAAGAATACTATGGGTCAGTGTGAATGGAGGTCAGGTTCCTCTAGATGGGTCTATCAAATAACAGATGAGAATAGTACAACATCTCTTCTCATTTTAGTGAACATCCAGAAATATTGTACTTGGAGAGAGAAGAGAGTTAATGAAGCACACAAATATGCTTTTCTCAGTTGCTAAGGATCAAAAAGACAGCCACAGGGGAAAGAGAACATGGGCGCCTGTCGGGCATCGCTATTAGGGTGTGAATGGTCATTAAACTTAGTGTAAGATCTAGAAGTGTCCAGGGAATGCTGCCTGGTCCCTGAAAATATGCACGAAGATAGTCCCCAAGACCAGGCCCAGAAATGAGAGTCTGAGCTGAGAACATATAAGAAGGGTTGACTCAGGGGCGCCCACCCTGTACGGGATCTTCAGGCAGTACATGGCCTCTGAAAAATGTCAGGCCATTCTAGCAAGGTCTTAGAGATTGTCCTGGCTCCAGTGGGTGAATCTAGACTTTTCAGTTTGGGTAGATGCAGTGGGGGCAGGTGCAGGAGAAAAATGGAAGGCAGGAGAAAGGAGGGGAGAACGCCAGCTGTCTTCTTATATAAACGTAACACAGTGGCCTCACTGGGAATGGCTCAGTTCGCTATACAGAGGCCATCAACCTACAGTGATGGCTTTTTGCTGCAAAAGAAACTAAGAAAAGAAGGGGAGGGTTTATCGCTGAGGGTTGACATCCTGCCTAACTTCTCAACTCCACTTACTCTTCTTCCATCCTAGTGTGGTTCATTGATTCCTTAACTGATAAACACTCAGTGTCTACTCTAGCCTGTCTAGGCCTGCACGGCTGGGCCCCTGCCCTCAAGGCACTATAGAAAAATCTCTAGGATAAGGTCAGAGAAGAAAATTATGTGATACTAATTTGAATCTTATAACCTAGACTGGGAGTTTTGGAAAATTAAGAGGATAAAAAGTTCTAGAAACTGGTAAAACATGGTTTTATACATTTTATTTAACTCCTATAGCACCCTCATGTTCAAAGTGTGGTCCAAGGACCACCAGTGCCAGCACCACCTGGTGAGAAATGCAGGACCCTGGCCACTCTCGACCTCCTGATCTTGATCCCTCTGCAATCTAAAAATTCCACAGGGGAATTGGATGCACATACACAAGTTTGAGAAGCACTGCTCTAGAACACACATGAGGTTTCAGATATTCCTTCAGAGTATACAAGACCATGTAGATACTTTGAAGGCGACAGGAGATGGCCTTATTCCTGATCAGATGTGCACAGAGCAGCAAAACAGGAGAAGCCAGCAAACAACCACTACTTGGCCTTGGCAATATCCAAACACTTAATACAGAGTGTAGGATGGAAGAGAAAGAGAGAAGTAAATATTGAAATGGCATCGCCTGAAACATGAATATGTTTAATGGAATACATTTCTTTCAGAGACAAGAGTTAGTTCAAGCAGTTCCAACAAACCTAACTATGCCTGGGGGCAATAATGAAATTAAAGCAGTTGGCTCTTAAGAAAGGAATGAGGGAGCAAAATGCCAAAAACACAATGCTTTTTTTTTTTTTTTTTTTTTTTTTTTTTGATACTGACAGAGTTCAATGCCAAAGAGCAACCACATGGAAAGAAGAAAAATTATAATGGGAGACTGGATAGGGAAATTAGAAAGTAAAGAATATATCCATATATATTTTTTCCCATCAAATTGAGAAGACTATGTGAGATTGATTTTACTTTTGTTTCTAGAAAACACAATAATACTAGGTACCAATTAGAAGTCCGGTTGGCAAGCTTAAATAAGCATCACCAGCCAAAGAGAGAAATCAAAACCATTTTTCATCTTGTTGGGATCATTTTTCAGGGACATTATTAAGAAAAGTGACAAGGAAGCTGTTGGTGTTTTTACTTTTATGGATGGATTAAATAATAGCCACTGTCAGTTTAGAGAGGCTCTTTTACAAAGGAAGACATGGACATCAGTACAGAGGTGGGTGGGCTGAATATAAGCAACAGATTCTGGAAGGATAGATCGCTGGTTCCCAGCCTTGACTCCACACTGGAACCACCTGGAGAGCTTTATGAAATCCTGAAGCCTGGATCTCACTCCCATACATTCTGATTAAATCAACCTGAGCAGTTCCAACATACAGCCAATGTTGAGAGTCACTGGATTGCAGGTATTCCCACTTTAGCGTGTGTTGGCCCCACTTGGGGGCATTGTGAAAATGAAGATCCTGGATATTTTTGGCTTCTGCCTCAGGATGTGCGGAGTTGGAAGGAGTATTGCATCCATTCTTGCAATGAAAAAGAGTCAACCTAACTTCATGTTCACAACTTTGTTTGAACCTGTAAGAAAGCTGAGGTTGCAGAGCCAAATAGTCCAATGTTTAAGGAGACACAGTACTGGTAGGGAGAGAGGAGATAAATGTTTGCTCACCTCACATAGATGCAACAAAACACACTAGTTAGAATAGCTAAGTGTTTGATGAAAGCCCAGTATGAACCCATGGGTCTGTAGAAATTCAGGGAGCCCTGAGGTCTTGCAAGTTCTTTCTCTACTATTCCTACCAAATGCTCATAGAAAAGATGAGAAAGAACCCAAGAAATAGCCCTTGGGGTGAACAAAAAGTAGAAAACAGTCGCCACTGGGGAGAAGGGCAAGTAACCCCACATGAGTCATCCATTCAATCTTCATTATAGAACAAAACCATTAACTGCTGGTCTTGTGTGTGGGTGAACACTCATTGCAGCTGGAAGACGATGTAGGGGTGGGGTCGTAAGAAAACAAACAAACAAACAAACAAAACAAACTATTGTCTGGGAGGATCAGGTTTAATCTTAAGTCCAGGACTGCTACAGGGGAGAGACAGAGGAACTGAGAAAGCCACACCCCAAAGACCCAGGGAAAAGGTGCATGCCTAAGAAGGAGCCTTAATCAGAACAGAAACTACATCCCCACCCACCACCACCAACAAGCTTAGAAGTTTCAGATAACAAATAACAGCAGAATACTGAGACTGATGCTGGGACAGAGACAGCCGGTGAGCAAGAGCATGCAAGACACCGTCTCTGAGGCCCAGTGTCAAGGGAAGACGAAAAATGCAGGAACACATAAACGTCGCTTGGCTAGCCCTCCTCTCCTCATTCCTCCCCTCCACCAAGTGATCTCTGCAGGAATTAGAAGCCTGTGGTGTTTTAAGGGTAGCTATAGCAATGATAGATCACAAACACACCTTACTAGAGTCATGGAAACCTCACACCTCAGTTCAAGTAGGAAGAAAGGTATGCCCATGGCTGGGCATGAAAACTATCTCATTCTCTGCTGATCTATATACTACATGTGTAGTTTTCAAGAAATAATTACAAGGCATACTAAAAAAGCAAGGAAACCCAACACATTCCTCAGCGAGAACAATTATCAGAACCAGACTCAGCTATGAAACAGTCTGGAACTATCTGCCAGGAAATTTAACATAACTATAATTATTATGTTAAAGGCTCTAACAAAAAAAAAATGAGTCACATGCAAGATCAGATGGGAATTTCAGCAGAGAAATGGAAAGTATAAGAAAAAAACCACATGGAAATGCTAGAAAAAAAGCCACCATAATAGAAATGAAGAATGTACTTGAGAGGCTGATCAGTAGATTCGACACAGGCATAAAAGAGTCAGTAAACTTGAAGGTAGATCAATAGAAATTAGCCAAGTTGACATAAAGAGAAAAGTATATTAAAAAAAAATATATAGAACAGAACATCCAAGAGCTACGAGACCATATCAAATATTCAAAATACACACAACTGTAATATCAAAGAAGAAATATTTGAAGTAATATAGGTCAAGAATTCTAAAAATTAATGACAGACACGAAACCATAGATCCAATAAGCTCAGAGAACACCAAGTAGGAAAAATACAAATCAAAATAAAACAAAAAACCTGCTTAGGATATCATATTACACTGCTAAAAACAAAACAAAGAAAGCAAACAAGCAAAACAGAGAAAATCTTGAAGGCAGCTAGAGGAAGACTACATAGCACACAGAAACCAGGGAAACCAGAAGACAATGGAGTCACACCTTTAAATTATAAAAAGAAGAAAAACTGTTGATCCTGAATTCTACACCAGAAAAAAATATATTTCAAAAATAAAGGTGAAATAAAGATTTTTCAGGAAAAAAGAAAAACAGGGAATTCAAAGTCAGCAGATATATTCCAGGGGGAAAAAAATGCTAAAGAAAGTTCTTCAGTTAGAAAGAATATATCACACTAAAATTTGGATCTGCACAAAGAAGTGAAAAAGTACTAGAAAAATACTAGAATGAAACAAAGGTAAATTTAAATTCATTTTTGCTTTTTCTAAAAGGTAACTGTTTAAAGCAGGGTGGAAAAAACGACATCGTGTTGGTTAAATCTAACCTACCACCAGTTTTCTAAGTGAGGTTTTACCAGAAAACAGCACACCCATTCATTTACATATCATCCATGCCTGTTTTCATGCGGCAATGGCAAAATTGAGTAGTTGCAATAGATATCATCCATCCTGTAAGACCTAAAATATTTAATATCTGCCACTTTAATGAAAAATTTAGTTGAGCCATAGTTTAAAGAAAAAAGAATAGTAACAATGTATTGTGTGAGTTTACAGTGTATGTAAAAATAGAGGTTATACCAAAATAGCACACAAGAAGAGAGGGAACAATTGCTAATATTTTGTTGTAAGGGCCTTACACGCCACAAAAATGGGATAAAATCATATAAAAGTAGACTAAACACTTATATATATATATATATATGTATTTTAAATATATAAATACATTTTACATATATTTTCAATATAAAATTATATAAAAGTAGACTAAACACACACACACACACACACATATATATATATATATTATTTTTTTTAAATATATAAATATATTTTACATATATTTTAAACTCCAGGGCAATTGCTATAAACTTTAAGATGTATAAATTAGTCAAGAGAGGAGACCAAATGAACTCATTAAAAATTTAGCAAAAGAGAATGCAGAAAAGGGGGGAAAAGAAATAAATACAGATGGAAAAAGTAGAAAACAATAAATAGAATCCAGTGATATATAAAAAGAACAATACAATGCAACTAGTTAGGGTTCATTCCAGGAAGTCAAGGCTAGTTCAACATTTGAAAATCAATCCATATAATTTCCCATATTCATAGAATAAAAAAGAAAAACTATCTGATTATCTCGAGAGATGCAGAAAAAGCATTTAACAAAATTCAACATCCATTTATGATCTAAACTCTAAGCAAAGAAGCAACAGAAGTGAACTTCATTAAGCTAATAAAGGGCATCTTCAATAACCCCACAGCTAGAATCATAATGACTGAAGATGCACTCAATTCTTTCTCGTAAGTTTGGCCACAAATTAAGTAGGTTGACACTTACCATTCCTATTCAACATCATATTGGAAGTTCTACACAGTGCAGAAGAACAAAAAAAATAAGAGTGAAAAGGATGAAATGAAATTGTTTCTATTTGCAGGTGACACGATTGTCTGTGTAGGAAATTTGAGAAAAAAAGAAAAAAGAAAAAAAAAATCTTCATGAAAGCTCCTGGAACTAACAAGTGAGTTGAGTAAGTTCACAGGATACAATACAAAATATAAAAGTCGACCTACATTCCTATATAGCAGCTTGGGCGTCTAGTTCCTTGCCAAAACCTTTGTGTAATCTTTTAGGCCCTAACGTTGGCAATTACTAAGGCTCAACCTGACAGACATTACAGAGAAGTGCCCTTCCACACCAGACATGGGGCTCAGCCTCTGCATTGCAGTGTCAAGAGTTGTTGCTTCAAGGGCTAAGGCTCCCCAATCAGCCATGCTGCTACGCATATCTGAATTCACAGCTCAGATACCCCTATTTGGGGCACTTTTTATCTGGGGCCTTCCATAGGTACCTCTGCTGGGACCTCCTTATTGGGGCGGGTATTAGACAGAAATCTTCAAGACACTTTTCTCTGTTCTGACTCAGTAATTAAAATTACTACTTTTCTACTCCCAGCCCTTCGTCTTGCCTCCCCCCAGCCTCCAGGTCCATAAAACCACAGGATCCCTGAGCAGTGAGATAACCTCCCATCTGCACTGGTCCATCTGACCCCACCTGGTACCATTCTATGGGCAAAAAATGTAATGGGGAGGCCAGCATGCTCGCTGGTTTAGTCTCTTGCTCACACTATCTCAGTAAGTGATGGAAGCTTTGACTGTTTTTACCATTTGGCTTGTTTTCTTAATCAGCTGCTCTGACATCTGGCAGCTCAGCTCTTATTGCTCAGCTGAACTCTTGAACTATGAACAATTAGAATTCGAAATTAAAAGAAAAAAAAACACAATACTATTTAAAATAACACCAAAAACTGAAGTACTTAAATATAAACCTCACAAAATACGTGCTGGATCTGTATAATGCCAATGAAAGAAATCAAGGAAGAAATAAATCAATGCAGAGACATACTGTGTCCATAGAATAGAAGACTCATTGTTGTTAAGATGTCACCTCTCTCCAATTGGATCTATAAATTAAAAATAATCTCAATTGAAATCTCAGTAAGGCTTTTTATAGCTATTGACATGCTGATTTTAAAATTTATATGTAAAGGCAAAGGAACTAGAATAGTTAGGACAATTCTGACAAGAAAGACCTCACATTATCCACATTCATGGTATAGTAATCAAGATAGTAACAAAAAAATGAACACATAAATCAACAGACCAGGATGGAGTTCAGAAATAAATCTATGAAAACATCATCAACTGTTTTGAGCAAAGATAGAGTTTAAAAAACGTTACTGGAAATATTGGGCATCCATATGCAAATTAAACAAACAAACTTTGATGTATACTTCATACCTTATCCAAAAAGATCATATGCTTACATGTAAAATGTAAAACTATAAAACGTCTATAAGAAAACCTGCTTAGCCCTGGGTTTGTTGATATAATTCTAGATTTGACATCAAAACCATGATCCATTAAAAAAAAAAATTGACAAATTGTACTTCATCAAAGTAAAAACGTCTCTAAACTTCTCTTCTATGAAAAACACTATTAAGAGAATGAAAGTACAAGCCACAGACCTGGCAGAAAAATATTTATAAATCCATATCTGATGAAGGACTTCTTTTCAGAATATATAAAGAATATTTATAATTCAACAATAAAAATAAAAAATGAACAAGAGATCTAATAGGACACTTTATCAAAGAAGTTGTATTTATAGCAGATAAACTTATGAACAGATGCTTAATTAGTCATTAAGGAAGTGAAAATTTAAATCACAATGAGAAATAATCACTACAAACCAGTTGGAATGGTTAAAATAAAAACAAATGAATAAAATTTTAAAAACTAACACCACCAAATGCTGGCAAGGATGCAGAAAAATAAACACTCTCATTCATATCTGGTGGGAATGCATCCAGCCACTTTTTAAAAACATTGGTAGTTTCTAATGAAATTAAACACCTATATACCATACAACCTAGCAATACCACTTCTAGGTATTTACTCAAGTGAATTCAAAACTTAATGTTCACACACACACACACAAAATGTGAATTTCGTGAATGCTAATAGTAACAATAGAAAAAAAAAATGCTGTGGATTTATGCTACAAATGGATAAATCCTGAATTCATTTTGTTAAGTTAAAGAAGTCTCAAAAGGCTACATACAGCATTGCAAGGTTCTATTGTGTGACATTCTGAAAAAAAGTAAAACATAGTGATGCAAAACTGATCAGCAGTTGCCAGATGGGGGAAGCTGGAAGGGAGACTAGAGGGCAGTTTTCTTCACTTCTCTTCTACTCCTCTTTCCTATCCATTATATCGCCGTGTAATCTACTTTCAGGTGTGCAAAAATGGGACCATTTCAGTAAGGATAGCAGTACAGGTGGCACCAAACTTATGA
Organism: Rhinolophus sinicus; assembly: GCF_057876585.1. Taxonomy (NCBI): domain Eukaryota; kingdom Metazoa; phylum Chordata; class Mammalia; order Chiroptera; family Rhinolophidae; genus Rhinolophus; species Rhinolophus sinicus. The sequence goes on from NC_142516.1 coordinate 138,714,161, forward strand.
GGAAAGAATAACAGGATTCCTTCTACCCTCATCTACTTCACTCAAAATTTCCACTCTTAGTAGAGTGGCAATGATGAAATTATCTGTCGACTCCAGGCAAACTGAAGTAGGTGAAAACATCTGTTTTCCAGGGTAAAGCCTGAGCAATTCACCATCGGTACTGGGGCAGGAGAAGAAAGAAGGGTGAATGGCAGCATGTTAGGTCAGGAAGAGAGGATGAGATTGGGGAAAAGGTGACAGGTGTTTGGCAGCCAGTGGGAGGACGCCTCAGGAGGCCATGGACAGGGTGGGTCACTAGGGCACTTCCTCCCTTTTGCCTGGATGCTGGGCTCACCTCGAATTGTCCGGTGGGAGGTCGGGGGAGCATCAAGTCCACTGTCCCCAGATGTGGGAGGGGTAAGCAAAAGGAAATCCCAAGCTCTAGCAGAGACCAGAGAAAGGAAAGTTATGTGCCCACACAGATGGAACACAATTTTCACTGTGAAAAACACACAAAGGTATTTTTTTAAAGAATCTACTAATGTCTTTTTTTATCAGTATCCTGTACTGTATCATTTCTGTCCTCACTATTTCTACAGGACAAACATGGTATTTCAACTGCCACCTCCATGCAGATAACTGCCACCTCTTCACTGAGGCTCAGCCCCTTAGCTGGACAACTCTCTCAATCTTCTACCTGCCTGTTGGGCATTGCTAACTAGTAATATCCAATACCAAGTCACTCCATCTTTATTTTAGTGACACCAGTATCGTCTCACAACTCAGGTTGGAACCTTACGGCGTCCTCAACACCTTCCCTTCTCAGCTCCTATAAGGCACAAGACCTGCCTGTCCATTTTCCCAATGTGTCTCAAATCCATCCTTTTTCTTGGCTTCTCTCTGAAATCACTTCTGACCTAGTTCAGGCTCTCTTTCTCAGTTTCAAGACTTTTACAAAGGACTTCTGACTGGTTTTCTTCTGACTGGAAAGGTCTCTTTCCTCCCACACATCCTTCACTTTGCAACAGAACTGATTTTCCAGCAAAAGAGAGTGCCTCCATGCACCTAACATGTCATTATCCACAGATAAGTAAAACTCTTTCACGTGCACTAGGTCCGACAAGCCTATCTAGATACACCTCCTCGCTCCCTGTGCCTCACAGCCGTGCCTCCTAGAGACCGCCTCCGTGGGACGGCCCGTCCTTTAACACCACACTGAACAGCGCATGGGGTCCTTCCATCCAGATGCTGTTCAAAGTCCAGGTCAGTGTCATTTCCCCCAGAAATGAATGCCTCTCTTTTTCACATTCCTGTCTGTACATTGTTTATTTCTCGATTATAGCCCTGACTAGGGACTACCTTGTTTCACAGTTAGTTGTATGCAACTCACCACCAGATTTAAATACGTCGAGAACAGGGGTCATTTCTCAGCCACCTTTCTATCACCCAGGCCAGTATGATGTGTTGCCACTGTTCAGAAGATGTTTGCTGAGCTGTTTTAGTCTAGAGCATGATAAACAGGTACCAGGAAAAACAGAAAAACAGAAAATCTCTCATGACTCCACTCTTCTAGGTGGTGAACATAACAGTGCTAGGAGTGGATTACTTGTTTGCTCTATTTCTTCACCTAAATCTTCTCCCACACCCCACCCCCACCCACATCAAGAAAGAGAAATTAGTTCACTGCCAGAATATGTATCATTTATGTGTAGTCATCATTTGCCAGTTTAACACTTAAGGACTAATATATTCCAAAATTACAATTCTCTATGATATTGTTTTATATTATACTTAATTATATATTGTGTACAATATATTATATGCAAAATACAATACAATATATACATTTTAATATACTACGAATGTCTATTAGTAATTCCCAGGGCACTTGACCAATGGTTTCTTTATAGTGGTAGCAAAGGATTCCATTTTTCTAGCAGCTGTCGATCCCATTTGGTCAGAGACTTTTCCTCTAAGCTAGAAAATGCAATATTAAGCATAAGGGTGAACACTTTTTATATGTCAATTTTTTCACACACCTCTCTGAACTTTCCATAACTAGGTAGTTGGTCAATAAAGATACCACTTCAAGAGACAGGCTCATCTCTGTAGAGTTTAATGCCAGAAGCCATGTTTGTTTCTAGCAGGATGAGCACCTCTGAAATAGACAGACCTCACAAGCCACTCTTGGCCTCTGCCCCCCCTCCCACCCCGTGAGGGCAAATCTGTGTGAGGGGTTTTACACATGCTTTCCCCGAGAAAGGATGGGGAGCAGGACTTCTCTTAGAAGAAACTGCTGGAAGGAAATACTAAAGAGCGCAAGACAGGCTGCTGAGTGCATGCAGGTAACTTGCAAGAACAGCAAGTTACATTGTCAAGGTAATTTGTCAAGGAGCTGCCCTCCAGGGGTGCACACATCCCGCCTTCCCCATTCAGAGTTCTCCCCACACAGAAGTTACCTTTTCAGACAATTAGAGGAAGCACTGACTTTTTTTGCATTCTTCCCTCCCGATGTGAGAATGCTGTGGCTAGAATACCAGCATTTTCCATGTGTACAGAAATAGGCAACTGGAAAAGAACAGTGTTCCATTTTGCACCGCTCATCATCATCCAGTGTCATACAATTCCTGCCTTGTCCAGATTCTCGGCCTGCCCTGTACATTTTTAGTAATAGCAATCCCAACTTTCCTATTATCATTGTTACCATTTTGCTGATTACCATGTCTCAACTTGCTGCATGCTTGCAAACTACACACCTGAAATGGTAATGCAACCTTCAAAGAGTATTTGAAATATGAAGAGGGAAATGAGCCAGGATGCAATCCATGACATTCATGCAGCTTCACGGATACACATAATGCAGAAAACCGTGAGTTCCTAAGGGTCTTTGCTAAAGAGGTTGCCATTCCTACCACAGCTTGGAGTTTGCACAATTCATATCCTCTGACTCTAATTTCTTACTTGAATGCCTGATGACTCTTTCATATTAAGAGAGGATTTAATTTTGCTTTCACAAGCCATGGTGACGTCTACTTATGAGGTCTGACAATTAAGTTTGCGAACTCGTCCTAGAAAAGTTGCTATGTACCTCATTGCTGAATATCACTACGGTCACCTTCGAAGTACTCCCCTTGGGAAGCTACGCAACCGACACCAGCACCTAGTCCATCCACCCTTCAAAGCAATTTTGAAACTGTTTTTCTGGAATGGCCATCAGAGCTGTCATTGTATTACCCTTGATGTCCTGAATGTCATCAAAATGTCTTCCTTTCAGTATTTTCTTTATCTTTGGGTAAAGAAAGAAGTCAATCCCGATGATGGGAGTAGGGAGGGTGTTTCAATAGTTATTTGTTTACTGGCTAAAAACTCCCTCACAGACAGTGCTGTGTGAGCTGGTGCATTGTCGTGATGCAAGAGCCGTGAATTGTTGGCGAAAAGTTCAGTCGTCTAACTCTATCATGCAGCCTTTGCAGCACTTCCAAATAGTAAACTTGGTTAACTGTTTGTCCAGTTGGTACACATTCATAACGAATAATCCCTCTGATATCAAAAAAGGTTAGCAACATGGTTGCAACAAGTTCACGAACTTAATTGTCAGACCTCGTATATCAGACATTTGGATTTCTGTGGTGCCCGGTGAATATACAGCCCGGAAGTAAGCACACACAATTTGAAACAGGACTGCTTGTTGAGATCATAACTGAGGAAGCATATATGAAGCAAGTAAAAACATGAAGGCAGGAACTGGAAAAGAGAAGAAGAGGGAAAAACCATCAATCGTATATTTTTTAAACCTAGATGAGACACTCAGTAATGCCATGCATCAGCAAAGAGTACAGATGCATCCGAATTTATAGTCTCTCTTTCAGCGTCACTGACTTGGTCGATTTGAGGGCAAACTTTCTCCCATTTTCTTCTCTCAGATCTGCTACCAGGGGAAGGCACCCTATTGGAAATGGAAGAGGCAGACGTTCGGAGACCCAAGCTGTGATGGCTCGCTCGGCTCCTTGCCCAGGAGCTGCCCTCCAGTGGTGCACACCTCCTGCCATCCCAGTCAGAGTTCTTCTGGCAGAGGACGGATCTTTTCCAGGAGTGAGCCGCGCCCAATGTGATCTTGGACAGCCCCATGCACGTAGACAGTGGTGTCCTGTTACAATTCTTGGAGATCTGCCCATCAAAAAAGCCACTTTCTTATTTTTTCTCAGGACTGGTCTAGGATTTTATATCCACTCGTAGGTTGTCCTGGTGCTAGCAAAACTATGCCCTCAGATTGTCAAGAATTTATTTTCCTAATGCCTTCTTGTTTGCCTGATTGTTATGATTTTTTTTTAAAAATCCACGTTTTGGAAGCTAAATTTGTAATGGAAATGACTATTCTTTCTGACTAACGCTTATATATGTTTCAGCATTCAGCCAAACTATCACTTTTTCGAAGTAGAGGTTCCTGACGGCGGAGATTAAGTAGGGATCTCAGCTCCAGCGTCCACAGCCCCTCTCTTTGCTCCATGAAACACCGGTCGCATTCATATTATCTGTTCAGTGATTGCTTTTCCTCTTATGTGGTAAACTCCACAGGGGCAGGGAGCACACAGGCCTTTTTCAAGGCTGGACCCCAAAGACCCCACCTAAGACCTGGACCACAGTGAGCCAATCAGAGCAGGTTTAGGTCAAGAAAGTCCCAAATGTGGAATGCCAAGTGGTTCTGCAGGTTGCTCACTGCACAAGGTACCTTGGGGACAGAGAGGTCTAGGCCCAACCCAGGAAGGACGGCCTGACCAACACAAACGCAAGGCACGTGTATGGGTTGGGGGGAGGGGGAAGGAAACGCTAGCACTCATCATTCTGTAGTCTCCCACAGTGGACTTTGGATATGCTGGTTTGCATGCCAGTTAGGTAGGAGACAGATGGGCTGTGGCTGGGGCTGCCGAGGGAGGCCTGCCTGTGGCCCTGAAACGCAAATGAGCTACAGGGAGAGGATCCAAGGCCAGCAGCTGCAGCCAGAGTTGCCTCAGCCTCCTCTCGCGCCCCCGACTTGCCCACTCAGTCAGCCCCTGCCTCCGTGCCAGGCAGCCTGCAGCAAGACGCCTATGCTAAGCATTACAGAAGGCTTACTTCTTATTACTGATGCTGCAGCTTCCACCACTTGAAATAGTTAAAACTGGAGCTGGCACACAATAGATGCTCAATAAATATTGATAAAATGGAAGAATCTATGAGTGATAAGAGGATGAAGATATTAATGGATATATAACTGAAAAATTAATAAATAAAAATACATGTACATCCCAGAAAACTATATGCCCTGCGTGTATAATTCTGCAGTCTTCTCACATCTGACCACATGTCCAATGTGCCCACCTAAATGAAAGTTCTCACCACGTGATTAGGGCATTGCCAGGCAGAAATGATCTACCCTAGGGTCCTATCCTAAGGGAAAACGAAGTGAGAATATTAAATAACAAAACAATTTTCATTAAACAATAAAGAATAATTGCTTAGGTGGTAGGCAGTCCTAAAAATGAATTTCTAGCCCCATTCTAATATATGAGCAAGAACTCTACACCTTTAGCACCACAGAGATATAGCCAAACCGAACCAGAAAATGACAGATGGCTGCTTTCCAATGTGCGTCTCATACATTTTCCATGGAAGGGAGGTGAGGAATGTGCAGTGGTGCTTTGTGTCAGCACGTATCCTGCTCACCCCAAAGTTCCAGGTAATACATTATCTGCGTGGGCTGCCAAAGCCACTACTGTGGCTTTAACTGTGCAATAATGAAATCATTCTTTCAGATTCCAACCTGATTTTAAAGCACATACATTTTACAGATGCAACCAACAAACTAAGCATTACATTTTAGGATTTCTTTCCAATGTGTTGAGTTGATAGTAACGTTTTCCTAGAAATGTACCACAACTGTGCCTGCCTAGTCCCCAATAGCCATTTCTGTGCTCTTCATTCAATTGTAAACATGTCAGCAGGAAACCATGACCACAGACAACAAGCAGACGTAATAATGTGAATGAATAACATAGATGTTGGGTTATTGTTATCCTTAAGGAAATCTTATGTTACTCCATTCAAAAAGAAAAAAATACGTGAAAAGTATGAAAGTGATATTAAGCAGATGTTAGACTGGAGTTGTCAATCTTGTCTAAGCAGGTGCTAATGTGTTATAATTATCTCTTCTGGCAGTTGATGTTTAGGATTTTGGTTCCCACCTAGTCAATCACAGCTGTAATTGTTAAGCTACTTACTTCGCTAATATGCTAGGTAATAACCAGATAGGATTTAATATTTGACATTTACCGTCAATTACCTTTCTTCTGACATATATCTCCTCTACACCAATATCTGTAGATTGGGCTCTCTCGTGACTTCTGAATAAAATAAATAGAATTGCATGGCAAAAAAAAAAAAAAAAAAAGAAGAAGAAGAAGAAGAAGAAGAAGAAGAAGAAAAAGAAAACACAGCTCTGTGTGTCTCTCTCTTGGTTGTGCCACCCTTGGTGTCCAAATAAGAAACATGCGCTCACTTCACTGGAAGTGTGATTTAGATGCCAACTTTGCACATGATAGAGGACTCATTTTCAAAGATTTTACTCTTATTTGCTCTCACTGTAGGGGGAGGGATAATCTTGATTCCCCCATCCGCCCACCACACCACCACCACCACCACAAAAGGAGACGCCAGGGTGCAGAAAATTTAAAATGGCCTCCCCCAGCAAGTGAGTCAGTTACATGGAAATTTGCAAAGATCACCAATCAAGTTTCTTCCCAAAGATCTTACTTTTCTGCATCTGTCTGAATTTTCAACAACAAAGTAAAATGGGAGGGAAATGACCATGGGAAAGATGCAAGGCTTCGATGCCACGGGATTAGGTTTGAATCCACATTCTGCCACTTTCTGGCAAATTCAGGAAATCACTTAGACTGCTTAAGCTCCCGTTTCTTTTTCCATGAAATGGGCTTTTCTGGGATGACGTGAGGTAAGTCATGCCAAACCTCAGCATTGTGGCTGGCACAGGGGAAGCGCACTATTGTTGGTTGTAATAACCAGCTGTGCAGCATTACGGTGCTGTGCTGACCTGGTTGGAAGCTGCCTCTGAACTTCGTGCCTAAAGAGCTCAGTGACAAATGATGCTGTGGGAGTCAAGTTCTCCCATTGGCTGGGGCAACTCCAGGGCGGGACCATCCCACGTATATATCCTACCAAGCCAGGCAAAGAAAGACCTTACAAAAGTATTGGATGAGGGCAGTGGATGCCAGAAAGTGGGCATCTCTCACAGCTCTGTTCAGGATACCAAGGCTCCAGAAATGTCCCCAGGCCCTGGGCTGTTCCAGGAGCATGGCTTGGTTCTGAATATCACAACTTCACTTAGAGCCAAATTCCATTGGCCGGCACCATCGAGAATACCAAGAGAGGGTCCTCAGTAATGAAAGTAGGAGTCCATTTCCCCTGATGTTATGTGCTGACTACACAGCTCCAGGGAGTACTAGTCACGTGGGGGACAGTGGGAGGTACCCCAGAAAGGTCCCAGTTACCAGATATATATAGAGAAGTTTTTCTTGGTGGGTGTTCTTACGAATGGCCCAGCATGAAGATCATAGGAAGTTTCTCTAAATATTGTCACCCAAGAGATTGTATACATTATTTTAATCCTAAAGACACACACACATACACACATATGCACATAGACATGCACACCACATATACATACACACGTATATGCATGCACACCACACACATACACAAACACACACATAAGATGGAGCGAATTAAATTTTTGGTCTATACTCCATTCTGAAATAGCTCCCTTTAAGTCTTCTGTAACACTTTAGCTTTATTACCATGTGCATTTTCTATCTATATCCTCACAGGGTGGTTCAGAGCCTTTGTGGAAGTCAGGAGTCACTCGGGGTGGCACAGCCCCCCTGACATCTGATGATAATTTGGTCTTGGGGTTATTGGCAACTACAGTAAGATCAACAACACCTTTTGTCACCCCACTAACCTCTTCTGATTGTGTTTTATCTCGAGGGCCTACACATCTCCACAGATTGCAGTTCTGCTTGAAGACACATCAACATTTGAACACTTTTTTTTTCTGAGAATGAATTTATTGATTACTCCAAGGTTTGTGCAACTTTCCAACATTTTTACTGTGTATGTATATATGTCAGGATGGGGGCGGGTGGGTAATGAAGATTTTCTTTCTTATAAATAATTTAACAGAAAATAAATATTCATAACTATTCAGTCAGGTACACTCCCTTGATTAGAAAAGAGTAATTTAAGTTGTTATTCTCTTTTTCAGTCATCTTGGCAATAAACCAACTAGTAAGATGTATTGCACCAGTGACAACTACATTACTATATTGAAAACAATACTTTTACAAGTTATCAAATGCTCCTCATTCCTCAGAAGAAAGGGGCTTATTTCAAAGGGATCCAGCTTAAAGTTTAAATTGGAAAGGATGTGTGTGGATCTGACAGCCAAGTAGCATTAAGACTTCAAAGCAAAGCAAATGAAGCTGGACCTAGTCATTTTGCAATAAAATGTGAAGTCATGTAATAGTGCCCTTTTAAGTCACTTAGGACTTTTAAGACTTAAAAAAAAAAAAATGCTATTAGCACAGACAGATAAACAATCTAAGCCACTATTTGCCTGGGGTGATACCCTTAGGATTTACAATGGGCAAAGAAAATATAGCAGCCTCGATGTTCAGAAAGAATGGCACGAGCACCAGTAATCTTCTCTCCACGATGGCAGGTCTTTGGTTTTCATACCTGCTGACCATCTCACTGCTACGTCAGCCATTTCATAAACGGTGACTACTCAGAAACTAGCTCCTGATTTCAATTCAGCAGCATAAAGAGATTTAAGGAGAAAACATTGCATGTGACAGATTTACTGATTTTTTTTTTTTAGTTCAGCAAGAAAAAAGTAACATCAGTGGTGGTACTCGCTTAGAACCATAAGATTCTGCTTTTTAAGCACACTGTTCAACTTTGTGGAAATAAATGAAGATGCTTTCTCCTAGAAAATTTCCTGTCAACATAAGGGGTGCCTGGCCCCATGGCACATTGCTATTCATAGCAGCCAAAATTTTGTTAAGAAAACAGGAGCCATTTGAACTCAGCGGGGACCAATTCATGGAACCTACTGCTTCCATTTCTCTTTAGGGGAAATCTGTTCCAGGACATTCCAGTGTTAGGAACAGGGGTGGCAGCCAGGATCTCCATAGCATCTGTGCCTTGGAACTCAGCTTTTCAAACATTTCCCTGCTCCTCGGCTCATACCAACCCCTAGGCCATTGCACGAGGCCGTGCAGAAAAAGCGCCAATACAAATTAGCCTCTGTGGCCGAGAGAGGCCAGAGTACGCATCTCAACAGAAACCTGGATGGCAGCTTCCGTTTTAATAACAGCAGTGTATCTAGTCAGTAACTGATGCATGTTTCCTTCTTCCAGCTGGCACAGACGCACAGGGCACGCCGGCATATTTCTCTAAGCACGTTGTTCGTCTGTCTCCTGTTTCTGCCTGGGCCACCATTGTGCTGCAGCAGCCAGAATAAAATATGCCAAATAATCCTGGCAGAGGTGCTGACAGCTGATGAATTTAACTTCTGTACACATAATAAGCTGGGGTAATGCTGTGAGAGCTATTTGGAAGATTTTGTTATTCCAGCCTGTGAATTTTTCCTTGCTTTCACCTGAGAGGTAGAGGAGTGTAGTCACAGACAAAGTCACCATCATCAAAATGCAGGCAGGGGCCTGTTCTATTTCCAAATCTACTGAGCACTTATCTCAAGTCTAAGAAGTAGAATCTGAGTTTACTGTTACCATCCAAATAATCAACGATCAAGTAAAAATAAAATGCAATAACAGCCACTATTTAGAATTAAGCCAACAACACTATTGTCCCTTTAAATTGAAAAAAAAAAAAAGAAAAGAAAAATATTCTACAAGTTCTACGGAAAAAAATATGTCATATTTGTATAGACCCCAAATCCCCTCTGTTTAAACAGAGTGATTAATATCAGCTCCTGTAGGAAATTAAATTCGGGGAAGAACAGTAATATGCAGATATGCAGATTTCTGGGCAGAATGGCCATCTCTGGGTAGGGAGCTGGCTGATTAATCTGCGTCCTCGGAATACAAAATGAAACATTGGGCTCTCCTGGGCGAGCACAAGAAATGACTTTACCCTCATGCAGAAGGGAGAGAAAAGGACCTGACACAAACAACAGAGGAGGGTCATTGTGCCATGTGCAGTGTGTCTGTTAAGGGGGAGGCTCTGATAGTTAAAACACCAGGTCACGTTTGCAAAACCTGACTACTTCATTTCAGGCCTCTCTAAGCATCATCTGTAGAAAGTTCTGCCTCCCTCATTTCTGAATACGTGACCCATCGTCCCTGTTTATTAATCTTAACGTTCATCTTTAATCCCTCCTCCAAGGCTTATGTTAAAGGGTATTCCGTTTCCACGTCAGCCCTGACAGGAGCTCCCAGGGAAACAAAATGTGATCACAACACGTGCCGACAGTCCTCAGGGCTCACATGCAACCAAATAAAACTCCACACACATTGCCCTGTTTTTTCTTCCGTTCTGAGAGACTGAATGGAATAGACAAAAATTTTTTTAAAGTATGACACCAGAAATGTAATATTTCTCTCATAATCCAGCCCTATCATCGTTTCCAAATGTCAATGTGGTCATAGCATCTGGTATGGAATAAGTAGATTTTTGATCATTGAGTAATGATACTGTTTGTTTATTTATTTATTTATGGAAAAAAATATTTACAGCAAGACGCAAAATGTCATTTTCAGTGGGATTTTTTTCGTCATCACTGGAAATTCAAGCCTGTTATTCTGAACCGTTCAGGGTCTCTCCAATAATTGTATAGAAGTAGGCATTATGCTATATTATTAAAGCTGTAATTTCCTGCTGAATCTGTCTGGATGTTTCTTTTTATCACTTGGCAATTTCTATCTAGTTATAGCATAATTAAGTTTCCTGACCTTTGCTCACTCTCTTAACAGGACGCTTAGAAATATACTAGAATTGCAGATCTTCAGGGCGATGTCCTCTCTCCCCACACAGTAATGGAATAAAATTATTAATCCAGTAATTGTACAGAACACATTACTTTGCATTGAATGTTCCTGGTTCTCATTTTCTGTCAGTGACAATCAGCCTGAGGGTACAAATCATTTCTGCGGGAGCGTGGCCCTTGAAGAAAGCCTCTCATTCACTCTCCTGCAGCTACCTGTGCAGCTGTGATTATTCAGGGGCTAATACAGTGCTAGGCTCAAGCCAACAAAACAAAATTAATAAAATGGACTAAGGAACAAGATATTTTCCTGCCTGCAGCTCCTGTGACACAATTAGAACCCACTGCAAGATGATAAACTGCACATATAGAGTACAACACTATGAGTGGATTTCGAGGGTTCGCTGAGCCCCCAGGGGACATCAGACAAGCCAGAGGGCACATGCCATATGCCTCCTGGGCAGTTAGAAGAGTCAGAAGCTCCATCCACAACTCCACTTACTAGAAATAAGGGGACTGTCTTGCCTTTCATTGTGCGGAGCCCATGGGGAGAGCTGCACCCAGATTGAGAGCCATGCTCCAACACCAACGGAAATGCCCCACGAGAGAGCAGAACGCACGTTCCAGATTCTCTCTCCTCTGACCCCACTAGACACACTCTGAGTCTTTGAAAAAAGATGTCATCGAAACGGAGTGTGAGTCGTGAGGATCATTGGGCTGAGCCCTTGATCCTCTGGGGTGAGCTCGCAGGAAGTCGGTAGAGCATGAAGCCTGGCTGCTTTGCTTGTTTAATAAAAAACCTTGTGCGAGCCTGATCGTATAAAGGATAAGTGGCCAAACACAATTCTCCAGCTTCAGAAATGCAGTGGAGATTCGATTCTGAAGCAGTAACAGGCTTCCAAGCAAAAGAGCAAAATGATCTTTGACCATAAGGGTTTATGTGTAAGATGTGTAGCTACATGATGAAAATTTAATATACACACTCTGTGAAGACATTGTATATTACAGTCAAGTATGTACCATAAATGCGCTTTGTTTCAAATACCTTACCATATCCTGGGTCATTCCTGGAGTCCTGATTTTTTTTTTTTTTTTTGGTGCCCTGTGATGGTAAACTCCAAAGCCAGAGCATGGCACTTATCTAAGCATTACCAGAATGATCCAACAGGTTTATAGACTAAGCCTAGTGACTTCCTTACACATCTAGATAAAGGAACATGTACAATTTTCATTCTGCTGATAAATGGTAGTAATCATTTAATAAATACGTGGTTTTAAAGTTCATTGGCCATAGGTCAGTTTACAACCATACACTGAAGCGATTGTTCCAATGTGTTGTTTAGATACTACAAAAATACCTCTGACTTATTTCCACTGGATCACCCAAGGAAGGAAACCACAGAAATCATTGGGAGGACTTCACAGAGTCACAGACAGTAATATCAGTTTATCTATATGCTAACTGTATTGGTGTAAATCAATAGTCTTCAACTAGAGGCAATTTTGTCCCCACCTCCACCCCCAGGGACATTTGGCAATGTCTGGAGACAATTTGGGTTGTCACAATGGGGGTGGGAGTGCTACTAGCAGGGAGTAGAGGCTAGCATCCTACAATGCTGCCAAACATTCTACAATGCACAGGGCAGCCCTCACCTCCACTACGACTTATTCGTTTGCACATGTAAATATAGAGACCTAGGTTTAAACGGACAAATAGTCATTGCAAAAAAAAAAAATCGCAGCCTGAGAGCCTTGTACACCATGAACCTCAGATATAGCTGAAACATTAAACTATATTCTCCCAGTTTCCCAGCTTCTGAAATTTAAACACAAGAAAAGGGCAAAATGAGATTATTTTCAACTATAATTTTTTTTCATTTCCAGCCAAAACATGGTCAAGGAAAGTGAATGAGAATTAAGGTGTTTCTTTTTTTCCCACCATTGATTTTACTAGTAAACAAAATCAGAAAACAAGTTATACCTTCTGTGGAGGCAAATTTAACTGTGGAATTTATACTTTATATTATCTGTCAAGCCACGCAAATGTACAGATATATGATGCACTTGTATTGTATAAGTGGTATGAAACAAAGGTATTTGGTCTACAGTGGCAGTTGTTCATGTCTGTAGGAAGCCTAAAGGTTAGAAACTATGAGATTCAACATGTGAGTGTGTAGAGGGAAATAAGACTTCATTTTTTTTTCCCATGGAGCTGTCAAAATTTCTTTTACGTTTCAAATATGACAGCCTCTGTATCCAAAGAAATATATTAGTAAAGGCAATTCATAACCTATTCAGTTAC